>NW_022631000.1:21193215-21757679 GCF_010015895.1 Lontra canadensis
CTTAAAGATTTTTATTTATTTATTTGACAGAGAGAGATCACAAGTAGGCAGAGAGGCAGGCAGAGAGGGGGGGGGGGAAGCAGGCTCCCTGCTGAGCAGAGAGCCAGATGCAGGACTCGATCTCAGGACCCTGAGATCAGGACCCTGAGATCATGACCTGAGCCGAAGGCAGAGGCTTAACCCAATGAGCCACCCAGGTGCCCCATGATGGCTTGCATTTTTAACCCAAGAAGTTCTGTATATAATATCCTAATCTCATCATTATCACTTAAGTTTTACATTTAGTATTTTGTTTTTATTTCAGTTTTCTTGGAGGTTTATTTTCTGTTTGATTTCTGAGAGTTTTTTGGTTTTTTTTTTAAGATTTTTATTTATTTGACAGAGATAGATATAGTGAGAGAGGGAACACAAGCAAGGGGAGCTGCAGAGGATGAGGGAGAAGCAGGCTTCCCACTGAGCAGGTAGCCCAGTGTGGGACTCGATGCCAGGACCCTGGGGTCATGACCTGAGCCGAAGGCAGATACTTAACAGCTGAACCACGCAGGTGCCCCTGATTTCTGAGAGTTTTAATTTTGCTTTTTCTCTGAATCCTTCCTGTCCAACTACCCCATAGAGTTAAATAAATATCTCTGAGTGAAAAAATTCTGTAGGTGTCAAAATTAAGTGTGACAGATCAGCTTTCATCCTATGTCTTTTTTTTTTTTTTTTTTAGATTTTTTTTTCTTTATTTATTTGACAGAGATCACAAATAGGCAGAGAGGCAGGCAGAGAGAGAGAGAGAGGAAGGGAAGCAGGCTCCCGGCTGAGCAGAGAACCCGATGCGGGGCCCTATCCCAGGACCCTGGGATCACGACCGGAGCCGAAGGCAGAGGCTTTAACCCACTGAGCCACCCAGGCGCTCCTCATCCTATGTCTTAAGTTTATGTTTTAGTTACATTGTTGCGGGGGGCAGAGTATCATGTAGCAGGCCCTTCCATGAGCTAAAAATGGACTTTCTAATATCCCTTGGGGGTGGGGAGGACATTGTTTCTCTCCTCTCTCTCTTTCCCCTTCCTCTCTCTCTCCCCCCTTCCTCTCTCTCTCCGTCCCTCCTTCTTTCCTTCCTTCCCACTTTCTGATCTTAGAGAATTTCTCCGAAGGATAATTAGACGAGAGGATAGACATGTATGTTTAAAGGTATTTAGTGCATTATTGCTTACAAGAGGCAAAAGGGGGGAAGGCAGCCAGAGCGTCCAACAGTAAATCCTCTTGCAGCCACTATGCTCTGCTTACACAGACCTATCTGTATTCACCTGCAAGGTTGTCCATAATGGAGGAACTAAAAGTACATATGGTATTTTACATGGGAATACTCGTGTGTGTGTCAACAGTATCGGCAAGAAGGAAATCTCCCATTTTAGAGAAGAGGAGACTATCGGGGCTAGTTAGTAAAACAAGAGAATGTTAGTAAAAGTAGCCAGTGAACTCAGGGAGAGCATCTGCCTATGCCAAGACTGTGTGAGGAGAGGGACAAAATAGGAGAGAAAGCGGGAGGATGTTTACATTGGATTAACCACTGTGGAGGGGAGCCAAGGACACAGTGGGAGTTTGCCCAGGTGGAGGGAATTTGCTCCAACTGCACTGATGAACTTGCCCCCCCCCCACGGGTTGTCTTGGCAACAGTGCACCTGCTCCAAGCTGGATGACATTAAAAAACAAAAAACCTGAGAAAGTCCACCTTGACTTGAGGTCAGTGGTAATCAGAGGTGGAGCCCCTGGTCTTAGGAGCAGCTCCTCCCCGAGGGGAGGGTGGCCCGGGAGTTCCTGAAACTACCAGGAAGGAGGTCTGGAGGGCAGAATCTGAATCTGGAATCTGAGGGAGCCAGGCCACACCCAGAGAGAGCCCCGCGACTGTCTTCAGCCAGTGCCTCATGTGCCCCGCAGACCCAGGCTGCCTCCGGGCGGAAGGGACCAGGAGTCACCACGACCCATGGACCCTCTGACCTGTCGGGCTTGGGCCGCAGCATCACCTCATGCCCCTGCCTGCCTCCCTCGCTGGCTTTCCTGTGTCATCTAAGGGGTGGAACCCCACTCCCCGGGGGTGTCCTCTGGGGAACCTGGAAGCCAGCCAGAGCTCTGCCTCTCCCCCACCCTAGGCATCCACTGGAGGGTGGGCTGGCCGGTCCATCCAGGCACCTGAGGGTGAGTGCCCCCGCTCAGCATTGTCTTTCAGTGCGGGGGCTTCCCGAAAGTGCACCCTCATTCCTGGCTGTCTCTTCCTCGTGATCCTTTCCACAGAAGGCAGATGACCAGCCGCTTTCCTGGGCAGTTGGTTTGGTGGCTCCGTGGGGTTTAGTGCTCCCAAAAGATAGGCCTTTGAGACCCGGAAAACTTACTTGTTTCTTGAGGGGAAGGGAAATGATGCTCTTGGGCCTTAGTGACTCTCCTCAGAGCAGAGACAGAAGCACAGACACCTCGGGCAAGACATCCAGCCATACGTATGCACTAAAATATAGACTGTGGGTTGTTCCGGGTGATAAGATTATGGGTGATTTTCACTTCTTTTTATACCTTAGTGTTGAATGACTATTTTAGGATGAACACATGTTTATGTGAGTTGTAAAGCTCCCTTTTCATTTTGGGAAAAAAAAAATCTATCAAGGGTGTCAAAATCAGAAACCTATTTCCAGGCACATTGGGTTGTTATCCTGAGTCCACAGCTGTCAGCATTGTCTTGTGTGGCTTTGGGGGTTCCTGTGAACCCTCAGAATGCAAATTCAGAAGCTTGTGTGTGCAGCCCGTTTTCAGGGTTGAGGAGCAGTAACTTTTGTCAGATTCCCAAAGGGGAGGCAGGGGGGATTCAGGCTATGAGTTAAGGATGGCTAAGGTTCTTTCAAGTGGTAAGGTTCTCTAAGTGGTTAAGGATGGCTGAGGTTCCTCTCTCAATTCTTTCTGGGGGCCTGTCCTTGGATTTCTCTCTGATTTCTAGTTTCTGTAATGATTTGGAGTCTTTGGGACTTCTGTCATCTAATCCAAAGGACTCTGTTTGGGCCAGGCCAGTTATCAGTTGCTTAAGAAGACAGTGAGGTTTCCTGTCCCCTCTGGGAGGCCACAGCTGGGCTCAAGCTCAGGCCACCGTGAGAACCCGGCCCTGTGCTCTGGCAGTCCTTGCACTGATGGCTCAGTGGCTGACGTCAGAGGGAGGGTCAGACACAGGGGAGATAAGAGCTTGGGAACAGCCCAGGGCAAAACCTCCAGCCTGTTCTCTGTGCTGAGTCCCAACCCCACGAGCCATACCTCCTGTGGTTTGCTGGCTCTCTAAATGGGACCAGGCTTATCACTGGCACCAAAAGCACTTACTAGATTCTTACCTAATAGTGGTTCACCATGAGGCAACAAGAATAAGGAATGAAGAATAGTTGAGAACAGGAAAGGTTGGTATTGTTTTGTGGCCCAAAGTGGATGGTTCAGAACGGGTAGATTCAGCTGTTTGATCAGTCTTGCCCATGTAAAACCAAGTTTCTCAAAGTATGCAAATGTGGACTTGATTTCCGCCTTGCACCCCTAAGCGTGATTTCTCCTCCTGCCTCTAAAAGCAAATGGCCAAAGGCAAATAACAGAATGGGTCTCCATTTGGTTTATATTTGAGAACTACTCACAGACATTTTTATATTCAGTGCAGGGCAGAGGCATGATGGACCTTTAAGACAACTCGGTGGGTGGAGGGGCACTGAGGGAATTGTGGGAACTGCCTGTAGAGCAAATCATTATTCTTTGGCAGGCCAGTGAAGGAGACAGAATTCAAGAGCCTTTGGATTATTGGGGGATACTAGAACTAGGGGTATTTTAGCTTATAAGAAGGTGGCGTCTTGGGGGCATCTTATCTCAGTCAGTAGAGCATGTGACTCTTGATATCAGGGTCCTGAGATTGAGCCCTCACTGGGTGTGGAGTTTAAAAAAAAAAAAGGTGCCATCTTAGATAAGCTGGATGTATTTAAAGGAGTCAGAAAAACTGCTAAAATTGGGTGGTTGAGAGGGGACAGGAGACTGGTTCATTGTGTTTCTGTGAAAGGTATGGACACAGAGGGGCAGCATCCCTTCCAGATCCCAAGTTGAAGGGAGCACCTTCTGAGAGCCTGGAAGTAGCCAGAATAATCACTCAAGGGGACAGACGTGCAAATAGCACTTCTTTTTTTTAAGATTTTATTTATTTGACAGACAGAGATCACAAGTAGGCAGAGAGGCAGGCATAGAGAGAGGAGGAAGCAGGCTCCCTGCTGAGCAGAGAGTCCGATGTGGGGCTCAATCCCAGGACCCTGAGATCATGACCTGAGCTGAAGGCAGAGGCTTAACCCACTGAGCCACCCAGGTACCCCATGCAAATAGCACTTCTTTATCCCTAACTACACAGCAGGCACAGCTCAGTGTCCTACAGGGGATGTCTTGGGCCATCCACGACCCCACTCTGGTGGAGATGCCATCATCTTCGTTTTATAGGGGAAGGGCATGAGGCATAGTGAGGCAGGAGGATTTGCCCAAGGTCATGCAGCTGGGAAGTAACAAAGTTGGGGCTCGAACCCACATTTGTGACTCAGTAGCCCGCAGCTCCCTACCACCTCCCTGCATTCAGAACCATGGACAGCCATGGCAGCACACGTGATGGAGGACAGACTTTAGCGGCCCCAGAAATGACAAGTCCCAAGAGGTTACTACCGTCCGCTGGGAAGATGACCAGCCCAGCACTGAGGGTGAAGTAGGCCCTGGAGCGAGGAAGGTAAAAGGCACATGGTGGGGCCGTGCCTTTGGCCCCATGAGGGTCTTTGCTGGCATGGTCAGTGATGTGACTCAGGCAGCTGAGCCAGCAATGGCGAGGTGAGCCAACACTTTTGCCTGTCGTGTTTGCCTTCACCAGGACACCTGTGGATCCCTAACACGTGATTTGGATCTGCCAGGATATCAGTGTAAGGAGAGGAGTTGCTGACAACTGAACCACATAGGCCCAGGGACAGTAGGAAGTGGCCTATAGCCTCAGGTAGGGATGGCAAGAGGCCACCTCACTTCTTATGAAATTGCTGCTTCTACATGGGGAAACCTTTCTTTCCTCGAAAGGGCCCTCGTTGGCACAAGTGGCTAGACTCGGGTCCCTGTCAGTTAGTAAGGCATGGGTGGGATCTTAGAGGAGCAGCATGGCAGCCCCCCACCTGGCCACAGTGTTGGCATGGGGCAGGGGCGGGGAGTGCCCCTCCAGAGAAGAAAGGGAGGGGCGGTGATCTGACCCCGGGATGGGAGCCCGCACAACGCTCAGGCAAGTCAGATTTGAGGCACCTGTGAAGGGCTTGCATACAGGCTAAAGCTAGTTGAGGAAAGCCAGGTGTGCAGGTAGATGTGTGTCATCTGTCCTTGACCAGAGCCCTGATATGGGGAGATGAGCTAGAGACCATGGGCATGGGCTTCGAGCCCACACCTAGTGGAGGGACTCTAACTTGTGTGCAAGTCAGAGCCTCCCTGGAAATGAGCTGGCAGCAGACACCTGGCTGTAGGACCACCTGCTGATCCTGTGGGTCACTGAGTCTGTCCAACTAACTGAGGTGGCCTGAGGCCCAAGGCCACACAGGGGCTTATGGCCCAGGGGCCTGTGCTGTTAAGTAACAATCTGCTCCTGACCCAGGCCCTTGCCTGTCTTTTCTCTGTCCAGTGAAACACTTCCTCAAAAGCGTGGAGCCCAGAGCCTGGCTCAGAGTGGGCCCCCAGTTCAACAAGCCATGTAGGGCGCCTGCCCTGTGCTGGTCGGACAGGGAATATAAAGATGAACAAGATACAGCCCTGACTCCCTCGATATTTGGAGTGGCCTGTTGAGCAACTGTGGACAACCCTGTTTATGGGTACTGTGTTGTGAGCCAAGATGGCAGCAAGGACCAGGAGTCAGGGGGGCCAATGGAAGAGGGATGTTGAAATGGGCTTCCCAGAGCGGTGACACCAGGATCATAATGGAGTTGGCCAGATTTGGGGAACAGTGGTGGAATGAGGGTAGTTAAACACAAAAGGAGGGGTGTGGAGGAGAAACATCGTGTGGCAGTGGAGGCAGCTCCGAGCAGTTCAGGACAGTGAGAACTAAGTTGGGGGTGAGGAGGTAGGAGGGTGGATCTGGAGGAGACGTCTCGCCCCCTGGCTTCTGTGCATCAGAAGCTCCCCCAAATGTCTAGCATCTGGAGGGCCCACTGAAGGGCCCTGTGTGGACCCACCCTGCATTCTGGTGACTCAGGAGGGTGCAGACAGCATGGGGTGATCTCAGTAGCATGGGTGAGGCCAATAGGTCCAGATGCCGGGAAAGTAGTAGATGAAATCTTTCTGGACCGAAGGCCTCTGATTATCACCCAGTCTCTATCTGTCTTTCAAACCACTGCTTCCTTGGGTCACACAACCACCATCGTTCCTTCCTATTCCACTGGGCAGCTTAATAAAAATACCATTAATGAGGTAGCTTATAAACAACAGAAATTTATTTTTTTCCGTTCTGAAGACTGGGAAGTCCAGGATCAAAGCACCTGAAGATTCAGTGTCTGTGAAGACCTGCTTCTCAGAAGGTATCTTTTCTCTGTAAACTCATATGGTGGAAGGCCAGGCAGGGGGGTTACTCTTTGGGGTCTCAGTTATGGGGATGCTAATCCCATTTGACCTAATCATCTTCCAAAGGCCTCCCCTCCCAGTACTATCACATTGAGGGTTAGGGTTTCAGCATGTGAATTTTAGGGGGACACATTCAGTCTAGCAGTTCCCAAGTGGTGGCCCCCATAGGCCTTACCCCACGTGCTTACGGGTAAGCTTGCAAACCTGTGTCCCAGTGTTCCTGTGTCACTCATACGTTCACGTGTCCTTAGCTTCACCTCTGCCTGGCCCAAACTCAAAGGAAATGTGCCCACAGGCATGGCCAAGGGTCCAGAATCTGGTACCATTTCATGAAAGAGCAGAGTTTAGGACTGAGGGTTACCACACGGCCAGAATTGCTGGGTCATTAAGATGCTGCCTTCATCCATATCCTTTTCTCCTTCCCTTGCTCTGGCCCAAATCCCACAATGGTAAATTACCTCTGGACACCTGAGCTTGTGTTTTAGCAGTTCTGGCCATTTCCAGCTGCTGGGAAGAAAGTGGCTGTAGGGCCAACCAAAAGACTAATTTGAACTGGTGAAGGACCAGTTCTATAGCTCTATGATGGTTGTTTTAATACAAGTAAGGAAGGAAAATGTGCTGATAAGTGTATCTAGGTGTTATGGAAAGACACGTTTATGTCTACACGTAGAGGAGGTATGTAACACGTGCTTACTGTAAATGTGTATGTACGTAGATCTGTAAAACAAGATAGATATTTCGGAGAAAAACAATAAAAATACTTGTTCATACCCTGTTCCACCCATTTCCCAGAGGAAACCACTGCTGCATTATAATGGATGTCCTTATAGACATTTTTCTATGTACTTACATAATAAACTGATGCTTATATATTCGTATATTTATAGTTTGTTTTTTTCTTATCCAATAACTTGGTATTTTCACCTGGTTTCATTTATCTTTGATTCTTTTCCATTCTCTTTAACTGTAGCAGAATATTCCCAAAATGAATGTAATGTTCTTTTCTGTTAACGAGGGATATTTAGTCGTTGCCCTTTTCCCGTTACTACAAGTAGCCTTACAGCGAATCTCCTTGGCCACACAGCTTTGTGATTGGGATTGATGTCCAATGAGCAAATTCCAAAATGTGGAGGAATGGAATCGGGGATAAGGCACATAGAACATTTAGTAGGTACTGCCAAATGTTTACGGACGGTTTCTATTTCCACTCTTACCTGTGGTGTGGAAGTGGGTTTTCACACCCTGGTCAGTACTGCTATTATTATTAAAACATGATATTGTAGTCTGATAGGCGGGATCAGAGACTGCATTTAAGTATGAATAACATTGGATATCTTTTTTTAGGTTCATTGCCACTGGCATTTGTTTTTCTGTAATCAGCCTGCTCATGTCCCCTGCCAATTTTTTAGTTGTAGGATCCCATATGTATTTTGGATATTAATAATTTGTCTGTTATGTAGGTTGCAAATATTTTCCTTTCAGTGAGTGGACTGTTTGTCTTTTACCTTTTTTTATGACATCTGTTTGCCCAAGGGAAGTCTTAAGTACTTATTTGGAAAAATCTGTAGAAGGAATTAGGGAATTTAAATGGATTTAAACTGGTGGTTGGGCCCTGTTTTAGCTATTGTTCAAATGTATGTATGTATATTCTGGTGGTTAATAAATCTTTTAGAAATTAAATGATTCATGGGCACAACAATTTCTGTACATTTCCTCAGCTGGTGGATACTAAAAATACAACTATCATTGTGTAGAGAGTTCCAGAAAATCTGTGATGCTGCAAAGAGGTCCCCCATACATGGAAAAGTTGGGGATCATTGACCCAGAAGATGGACTTACATCTGCTTATAAGTAATTGATAAAGTCTATTAGTCAGGACTCATTTGGTTGAAAGTAACTAAAGCCCAATTCAAACTAGCTTAAGCAACAAGGGTTATGTACGATGTTTATAACTGGGACATCTAAGAGAGGTCTGGCTTCAGCCACATCTGAACTCAAGGTCTCCAAGAATAGATGTCCTCAGCTCGCTCCCTCTCTCTGATTAAGTCTCTGCATGTCTTGGTCTGCCTTGTCTCTACTCAGCATCATTTTCTCCCACTGCAGACAGAGGCTCTCTGAGGAGGGACAGGTAGCTGGGGCAGCCCTGGGTTTCTGTTCTTAGAGATCGGCATACAAAAGAGACCCTTTTCTAGTGTGTGCACAGTGCCTCTGTCAAGCAAAAGACTAATTGCCCCATCACTGTCCTCATTGACTTGGTCACATGTCCATCCGCAGCTGGGGTCAGGGACATGTGGAAGGAGCGGTTCACCCACAAAAAGAGGGGTACTAGATGATAGATGGCAGGGCCCACACATGACATCCGGAAGACTGGTGTGGAAAACCTGGCCTGGAGGCAGAGGAATGAGCTTGGCATGGGGCTTTGTCCACCACCTCCGCCTTGGGCGGCTGCCTCAACTTCCCGCTTAGCACCAGGCTCCCTCCTCTGTAAAGTGGTCTTGTGAGGATTAATGAGTGATGCCTGTCATTGCGCTCCTGGGGACCTCAAGGTACAAAGCCAGTGATACCAAATGAGATCTGTCAGCACATCTGGTACTTCCTAGGCACTCAAGAGGTGATGGTTTTCCTCTCTGGTATTTACTAGAATTCAAAGGGTGTTAAGAATAAGGTAACCAGGCTGCACGAAGTTCTTCCTTTACCATCGGAGCAAAGCCCCTTTCTCCAAGGTGGCCCACCTGCCTTTGCACAGCTCATTACTGGCCTTGAGAAAGAGACAGGGCCAAGTGGGGGCTCAAGAAACAGTTCTTGATGAGAAGCTGACCTCTGGCTGGACTGAAGTCCACCCCAGTGCTGAGGGAGAAGAGTTACTCAGTGAAAATCCAGCCGTGCTCTGGGCCCCTGGGGCTGGCCTGGTACTCCACCCCGCCGTGACTGCCCGTATCATGACCTGCTTTGCTTCCCTTGCAGTCCACCTGACCCCAGTGTCCACAGCTAAAAATGGAGTGAGTAGCAAGAGTCGAAAGAGAGTCATGCCTGAGCCGGTGACTGAGCCCCCCGTGACGGACCCCATTTACGAAGCTCTCTTGTACTGCAACATTCCCAGCGTGGCTGAGCGCAGCATGGAAGGTAGGCCTGCCTGCTCCGCCCAGTGTGGCACCTGGGGACTAGTAGTTCTAGTAGTTCTTCAAGCAGCACAGCATGGTAGGAAGGAGCAGGTGGCCTGGGCTCACATCCTGTAGCTGCTCACACCCTGTAGGCTGTGCCCTTGAATGAGTTCCCAGGTCTTAGCTTCCTCATCTGTGAAATGGGCATAAGTAGCAGTCCCTATTCACAAGGCTGCCCAGAGGCTTCCATAACCACTCTGGAATAACACATGGCTCATGAGAGAGACTCTGCACACATTCGCCATCATGGTTTCTTTTGAGATACCAGAGATGGAAAGGCAGGCTTTATGGACTCAAGGGCGTCACCCTTGTCTACCCCCCTTTCCAGTAAACTTTCTCGGGGCTTTGGACATCCACAGGATGCAGGCTGCTCTGTTGGTATCTTGCAGTAAAGGTGTAGGAAAATAGGATTTCTGTGTTGACTTCTGTTTTTTTTTTAAATGTATCCAAGAATGATATTGAATATTTTTATCATATTGTGCCCTGATTTGTTTTATGGAGCTTTATTTTATTTTTTTAAGTAGGCTCCACACCCAATGTGGGGCTTGAACTCACAACCCTGAGATTAAGAGTTGCATGCTGTCGACTGAGCCAGTTAGGAGCCCCTGTTTCATGGAGCTTCAAAGCAGAAGTCATTGTTTCCAGCCCTTCGTAGGCCTCCCCCAGGCTGTGGGTGTGAGAGGGGCTGCATGAATCATCAGGTCCCCATTTTACTGGCCGCCAGCTCCCAGCTACACTCCCAGAGCCTCCCTGTTACTTTGGGGGCGGGGGTGTCTGAGACCTAACTGGCCCTGTCTCCCTTCCTCCACCTTCCTTGTGAGCACCCCCCTCCATGGCACCCTGCTGCCACGCTCATCCGTGCTCTTCTGCAGAGTGGACAGGGTCCACACCTCCTGAATGATAACCAGGCAATCCGCTCCTCTCCTACAGGTCACGCTCCACATCATTTTAAGCTGGTCTCGGTGCATGTGTTCATTCGACATGGGGACAGGTACCCACTGTATGTCATTCCCAAAACCAAGCGACCAGAAATTGACTGCACTCTGGTGGCCAACAGGTAAATTGCACTTTTTCTACAAGTTGTTTTTAAGAATCTGTTTTCTGTGTCCCAGTCAAAACACTGGCTGGAGAATAACAGAAAAGGGGACTGAGCCACACTTGTCGAGCGCATCCTGTTTGCTGGGAGCCTGATCTTCAGAACAATCCTGCATGTTAATTGTCATTTCCCAGTGGAGAAAGAGGAGGCCCAGAGAAGCAAGGACAGCTGTGTAAGGCCACACAGCAGAGAAAGTGAGATTTGGGTCCAGGCCAGCGTGAGGTCTCCTGTCCCCTCCTGTGTTCTACAGTCAGAGAAAGAGCTGGGACACGGTGCAGTGAACACTGGGCCAGATGTCCTCAGACCCTGGGGGCTCTGAGGGAGGTCTCTTGGGGCAGCAGGGAGGTCTCTCAGTCTCTGGGCCTCCCCCCTCATCTCTGCCGTGGGGATGCCGCCGTGGACAGGTGCTGGGTCAGGAGGGAGTGAAATGATAGAGGAGAGCGTGAACACCAACTGCAGAGTCATATACATGAAATTCCACCTTTTCATTTTTTGTGGGATAAGAATAGCACATTCTTGGTTGAGAGCCCTTAGGATGAAAAATAATTCAACAGATTGCATATGGAAAAGGTACGATTCTAAAACGAGAGGCAGGGTTGGCACTGAAATGATAGGCCAAGCCTCAGCGCCGTGTCTGGGAGCACCTAACACCCCTCACAGGGCAGAATGAATGAGCAGAGGAGACAGAGGGGAGTGCTCAGTGAGGAAGACATCATGCAGATGGAATGCTTCTGGATGCCAGCCTGCTCTGCGCAGGGCCAGTCTGGGGGAACCGTGGGTTGCTTTCCTGTTGCCAAGGTCTGTTCCTTCTAGTGGATGGCGTTGTGAACCCCAGGGAAGGGGTCTCAGAGTGACTCTTAGCATCTCTAGGCTTCTCACCATCCAGGATTATGGAGAAGAGAAAGTGAACCCATGAATAGAAACACATCCTGAACTAGCGTCTGACTGTAGGCTTTCCTGTGCTCCTTTCCTGCTGGAGGTCACAGAGCTCACAGTCTGGGTACTTGTGTCCTGTCTATGTTTAGGAAGCCTGGGCACATGTCCCAGTGTCCCATGGGTCAGAAAAGCCTCTGGGTGGAAGGCCACACAGACACTGGCTTTCTTCCTCTGGCCTCTAGCCTTCTGTGCCGGCCTTCCTGCTGGGACCTTCTACTCCTGCTCTGGCCCTTCTCGCCAGCCGCCTACCCCTTCAGGCCTTTGCCCCTGCTGTTTAGCTTGCTCGCCCCGTCCCCACGTGACCCACTCCTACAGCTCCTCAGACACTCCCCTGAGATACTGCCGCCTCGGGGAACCTCTCCTGGTGTGTGAGGATGGCTTCTATGGTTGTATCAGGCACTGCCACTAATAAAGGGGATTATGGCAAGGGTCTCAGAACAAAATATTTAATGACCAGTCCTGAACTGGCCTTAGAATTAGAGCAAGGATAGAGGCTCCTTGCTGTGCTGGGGATTAATCCTCTGGTGGCTGGATCGGGGAATGGTCTGGAGTGTCCGGGATGGCAGGAGGACATGGGGTGGGGTGCAGGGAGGGCAGCTCAGAGAAGTGGCTTTGCTCCACCAGCACAGACCGTGGGTATCTGCCCTTTGAACTGCCCAGGAATGGATAGGCCAAAAGGCCTCTTGGTTGGCCAGACTCGGGGCAGCCTCAAGGACTCTCTGGATAGTACCATGTGTTAGCCCTGGCGACTCGTGGCTTCTCTCCCCTTTCTCTCACTGGGCTTCCCATTCCCAGATGTGAGAATTCCGGTGGCTTGGTTCCGACCGGGGGTCTGTCCTCAGACCAGTCGTGTCCCTGAGCACTTCGAGGCTCTGGAGGTTACCCTAGCTGTTCCTAGAGAAGGCGTCCATTGGGGACGGCTGCCCGCCAGCATGCAGGGCCTCCCCTGTGCACTTCCATTCTTTTCAGTGTGTCTTCTAGCATGATCGCTTCTGCCCTTCCCATACCACGAGGCTCCTCAAGGGCATTGCGTCTTGCTCATTTATCAATGGTGCCCTGGCATGAAATAGTTGTTGGGCTAGCTTGGTTGTGGAGTGAATTCAGGACCTTCGTGAAAATCATGAGTCAAAATAACCGATCAGGTGCCTCATGATAGATTTCAGCCTCTGCTGTGGAACCCTCTGAGGCCCTTGTAACATTTCTGGTAGAGGGCAAATCCCTTCACCTTTGTGAGCCTCAGTACTCCGTCCTGGAATGTGGGGAAAGTAGTCCATCCCTGATCACAGCCTTGTGAAGTCTAACTAAGGGGAAGGACTGAAGCACTGAGCTGGTCATACTGAGAGGTGGACCCATGATGGTGTTTCATTTCCTACAGTGGCCTGCAGGCTTGCTGGGCCCGGCCTCCTTTCTCCCCTGCAAGGTCGCGGTCATGAGGCCAGGTCCCAGGGCCCCTTATTCCATCACAGCCATGGCAGGATCCCCTGACATGGCCATTTTTGGAGTTCCCATTTGAGAGACACAGTTCCTGCGGGGACCGGCTGCTCTGGCTACCTCTGCCCTCATTTGCCCTGGCCTTGATCTTTTGACCTACTTCTATTTTACTGCACATTCTGTGTCTTTAGGAGCTGCTTGAAGACATCGGTGGAAAGAGGAAAGAGTATGCTTGTTTAATTAATTATTGTCCTTTAGTCCATCTTTAAAAGCATGAAGTTGACTTGTCCTTATAAATGCACACTTAGAGTGAGCAGGACTCCCAGGACGTGGCGCCACTTTGGGCTCCTGAATCCCCTGGGACTGTGGGGTCTTGGTCACTAGCCGCACCTGCTGCCTTCCCAGGTACTAGTTCAGCTTCACTAATCATTAATTTTTATGACCTCTGAAAGGCCATGGGTCCTAGATTATGCCTGCTGCGCTAATCTAGTGAGAGGGGGTATCTGAGCCAGCAGGCAGGGTTTCAGTGAGCTGAGAATATAGGAGCTGACATCCATGCAGGTTGGTGGCCCTGGTGTTTCCCTTCACAGTGACACGTTCCGTGGCTCTCCCGAGTCTTTGCAGTGGAAAGACTTTGAATGCCTTGTGCCTCATGACAAGGGTGCGATTTTCACTCTCCTAGAACAGCGTTTAGCCAGCAGTAAGGTTATTAGTTATAGATACACCGTGTTTATTAAATGTAAAAAATAAAATTTTCATTCACGGATATGAATTAGATACTCTTTTCTACATCCAAGGAAGAAAAGAATATTCACTTCAGTCCGTATTTATTCAATAAGTTTTATTTTCAAACACCTGTTATGCATCAGGTATTGTGACATGGTGGGCCCACATACCAGGAGATGGGATGTGGGCCAGCACCTAAATAAAATGAAGGAGCCTGGGGGCGCCTGTGTGGCTCAGTGGGTTAAGCCTCTGCCTTCAGCTCAGGTCATGATCTCAAGGTCCTGGGATCGAGCCCCGCGTCGGGCTCTCTGGTCAGCGGGGAGCCTGCTTCCCCCCCACCCCCGCCTACCTCTCTGCCTACTTGTGACCCTCTCTCTCACTGTCAAATAAATAAAATCTTTAAAAAAAAAAAAAATGAAGGAGCCTGCCCTGTACAGATCTGGTGGAAGAGTGTTCCAGATAGAGGGAACAGCAAGTGCAAAGATCCTGGGGCTGGAAGAGCTGCTCAGTATGAGAACAGTAAGACCAGTATGTAACCAGATGGGAGGAGGAAGTGGGAGAGCAGGAGGCTAAAGATTCATACAAGAGAGGCTGTTCCTGGGCGCCTGGGTGGTTCAGTGGGTTAAGCCTCTGCCTTTGGCTCAGGTCCTGATCTCAGATACATTGTCCTGCTGGGAGATAGGGGTTCATTTGAGAGGTCACGTGTCCATGGCAGCTGATGCCATGGGTGACTGGTATCACAGAGCCTATGGAGCAAGGGAAGGCTAAAACAGGGTCCTGGCAAGCACCAACCTAGAACGTAGCACAGAGAGAAAGGAGGATCCCAGGAGGAGACACGGTGACTTTGCAAACAGGAGGCGATGTTAGGAGAGTTAAGAAAGGAAAAAGTTTGAAGAAAGGATGAGGGGCAATTAATCTCAGGTAGTGCACAGAGGTCCAGAAAGCCAATGACCAAGAAAGGTATATTGAGCTGATCTTTTTAGAATTTCATTTCACTAATAATATAAAGTAAATTCTTTCACATAAATTCTAAAAATCTATGGTATGAACTCATTCCAGTTTCTAGCCATGTAAGCTTTTTTGAATTGTGTCTTCTGATAAGAGTATCACTGGTGTTATACCTCTTCTCTGTTTTAATGTTCTGGCAGGACTCAGTAATTGCTCTGGTTATAACTAAAGCACAGTAAATTTTCTCATGTTTGTATAGATTAGCCCCAGGGTTCTGTGTCAAGCTTCGTGGCACAGAGGGATGTAAATGATGTGTACAAAAATGTAAATAAAAACTCTGGAAGTGAATTGTATGAAGCCTTAAGATAGTAGCACCTTTAATTCTTTCAATTTTCGGTAGGCAAGTGGATTTCCAATGAGGCTGCAATGACATGAATTTTTCCTGGAAAAAAAAATCATCGTGACAGACATGATCATCTGTGTTAGTCAGACTAAGGCTAGCCTTTGGTAACAAAGAGACTGAAGAACACATTGCCTCAAATAACAAAGTTTATCTTTGCCTTGTGTGAGGGTCTGAGATGAGTGATCCAGGTCATATGAAGTGGCTCCACTTGGTCATTTTGGTCCCCAGGTCCCTTCCAGTCATGGCTTCCATCATGCCCTAGGGATGTCTACATGACTGAACCTGATTGCTGCTATGTCTACCTAGTAGGCACTGGGAGGGAAAAGAATGCATGGGGCACCCCATGACCTGAAATCCTAAACCTAGTAGAGGGATACATCCTTCCATTCTATTAGTGATACCATGTAGGGCCTCAGAAATGGGATCTAACCCATTTCCCAAGAAGAGAATAGATTCTTTTTTAAAGATTTATTTATTTGAAAGAGAGGGAAAGCACATGCAAGTGGAGGGGGGCAGAGGGGAGAGGAAGAGAATCTCCAGCAGATTCCCCACTGAGCATGCAGCCCAACATGGGGCTCCATCTCAGGACCCTGAGATCATGACCTGAGCCGAAATCAAGGGTCACATGCTTAACCAACTGAATCACCTGGGCGCCCCAGAGGAGAACAGATTTTAGCATACCACTGTTAAAGAAAAACCAGAGCTGGACAGTAGTTAGTAGCAGTCAAAACAGATTGTATTCAGGAACCAATGCAGTAGGGGAAAAGAGATCTGCATGTATAACTGGGCTCAATTCCAAATACAACATGGGCAGTGGGAATTTATAGCCAAGGAGCAGGGTGGAGGTCAGTGGATGGAAAATGACGGAGAGGAGACCTCAAGGGTGAGGAGATTGCTAAAGGCAGGCCAGGGTGAGCAGATACCACCTGGGGGATGAGGAATTTTTTTTTTTAGATGAAGATCAGATACCAAGAGCGGGAGATTCTGGCTAACTCCCACTTAGCAGGATTTTTGCTAAAACCGAGTGCACAAGTCCAAAGAATATGAAAGTCCAAAGGTTGAAGCCTAGTTGGAAAGAGGGTTCAGAGGAGCCTAACTATAGTTTACTCAAAGAGAGTCTTTGTCACAATTAGCAGTTCTGTTCATATTTCCATTGAAATATGAATATTCTCATAAACCAGGATAGGACCTTGCCATATTCACTGCTATGGGAAGCTTGGCCTTTTCGTGAAGCATCTTAGGATGG
Organism: Lontra canadensis; assembly: GCF_010015895.1. NCBI lineage: Eukaryota > Metazoa > Chordata > Mammalia > Carnivora > Mustelidae > Lontra > Lontra canadensis. Next base: position 21,209,769 of record NW_022631000.1, read on the forward strand.
GTATTTCCCAGTCGAATTCATTCACACGTGTTTTTGGATTATCTGCCTTGTGCCCCGTACCCTCTTGGCTGGGGGGTGGAGCTGAGGACTCGGCAGGGTAGGACCCGGTCATTTCGATCCAGGACAGGCCCAGGGACTCAGGTTGCCTCGTCCTCTTCCTGTTAAAAAGATCCGGCCATTTGCTCTCTCCTGTAAGTGAAGTTTTTCTTCCATGAATCACCATCTTTCCGGACCAAAACCAAATTGTCATTTATACAGTTAGATGTTAGCATATCATTAAGCAGTCAGATGCTCTGAAAAGCTGCAATAGCTCAGCAAACCCTTCCTGTAGTGAAATTTCATTCCTGAAATTGGCAGCAAAGCCTTCTCAGAGCCTCAGAAATCACCAACCTGAAATAATGGCCTGGAGCAGAACATTTGACTCCTGTTGATAGATAGCTTTGTTAACGTGGATTCATATTGGCAGCCTCATTGTCAGTCTGGAACTCTCATTCCCCAGTTTGCAAATATTTATGTGATTTAGCCCCAGGAATAATAACAGACCCTCTGTTTTTGTGGAGAGAACCAGTGCCCTGCAGCAATCCAGGAGGATTAGACTACACTGTGTCAGGGTCCGCATTCTCTAATTTTAAAACATTTTTTTTTAAAGATGGGCTCTTTTTTAGCATTATGTTTTGGAAAGATAGAGCATTTTAGCAGCCAAAGTTAACCGGGCTTTCAAACAGGAGAGGTCTGCCATTAGAACAATTAGTCCTAGCTTCTTTTCATGCTGATTTAGCTTACCTGGGAACTCGTCTTATCTGCTCACTTCTGTTCAGCTGGAAAATGTGTATACATTCATCATAGGCCATTTCATTATTCAAAGAAAAGGTGTGTATATCCATAGGTCATCTCATTATTTGGAGAAAATGTGTACGTTTTTATAAGTCATTTCATTATTCAGGGAAAGTGTATATTAGCAACCAGAAAGATGAATTAAATCTTGATTTACCCCATGTACTTCATGGCAGAAATATAAGTATTATTTTTAATAGGTATTTAATAGGTATTATTAAAAAAAAAGATTTTTTTTACATCTTTGTTACCACCCCACATAAAATGAGATACTGTATGTGCAAAAAGCAGAGTGAACTGTAGAGAGCTGTAGAGATCTTGGTTCATAGTCAGTTAGTTTTCTTCGAAGGAGATTTCTCAGAGGTGAGTTAAAAATTCCTGAGGGTGAAGTCTGAGGTGGGTTTGCTAGGAGGAAGGGGCAGCGTGGGGAAAGTCTTGGACACAATAAAGAATAAGGTGTGTTGGGGGGACAGAAGGCACTTGGTTATGTGGGACCAGAGCCCAACATTAGAATGGAGAGGGTGGGGGTCCCTAGCCTCAAAGTGAGGTGGGGCCAGGACAGAGTACTAGGCCACGCACCAGTCCTGGGAGCAGGGGGAGGTGCACAGGAGCAGGGAGAGCCAGCCTGGCTTTTAGGTAGATGTCAGGCTGTGGAGAAGGCAAGATTAGGCCACAGGTAGGCCAGAAAGGAGCCCATGCCTTCCAGACAAAAGCTGCCTGCGCCAGAACCCGGGCAGTGGCTGCAGGGGTGCAGGAGAGAGGGGCAGAGAAGCCCCAGGAGGACACAGCTACAGGATTGGGTGGCAGATGGCATGCGTGGGAGCAGGGGAGGGAGAAATCAAGGAGGACTCCCGGCCTGGGCGTGACTGTCTAGGGGCAGTGGGTAGCCTCCCGAGGAGGGAAAAACAGGAGGGGTTGCAGGTTGGGGATGTGGGAGGTGGAGGGCAAAGCTGACTCCCCCAGCACCCAGGATGATGGATGCTGTAGCAGAGGTTAGAGGCCCATGTTGGCCCCATCGAATGTCAGGGGTCGGGCAGTATTGATACTGGAATTTCAAGGGCTCCTGAGTGGCTCAGTTGGTTAAGTGTCTGCCTTCGGCTCGGGTCATAGTCCCAGGATCAAGCCCCACATCAGGCTCCCTGCTCATCGGGAAGCCTGCTTCTCCCTTTCCTTCTGCCTGTCACTCCGCCAGCTTGTGTGCTCGCTTGTGCACTCTCTCACACACAAATAAGGCCTTTAAAAAAAAAAAAAAAAAAAAAAAAAGAAGGTGATTGTGCCAAGGGCGCCTGGGTGAGTCAGTCAGTTAAGCTTCAGACTCTTAATTTTGGCTCATGTCATGACCTCGGGGTCCTGAGATCCAGCCTGGTGGCTCTGGCCTGGCAGGCTCTGTGCTCAGCAGGGGATCTGCTGCTCTCCTTCCTCTCCCTCTGTCTCTCCCCCTGCTCCTGTGCATGCTCTTTCTCAAAATAAATAAATAAAATCTTTAAAAAAAAAAAAAAAATCAAAGTGACCGAGCCAGGACCTGTTGTTATGGATGAGCAGGGTTTCTGCTGGCTGAAGTGGAGGAAACCCTTGTGGGCTGTTTGGAAGCATAGTGACCACTGATTCTCTGTGTTCTCTCTGTAGGAAACCGTATCACCCGAAACTGGAAGCTTTCGTTAGTCACATGTCGAAAGGATCTGGAGCCTCTTTCGAAAGCCCCTTACACTCCCTGCCTCTTTACCCCAATCATCCACTGTGTGAGATGGGAGAGCTCACTCAGACAGGTACGTGTGACAGCCTCAGCTTACCCTGTCTCCTGCGCCCTCCTCCGTGTGGCATACATTGGAGTGAATGCTCCTGGGCAAGGCACTGTGGGCTTACAGGGACAACTGACGACTGGCACCAAGGTATCTAAGTAAACCTCCAATTTCTAAAAATTAAAAATAACCCTTTTTCTTAGTGCAAGAGCAGTATATGGCCATGGAAGAGAAATTAGGAAAGACAGTTGAGCAAAAGGAAGAAGAGTTTAAAGTACCCATAATCCCAATCCACTGAAGAAATTGGTCATCCTTTTTCATTTATGTGCGTGCACACATGCACACACAGTAGCATTTTACTAAGCACACTCTTTGATAACCCACTTCTTCATTAAACAGTACATTCTGATCATTTTTCCCTATTGATAAACATTGGTTAACAGCATCATTTCTGGGGTCTACATATTAATTATCCCACTATTGCTGGACTATAATTGATATAACCAATCCCATGTTCTTAGAAACTCCAAAGAAAATGACCTGATAAGTTTTCGTGTGCAAGATCTCAGAAGCAAACGCGTGGGGCGTATCCCTAGTGAGCATAGAGTTGGGCTGAGTGTGTCCCTCCCAGAAGCCCAGCTTTCCCTCTGCAGCCCTGCTCGTACCCTCACACAGCCAGTCCCCTGTCGGGGCAGGTTGGCAAGTTAATCGTGGGGCTACCTCCGTTAGGAAGAGAAGGAACTGGGAGGCCCCCAGTAGGTCCTAGCTTCTTCCTACTTCAGTCTGGGACCTCAAAGGACCTTTGTGTGGTCACCAGCCTTTTTGGGAGAATCGGGAGGACCTATTGGCCATGTTGTTTCCTCGTCCGACCAGTACTGTGGGACCTCAGCTCCGATGAAAGGGAGGTCTGTGTCCTGTAGTTGGCCCTGCAGAGTTTTGCCATGTTTTAGAAGCCATTATTATTGGGGAGAATATGGTGACAGAGTGGGCTGAACTGAAGGCTCTGGAAGACTAGCCTTGAATAAGGAGTTTTGTCAAAAGCTTTTGATTATCAGTTCCATGTGCTCAAGGTCTGCAGTAGTTTAAAACAGGAGTTTCGCATCCAACCAGACCAACCACCCCCATTCTGTAACAAGTATCTTGTGGTGCTCCCTTAACCCTCCTGAAGTGAAATTCAAATATAATTAGAACCTTTCTAGTTACAAAATTGTAAAGAAGAGCAGTTATATCAGGTACTCTAATATAAAGGAGAAACAAAAGGAAATGAATTTATTATACAATGCTGTATGTTTCAGCATAGAAGTTTGAGCACACTCTCAGTAGGAAACAAAATGACACAGTTGGTTGTTTATGCTTAAATGTAGATTGGCAACTGTGACTATTACAAATGCAGACCAAGGGATATTATATTGGGGACTCTTAACACCACATTGGGGGACATGATTTTTTTGACAAGTTCGGATCAAAATAAAATACAGATGTCCCTTAATTTCTCTTGTATTTCTAGAAAAAATCTGTGGGCGTTAATGATGTGTAAAAATGATTTTGTATTTATGACACAGGTTCTAGGCTAAAGTATTTAAACAGGTTTTTCACATGTGGTAATATCTTGTAGTACCGTCAAAAGTGGGTCAGAAAATAGTTCTTTGGGGAGACTGTCCAGCTCCGTGACCCCCACCCAGTAGGTGTTCGGAATGTTCCTCCCTGTATCATTGTGACAACTCAACCCCAAACCCTCCCTGACAGCAGAGCCACGCTTGTTGAGAACCACTGGTTAGACCCTCTGGTAGCAAGCGACAGAAACCAACTCCAGCAAAAGATGGACATTATATGGATTCAGGGTGACTCCAGACTCTGAAGGCAAGAATATGACCAGGCCTCCAGAGACTGGAACCAGTAATAAGAAATCTGTCTGTCCCAGCCCTGTAGTTTTGCTTTGTGTCTCTCTACAGTGGGACCGTCCTAGCCTCACCTAGAAACGAACGGCAAGTCCAAATTCTTGAGAGACCGTGAGAGAAAGAAAATCTGGCAGGGTCCTTCAGGGGTCAGTGTCCATCAGCTGGCTCAGAGGTCATGGGGACTGCGCACTGAGCAGTGGAGGCCTACCCAGCCTCTCAATCCAGGGGCTGTTCCCCGAGAAGAGTTGGGGGAAGCTGGCCCTCACACATTTAGAGATGCTCATTCATTCCTACCTTCTCAGTCATTCTATTATCTACATCGCTTTCTAAATCAACATTACTCAAGAGATCATTTTCGCGGTACTATTTGCTCCTGTTCCCTAATTCTCTTTTAATGCTCACTTTTATCTTCTATTTTAAATTTCATTAAAAATGCATAGCTGTTAGAATAACCATTTATAACTGAAACACTTTTGGCGCCCCGCAGTAACTGTGGAGGCCTGATCATTAGTGCCTACTCTTATTCAAGATGCTTTGGCAGCTGCTGAGTGTAGAGGGGTGGGGAGCGGCGGGATGAACAGATGCTCCCGGCCTTGTCCTAAAGGAGCCCGCACGCAGCTGCTACGGGACAGTGGGCATGGAGGCGGAGGCGACTCACCGTGCTACTGCAGGCCTGCGGAAGAAACCCAGGCTGTGGAGTAGAAGGGGCCCATGGGACGGACTGCAGATGCCCCCTCCCCCCAGGGCTGGTGGTGAGTGAGATTAGCGTGTGTCAAGTGCCTTTCAGGGTGCTAGCATGTGCTGGGCTGGGCAATCGCAGCCCAAGTCCTGGAGAGCCCGTGAAACCAGAACAGGAAGGAATTCTTGGTCTGACCTGGGGGAGGAAGAAGGAAGGCTACAGAGCAGGCCCATATTGGAGCCAGGCACCGGGTAAGGATTTCTCTAGGCTGAGAAAGGCGAAGGGCATGATCAAGGTCATAAAGATGCAGGCTGGGTTTGGAGACATTAAGAGGCCGTAAATGGCTAGAACTTCGTATTTCTGCCTGAAAAGACAGGGGAGAAGGTGCTACGAGCAGGGACTAGGAGGGCAAGGTTGGGCCCACATGTGGCTGAGTGCCAGCTCTGCGACCTCTTAACAGTGATTGGCTCAGGGCCTCGGTTTCCTTGGCTGTAAAATAAAGAAAATGGAAATAATAATATGCCTACTTTATTGGGTTTTTATGAGGTTGAATGGAAAAAGGTCTGAACATGGGAAGCACTCAACCCTAAGATAAGCAGCCTGGAGATATAAGGCAGGCCCAGAGGCCAATGGAGGCCAGACACAGATTCTTAATGTTTGTCATCATGTTTTGTCTCTTTTTGCAAACCATTTTGGAAATGCGTAAGACCTGTGTCAGCCCAGATCTCTGAGGGAATTCTGTGCTCGATAAACTTCCTTCAGAATGGGATGCAGACGTCCTTTGTAATGTTTTCCTGAGCTGTTCCCCTTCCTGGGCCACTGCCGTGCCTTCTGTCTCACACATCTCAGCCTCGAGTTGTCCTGGGTTTTCACACAGTTTGGACATCTGAACTGGTCGGGGTGGGGGACTGTGTGTGGTTGACCCTCAGAGAATGCAGATCTGTTACTGGGATTCCATCCCCTATATCCTGCTGCCTGGAGGGTAAGCTTGCTTTCATCTGGGATTGTCTTCTCCTATTTGAAGATAAGGCTTTTCTTTGTTTTTGGGTTTTTTTTCCCCCAAGATAATTTGTTACCATACTGGGGTAATTCAAGACTAAAACTTTTTAAAATTTTAGTTGGCGGGTAAATTTAAAATTCTTGTTCCTATCCATGTTCTATTTGCCACTTCTGTACCCCTATCTCCCCAGGTAATACCAGTTTCTTATGCATCCTTCCAAAGTTTCTTTATGTAAAACACAAACAACTGCAAATACACATTCTTATTTTTCCCTCATTTTTATTTAAAAGGAGTATAATAAATGTACTGTTCTGCACTTTGTTTTTCCCAAATACTCTATCCAGGAGTCTGAAAGAGCATTCCATATCTCCACAGACAGAATGTCCTTGATGAGCAGGTAATGCCCCAGGAGGCTTAGGCAGAATGTACCTAGAAGGTTAGCAGCAAGCCTTCACTTGGGAGAGTAGGGAGAATGAGGCAAAGGAGAGAACCCCCCAACAGTGAGAGGACTAAGCAGCCAGCAGCACCTTTTTCTCTTTATCTGTCTGATTTCCGTGGGCCCTCCCTGCACACTAAAGAATACTGTGTCCCTGGGGAGGAGGAAGAAAGCTCTTCCTAAGCCCATGGCAGTTACAGCCTTGACATCTGCCAGGAGGCTCGACAGCTGCCGTCTGAGGCGCCCCCTGTCACAACGCCTCCTCCGAGGGGAGGGAGGGATTGAGCAGATGGTCCTGGTGCTCCCCTCTGCTCATCCCTTCCTGGATAATCCCAAAGGGCTCCCCTCGTGAGTTCACACAAACCCACTCCTGTAGCTTCCACATGCTGGTTTTGATTATATTCCCATGCACAATGGAAAGCACTGCAGAGTCGGCCCCTGACTCGGTCTCCCTTTGCTACTGCTCCTGCTGAGCTGGTAGTGAGGACAGTTTGTGTCCGTGTGTTTCAGGAGTTGTGCAGCATTTGCAGAACGGCCAGCTGCTGAGGGACATCTATCTAAAGAAACACAAACTCCTGCCGAGTGACTGGTCCCCAGACCACCTCTACTTGGAGACCACTGGGAAAAGCCGGACCCTACAAAGTGGGCTGGCCTTGCTTTATGGCTTTCTCCCAGATTTTGACTGGAAGAAGATTCATTTCAGGCATCAGCCAAGCGCTCTGTTCTGCTCTGGAAACTGCTATTGCCCCATGAGAAACCAGTACCTGGAAAAGGAGCAGCGTCGGCAGTACCTCTTACGTCTGAAAAACAGCCAGCTGGAGAGGACCTACGAGGACATGGCCAGGATCGTGGACGTCCCCACCAAGCAACTTCGCGCTGCCAACCCCATAGACTCCATGCTTTGCCGCTTCTGCCACAACGTCAGCTTCCCATGCACGAGGAACGGCTGTATCGACATGGAGCACTTTAAGGTGATCAAGACGCATCAGATAGAGGATGAGAGAGAGAGGCGGGAGAAGAAGCTCTATTTGGGTTATGCGCTCCTGGGCGCCCACCCCATCCTGAACCAGACTGTCAACCGGATGCAGCGTGCCGCGGAGGGCAGGAGAGAGGAGGTCTTTGCCCTCTACTCTGCTCATGATGTCACTCTGTCACCGGTTCTTAGCGCCTTGGGCCTGATGGAAGCCAGATTTCCAAGGTTTGCAGCTAGGTTGATCTTGGAGCTCTGGCAAGACCGAGAAAAGCCAAGTGAGCATTCTGTCCGGATTCTTTATAATGGCGTCGATGTCACATTCCACACCTCTTTTTGCCAGGACCACCACAAGCATTCCTCCAAGCCCATGTGCCCCCTCGAAAACTTAGTCCGCTTTGTCAAGCGGGACATGTTTGTGGCCCTGGGGAGTAGCGGTAGTACTAATTATTACGATGCATGTCACAGGGAAGGATTCTAGAAGGGAGGCAGTGCAGGGCTGATAGAATCTATGCCAATACAGAGGGATGGGAAGGGTCCACTTCTAGATCTGTCCATTGTCAAGGGTATAAGACTATTGATTTATGAAGGCTAGAAATCATGTTTGAGCCATGTGGATGATTGGGTTGAACGGGAAGCAATTGCTATAATTGGGTTCATGGGTTACTTGGTACATCACGGCCAGTTCATAGAAAGAGGAAGGTACTTCCATCGTAGCCTGACTTTGCTCATGATGCCACAGGGTATGTCAATACCCAGAGCTGCCAGTCCATATGTGTAGTATTTCGATCTGCAGGGATAGCATATGATGGAACCAGCAAACCTCAACCAAAATTTTCTTCATCTGGGGTGGTTTTGCCTTGTTCCTGTTCAGCAAAACCATTCCCGAAGTGATTTATCTATAAATAGGGGTTGGTACATTTTTCCCGTACAGGGCCAGATAGTAAAGACTTGGACTCTGGGGTCCCAGAGGCCACATACAGTCATGTGACGTGAAAGCAACCATAGACAGCATGGAAACAAACGAGTGTGGCTATATTCACAGCCCGAGTTTGCTGACCCCTAATCTCAGAACACAGGCTCAGCTACATTTGCACTTCCAGCACTTTGAGAACCAGTTGAGTACAAAAAATTATTCAGTGGTGCCTCCAGGAACTTCTGCGAGAAACACCGAATTTGCTCTGTAGCTGGTGTGATAACAAAACTTGAGGGGAAATAACCATCAAATCAGAATGAATCATAGAAAAATTATTAGAATAATACTTGATGTTCATGATGATTATGGTAGGTATGTTTTAAATATCTGTCTGCTGTAGTCTATTTGCTGTATAGGCTGAAATTTTTGTATTCCATTTAGTATTTTTATAGTCTAGGGAACTATTTTCTAAGACCGGTTTTAGATGTACTCTTAGTCCTAGGTAAAATTCAATTTACCATACCTGCTTGGTGGTTAGAAGGAAGCTAGAAGCTGAATTCAGGCACTTTCTTCCAATAAAACTAATTATGGCTTATTCCCTCTGACAAGCTGTAGTATTGGATCAATTTTTAAAACGTCTGCATCAATTTCAAATGGTAAATTCTAATTGATTTTTAAATAAGCTTTTGGGAGAACTTTGTTATAGATAGCTAAATAATCTTTCTAAGATTTTATATGTTAGAAGCAATTGTAATTAAATCTGTGGTTTCTGAACTAAAATGGTGCTAGTTCCATGTGAAGAAATGTAAAGTGCAAGTGAGATTCTGAAGTGTCTTTGGCATTCCACACTTTCCTCTTTGTTTTTGTCTAATGTTGCCTTTGGATACATCTGTTTCTATAAATAAATTTTTGAAGAATACTCGTACATGTTAGTCATGGTTTGTACCTACAAGGCATTCTAGTTCTCTTCAAGTAAGTTCCCAAATTTTAGAAACTTATTTATTTATTTATTTATTTAGTATAAGTAAAAATGTTTAAATTAAAGAACTCCCCAGTGTGCGTGGAAAAGGGAGGCCAGGCCATGCTGGCCCACCAGAGATGGAGGAAAGGGACAGCAGTGCTGGGCCTGGAGGGCCAGGGCTTCCAGCTCTGACAGCAGCATCCAGGCTCCGTGGGGGGGGGAGGCCGTGCACAGATAGCTGCCTTGGCATGGTTTAAAATCTATCTTAACTCCTCTTTTTAATGCTGAAAATCACGTGTTGTCTCTTGAGTAGTTAAAACTGTTGTTTTTTGATCCCACTCTCAGTATATCCGAATTAGAACTGCTAAACACAGCTTAAAAATGTAAAACTAAAAGTGGATCAGAAGATATTTTAAAAATCAGATTGAGGGGCACCTGGGTGGCTCAGTCGGTTAAGCACCTGCCTCTTGGTTTTGGCCCAGGTCATGATCTCAAGAGTTGTGAGATGGAGCCCTGCCGTGCACATCAGGCTCTCAGGCCCTGCGTTCAGCAGGGAGTCTGCTTGAGATTCTCTCCCACCCCCCCCCAACCATCCTCTTTCCCTACCCCACCCCCTGCTCTTGTGGGAGGAGGACCCCTCTCTCACTCGCTGTCTCTCAAATAATTCTTTAAAAAGAATCAGTTTGGGGGCGCCTGGGTGGCTCAGTGGGTTAAAGCCTCTGCTCTCAGCTCAGGTCATGATCCCAGGGTCCTGGGATAGAGCCCTGCATCAGGCTCTCTGCTCAGTGGGGAGCCTGCTTCCTCCTCTCTCTCTGCCTGTCTCTCTGCCTGCTTGTGATCTCTGTCTGTCAAATAAATAAATCTTAAAAAAAAAAAAAGAAGAAGAATCCGTTTGAAACAGCTATTGGTAAAGGTAAATATGTTGGATATTAAAAGCGTAGCTAAAGGTTTCGCCTCCCAAGACCTCAGGTGTGCACATCATTTACATATCTTCCTCAGTATTAAGTTCCAAGACCTCTCGCTCCATAAACAAACGCTGATCACTGAGTTGAGATTAATGCATCCAGTTCTTGGTTTCTGGACAGTGGTCTTGATGGCTTAGTTCATGGCAGGTGTGGGCGTGTACATGTGCACATTCAGCTTTCTTATTTTTATGATTAAAATTAATACACGCACACTGGAAAACAATCAGACTATACTGAAAACAACTTCAAAAGTGAAGTTCTCTTCTATTCCCACCTCCAGAGACAACACTGTGGGATATTTGACAGATATTCCTCCAGAAATTTTCCACGCAGATGGGAGATTGAGTTCGGCATCAGGCTCCAAGCTTAGGGTGGAGTCTGCTTAAGACTCTCTCCCTTTCTCTCAAGTAAATAAATCTTTAAATATCATTAAAAATGAGAAACTGAAACTTAAAACCAAGGTACTAGAACGGGGCCACATGCTTTTGAGGTACACAGAACAAGCAGAAGCTAGCAGCTATATGTGTTAATTTTGTGGCCCAAATGAGTAGTTAACCCTTTTTCAATACTGCTAGATAATTATTAATATACTAGAGTATTATTTCTCCACTTTCACTTATAAACAGAATTGAAGAACTCTATACTGCTATTAAGCCTGCTTGAGGGTCTTTGAAGCCACAGCAGAATTGGGCTTTGGAAAGATGTGACTGATTTCTCTCTCTAGGACCCCTAGACTGAGACAGGAGAGGTGGGGATGCGTGCTTCCATCTTCAGGAAGCCTGCACAGATGCAGCAGCCCAGCTAGTGTGGGTGTAGCCCTGTGTGTTTAAACACAGCCGCAAGTCAAAAGCCAAGAACGGCCAGGGTTTACAGTGCGGTTCTGGCTTGGATGGTGGCCAGAGTTCTGGCCCAGGCGCCAGTTAGCCGCCATTGCCCAAAGCCACTGGACTAAATGCTGGGCTTGCACCCCTGTATACTGTCTGTCCTGTGACCGTCTCATGAATAATAACAGCTTCTGCTTAAGAGGAACCCACTGAATGCCTAGAGTCTGCTCAGGCTTTCCTGGCCTCTGCAGTCCATCTGCCCGCTGAGCCTGGCCTTGAGGAGCAGTGGGTGGCCCTGGAGGGTCAGCTTGGCTCCACCCAGAGCTGCAGAGCCCCTCAGCATGGGGGCAGCCTGAGGCCTGGCATCTGAATAACTGAGTAATAACAGCACTGCTGTGGCCTCGGTGCTTCCCTTGAGGGGCCCCACAAGCATTTCTTTATCAGTCCCAACAACCCTCTCGAGAAGTTCCTATTACCCCTCATACAAATGAGGAAAGAGGCTGAAGTTTGTGGGAGGGGGGCAGGGGATGAAGTCACTTTTCCAAAGGAAAACTCAAAGCCTAGAGGCTAACTAACCCAAGCGTCTATGACCCCCGTGAATTTGACAGTGTGTGTGCTGCGTGACCCACCAGAGCTTTTCTTAGACTAATTTAATCCTCCTAACCACCCTACAAGATACCATCTTTGCTGATGAATATCAAGTAGTACTAAAACAGAGTGGGGTTACAACTGTTATAAATTTAAATCTAAATGAACAGGAGACTATACCAAAGGTGCCCCTGACCATCTGTGGTTGCTGTTTTTGTTAAGAAAAAACCACTTATATAATGTAAAACTAATTTTGGCTGTGATGCTGTATTATATTCAGCCTTTAGGAGATAGCATGAAACATCATTTTTAGCCTTCAGGACCCAGTCTGGTATCTGTAAAGGAGATAGGGTAGTTTGGGGCTGTGTTTTAATAGGGAGGCCAGCTGTTTGCCTGGGACTGATGAGTGTCTCAGCATGCAGGACTCTCCTTGCTAAAACCGAGCAAGATCCAGGCACACTGGGATGGGCTGGTTGCGTGGTGTGACATGAGACGCGTTTTAGGAAGTACCACCATTCCCAATTCTGAGAGACAGGTTAAGTCTGACGGAGTGACTCAGCCAAGGTTTCCCGTGCCTAGCGAGTGTGCGCAGGGGGTGGGACTACAAGCTACTGTCCATGTTCTTTTTTTTTTTAAGATTTTTTTATTTATTCACCTGACAGAGATCACAAGTAGGCAGAGAGGCAGGCAGAGAAAGAGAGAGGGAGGGAAGCAGGCTCTCTGCTAAGCAGAGAGCCTGATGCAGGGCTCGATCCCAGGACCCTGAGATCATGACCTGAGCTGAAGGCAGAGGCTTTAACCCACTGAGCCACCCAGGCGCCCCTACTGTCCATGTTCTTAAGCAGGACTTGACGGTGGCTCTCAGAACTATTTAGGACTCTGGGGTTCCATGCGACAGAAACCTGAATACAGTAGTTAAGCAAACTAAGCCTTTCATTTTCTCCAGTGGCCCTACCATTTCATCAGGAAACCAGACTGCTGTTTACATCTTACTGGCCAGGAGAGTGTCCCTTGGCCCACCTCCACTGCAAAGGAATTTAGGAAAGTATTTTTGTTGGGCACATTGCTGTCTCCAATCTGGCCCAGGGAGAACCCTGAAGGGCCACCCCAACTTCAGTGTTCCCCACAGGGTCAGCACAGTGCACTTCTGCCTCCCCTGCTGTCTTCCATTCCTCCGCAGTGTTGGCCCCAAGAACATTCCCTGGTACACTTCCCACACCCATCCCTATCTGAGTCTGCTCCTGGGAAACAACTTGCAGCAGAGGGCAAGCAAATCCTAGGGCCTGAGGCCTCTGCAAGTCAGGGCAGAAAATCTAGTGTCATTTACTTGAAAGGGATAACCTATCTACTGACTACAAATTTCTTCTATCACTGCCTTTGAGGGGCTTATTTTATTGTGGAAGTTAAGTAAGCACACAAGAAGCAGTAGGAGAAACTTGATCCTGAACAGCCCAAAACTGATTACAGAGAGCTGTTATACCAAGATTTCCCATTTACTGAACACACACCAGGGGCTGAACACTGGGCTAAATAAGCACTCAACTGACCTAGACTTTATGTCTTACAAGATGTGTAAGCATTTTTTATCTTCACTGTGTAGGTGAGGAGACTGAGGCTCAGAGGAGGACATCTGCCCAGGATCCCACAGTCAGTAGGAGGTGGCAGATCCAGGGCTGGAACATGGCTCATCCCAGACTACAAAGTCCTTCCAGCTCCCCTGGCCCACCGTTTCCTCTGCCCCCTTACTCCACCACCCTCATAAAAGCAAATTAGCGGGAACACCTGGGTGGCTTAGTTGGTTAAGCCTCTGCCCTTGGCTCAGATCATGATCCCAGGGTCCTGGGATCGAGTCCCACACTGGGCTCCTTGCTCAGCGCGGACCCTGCTTCTCTCTCTGCCTCTGCCTACCACTCTGCCTGCTTGTTTAAATAAATAAATAAAATCTTTAAAAACAACAACTCAATGAGTTTAAAAAGAAAAGGGCAAATTAGCAGAACCTGAAACCGGGGATATAGCAGAGTGGACCCTAGCCCAGGGAATGACCTCTGCTACATTCATCTTTCTAGCTCCTTTCCTTTCTCTTCCCATTTTAAAAAAAGACTGTATTTATTTGAGAGAGAGAGAGCGCGCATGAGCAGGAGGGAGGAAAGAGGGAAAGGGAGAAGCAGAGTCCCCACTGAGCAGGGACCCAAACTGGGACTCAATCCCAGGACCCTGAAATCATGACCTGAGCTGAAGGCAGATGCTTAACCAACTGAACCACCCAGGTACCCCTCTTCCCACTTTTTTCTAACGCAACACTTCCAAGGAAGTAGGATCACCTTACAGTGGGTTGTTTTAGCCTGGGTACTGAAAGCTGCCTGAGAACAAAATCTTAAGTGTAGATGTTTATCAGGGAATGTGGTCCCAAGGAGCAGAATCGAAAGACAGGAAAGGGGACAAAGGGGAGAGGGAAAGCTACAGGGAAGCTGCATACTGAGCTGATATGGTGACTGGTTGGTCTAGTCAGGACCGCCTAAGAAACCTGAGACACACCTGAATGGTTCACCTGGAGGAAGACCGGGGAAGGGGGGACATTTATCCCTCACTCCCATCCTCTGCTCTCTACCCCACACACTGGGTTGAACATGCATCAGGGCAGAGGGCTCACCTGGGCTCTCTGGCATCTGAGAACCCCTGGGGTGGAAAGCAAGAGAATGAGATCCTGTCAGGTCCTGGGCCCAGTCACTGCAACAGTGGCCCACAAAGACACAAGGCCAAGAGGATCGGGAGTGGAGCAGGGGATGTGTTTGATGTGAGGGTGAGTCGGCATTCACTGAAGGCCTTATAAGGGCCTGTTTAGCCAGAGCGATTCCATCCGGTTAAACAGCGATTTTGTTGTTTATGCAGTAAAACTTAAACTGACCCTGCACCCCCAACCCCGGGGAACTTACTTAAAAGCAAGTCCGGGAAACCAGTAGAATGTGGTCGACCAGTCCCCGATAACAGAGCCCAAATACAAGGGTGGGTCAGGTCAGGTGGAGACAACAGAGCCCGAATTCAGGGATGAGCTGGGCCAGGTGGAGACATCCAATCAGTGCAGCACGCATACTGACTCCCTAGCTACCAAGGAGTGTGGGCCCCGCCTTTTGGGCGTGTTTTGGGCGCCAGTTCTGACCAAGGTGATAGGCTAGTTCAAATAGCTACTATGGGGTGAATTGTAATTCAGTTGGCCACTTGTGTGTGACCTAGCATGACTGTGCAGCTTTCTCTGTATGTTACAATCTCACTGGTCACCTGTGTGTGGCCAGGCTTAACCACATGGCCTTTGCTCTATAAAAGTTAGTCTGTGAGGCTGGGGGTGGTCGCTCTCTCTGTAAGAGGCAGCCCTGAATGGTCAGTTTGATTCTCGATGCTTGGCGTGAAATAAAGCTTTGCTTGACCTTCGCTTTGTATCAGTCTCGTTCCTTTGACCACGGACCTAACAGGCCTTAGAGTCTTGGGCACTGCGCTGTGCTTTAGAAGCAAAACCTTGTTTCAGCCTCAAAACCATACTGTGACTTGGAAGTCATCCTTACTGTCTCCCAGTTTTCAGATGGAGAAAGAAACCGAGAGGAGAGGTCCCCCACCAAGGCCCCACAGCAGGGAAGTGGCAGAAGTGGGAGTCAAAGCAGCCGATTCCCAAGCCCTTGCTCCTCATCACGACACCATCATAGTAAACATTTCCCCCAGGTCCAATATAAATTATGTGTGAGTGCTTACTCACACACTAACTCCTTACTCAGGATTCTTCTCTGACGTCTGGATTGCACAGATCAAACCGTGCCCCTCCTTGTTAAAACCCCTTGTCCTCCTCTACCTTCTAGATGAAGTCCAAGCTCCTTAAGGTGACTCACGAGGCCTTTCATGGTCTGACTCCCACTTACCTCTCCAGCTTTGTTACTTGCAAGGCCGAAGCAGTTGTGCCCAGACTGCCATTGTTGACACATTTTGTGTGTGCCTGGGAGAGAGGAAAAGGGTTTTAATGTCACTATGTGGGTGGCCAGGTTTGCAGAATCTCTGAAGGGGACAGTCCTCTCCTGTCCAGAGCCCATCCCCACCCCCAGCAAATCTTCCTCAGGACCTAACAACCTCCCAGTCTTTCACTTTCTTCTCCTTCCCCAGTTGTATCTGGAGTTGGGTTTCCCAGAAAGGGAAAGAGACTTGGAACCACATAGACTGAGTTCAAAAGCAGTTCCATACCACTTCCCAGCTGTGAGACCTCAGATGCCCCATCTGTAAAGTGTACACCTCCTGGGAGAGTGTACATAAAGCACCAGGCACACAGGATACCTCTACCGTCATTACTGTCCCCGAGTTATTCTTTCTTTTAACTGCTCTGACAAGCAAACCAGCTGCACCCAGACTATGCCCTTGCCCATTAACCCAGGAAGCCCATCTCAGGGCATAACCTCATGCTCCACGCATAACCAGGAGACACAACTACCTGGGCCCATGCACTCCCCTTTGGGGGAGAAAATAACTCCAGTCTTCTGAGCCCTGCCTTGGTGCCCAGGGCCATATCTGACACTTTATATAAACATCTCAGCCATTCCCAAGCGGAAATCAAGCTCATAGCTCATCCTTTCCCCACATTGCCTTCATTGTCTATATCTAACCTCCATCTTTGTGTCTTAGTTACTGGCCATTGCAGAAACAGCCGCTGTCAGGGAGCCCAGCAAAGAAATGGGAGTCACTGGCTTAGGTCCATTGGCCTAGCCCCTCCTGGGCCCCTAGAGAAGCTGAAGAAGCAGCCCAGGAAGTGAAATGCACCTGGACAGAAGACAGATCCTGCCCTCAGCTTTGGGGAGTTGCTCCCCTCTGTACTCTGGGAGAGAGAGGGGTAAGGGGCTTCTCCTCCATTCTCCCTCCTCCCCCATGGCTGGTATGCTCCTGGCAGCAGGGCCTGGGATTGGCAAGTCCTCCTAGTCAGCAGCTGCCCGGCTTCCTCTTAGCTTAGGAGTCAAGCATATCTTGGTTGAGCACTTCCTGGGGGAGAAATCCTTTCAGGAGCCTGCTGGCCAGAGATTGGACTCCCACAAGCCTGAAGTTCAGCTCTGAAGGGGACCTAGTGTGGATGTGACTGGGGAACCACACTGCCCTCTACTGGCAACTCGTCCTGGCCCTCGTCCTACAGCTTTTTCTTTCCTGGCTCCCCACACCAGAGGACGCCTCCTTCCCAGAGACATAAAGCTCCCTCTGGTGGCCTCGGAGTCACCTCTTCTCTCTGCTTGCCTATACAGGAGTCCACACTTACCCTTGAGGGAACATTCCAAGACCCCCAGTGCACGCCTCAAAATGCAGGTAGTACCGAACATTACATAGACGATGTTTTTTCCTATACATAGGAACCTATGGCAGAGTTTAATTTATAAATTAGGCACAGTAAGAATTAACAATATTAATGATGAAACGGAACAATTATGACAACATACTATAATAAAAGTTCTGTGAATGAGGTCTCTCTCCCTCACCTATTCTTCCCTCAAAATATCTTCTTGTACTGCACTCACCCTCCTCCTTATGATGATGTGAGATCATAAAATGCTGACATGATGAGATGAAGTGAGTGAACAATGTAGACACTGTGATGTAGTGTCAGGCTACTACTGACCTCCTGATGATAACCCAGAGGAAGGATCATATGCTTCCCAACCACAGACCACAACCACAGGTAGCTGAAACCATGCAAAGCAAAATGGCAAACACAGGGGTGTGTGTGTTACCGTACTGTCGTCATCAGGATGTAGCAAATAAAAACACACTTTGCATCCAGATGGTTTCACCCCAGCTGCCCTTTTGTCCCACTGGCGACCCAGCTGTTCGGCATTCTCAACAACTGGCTCCCTGATGAATGGGCTGATCATTAAATCAACCTTCAACTGATGGATCCTGATGGACTACTGTCCATCTGAAAAACTACCCCTAAATGACTGGCCAGTTGGCTGATTAAGTTTCTAAACCACAAATCATTTGACTGACCTACTGGCTTTTTAAATGACCTACTAACACTAAATAACTAAACATCTGATAGGCTTGAACTAGCTGCCTGCTGACTCTTCCACTAACCAGCTGAATGACAGCCCAGCAGAGAATTTGCAGACTGACAGTGTAACTCCATAACTAAGGGTAACAGAAAGATGGGAAGAGAGGCTGCCCCTTCCTCATACCCTGACTCCTTTAGGGGCTTGGGGTCCTACTTTTCTCCCCTCTAGCACCGCTTGAAAACTACAGAGAGGAAAACTGACCTTCTGAACTACCTCTAGTGAGGTTCTTAACCAGGGATTAATAGATGGGTCTCAATTTTGTTCTCAAAATAGTATGGATATATAGCTGTGTTTATCTAAGAAGAGAGTTCACAGATTTCATTGGAATCTTAACAGTCCAGCACACACAGACATGTTCAGAATTACTGCTCTGGGAAAAGCTTCAGCAAACATTCACATAAGCAAAACCCTTACCTGAATTCAAACCCCATTTATCCCTCCTATCAGGCCAGGGTGGCAGGAAGATAACTAGGAAAAGTCAGAGTCATAATGGACATGATGTAGTAGGAAGGATAAAGACAGAGCTGTGTGTGAAGTTTCCAGAGAAGCACAAAGAATCAATGTGTGTCCGTTTGGTCTGGAGGCCACACATAGCCCAAGATGGCAGGGTATCTTGGGCATTTACCAGGGCCCTTGTCTGGGGCATGTAGTATATGTGAGTATATGATCATGGGTAACTATATAACTGTGTGTATTTTCACATCAAGTGTGCTCAAACGGGTGGGTATAACAGAGCTGTGTGAGTATTGAATGAATGTCCTTTGGGTCAAAGCATACATCTGAATTGTTTTGACAATAAATTTGCACGTGCTCAGTCGAGGACTCCTTGAGTGTTTTTTTGGAGTTGAAACAGATTAGGAGTAAGAATTTCACAAAGCAAAATCTTCTGCAGACATGACAGCAGCCCACACCAGAAATCTAGGAATCCTCAACTCCTCCCTCACCCTGAACCCTTATCATCCACTTCAGTCCAGACTGCCACTGCCACCATGAGCTTTAAAAAAAAAAAAAAAAAAAAAAAAGGTTATTTACTTGTCACAGAGAGAGAGCACACGCAAGGGGAGTGGCAGGCAGAAAAAGCAGGCTCCCTGCTGAACAAGGAACGGGATATGGCACTGATCCCAGAACCCTGGGATCATGACCTGAGCAGATGGCAGACGCTTAACCAACTGAGCCACCAGGCGTCTCCACCAAGAGCTCTTATCACTTCTCCCTGGACATAGCTTGGTCCGCAATGCACTCTCTTGGCGACCCTTCCCAACCACAGCCACAAGTGACATAAATAAAATAAGGGACGCAGCGCACGGCTGCCTGAAAGGGAGAACACCTATAGACTGTCAGAGGAAAACACCATCTCCTCAGTAACTCAAGGGTCCTTTCAAGGTCGTTGCCGTGATCACTGGGGTCTCTGAGCTCTCGAGGCCCCAGTATTTGGACGTATGGCCTCGTTCTAGTCCTAAATCACACCCCAAGTTTTTGGCTCTGATGCCTCTTCCTCCATGCCCTAATGCACTGCCCCAGCATCTAGCATCTTGGAGATTCTCACAAACCGCTGTAATTGACCAATTACAGTTTGCAATTAAAACTGAC
The DNA here is from genome assembly GCF_010015895.1 of Lontra canadensis. NCBI lineage: Eukaryota > Metazoa > Chordata > Mammalia > Carnivora > Mustelidae > Lontra > Lontra canadensis. The sequence goes on from NW_022631000.1 coordinate 21,229,234, forward strand.
AGAAGACCCAAGCCCGTTCTAACCCGGGACCCCAAGGGACAAGGAGCCGAAGAGAACTCAGTTCGGAGGCCAGCGCAACACACGCGTACTTGTCTCTTACCCGCAGTGGGCAGAGCAGGAACCGCACGTGAAAACAGAAGTGCGCGTGCGCAAAGTGAGGGTTGGAACTACGATTCCCAGAATCCTCCTGAGAGACCTCATTTTCCAGAAAGGCCCGTGGGGTCCCCGCCCCGGAACTTCGTGTCTTCTCGAGAGCGAAAAGGGAGGGGCGAGCCAGGCTGTGGAGGTGGTTTCAGAATGGGTAGTACGGAGCGGAGTTTTGTAGAGTATTTACCTCCAGAGGTCGTTCTTGAGTCGGAGAAACCGGGACTTTGGGGGAAAAGGACGTGGCCACAGCCTTGCCGCGCTTCTCTCTGCAGTGTTGCGGTCCTTCTGCCCGCTGGTCTCCGCAGGGTGCTTTCCCGGCCTGTTTGGGCTTGGCCGGCCTGCTGCGGCTCCACACTCGGTGCCCACCTCCGGGCGTTTCTGAAGCTAGAGGCCCACAGCTATGCAGCCCCGGATACTCTCTGTTCTGTGCATTGCCTATCTGCCGCTGGGAATTCAGACTGGATGGAATTCTTTTAACAACGTTGACCATTTCTGCAAAATCTTAGTTGGTCAGTATCCCGTTGTATCTACGTAACAGCATTTTAAGGAATATGCAGTCCGTCTTAGCCCAGTCAGTCAGAAGACAAGGGACAGCCAAGAGAAAATATTCGTGAGATACATAAAAGACTAATAATCCAAATATAAATCAGTAAGACAAAGGCACCTCAATTGAAAAACGGACAAAGATAAGAACAGGCAATTAACAGAATCAGAAATACACTTAACAACAACGACAAAAACATCTTTAGGATTTACTAGTAATCAAAATACAAGATAAAACAGCAGTAAGATGTTTATTTTCACCAAAAAAAAAGCTACCAAATAGTTAAAAAGAGTCATAGGGTTTCTGACATAAAGCCCGTTCATAGAATTCAGCACTGACGTGAGTAAATTGCTACACTGTCTTTCCGTAGGCAACTGAGCGGTTTATTACTGTTAAAATGTCTGCATTCCCTTTGAGGTGGGGAGGAGCAGATGGGGGCGTGGGGCAGGAGGAGGGGCTAGGCGGAATGGGAGGAGCTAGAGGACTAGGCCTAATGAACAGAGCTGGCGTAACAGGCGTAAAAGGAAGGGGTAAATGACTGGGCTGTGAAGGGAGGCATCTGTAGAGTGGGGAGTGATGTAGAGGGACTGGGATTGATAGGTGAAGGGACCAAGGTTTGGAGGAATTGAGGCACTTGAGAGGATGGGGGAGGAAGTGAGAACAAATGGCAGGAGGAGGATTAAGAGGGATTAGAAAGGAAGAAACTTGATGAGAGGGACAGGCAGGGATTAGGAAGGTAAAATGGAAACACCTGCCCTTCAATGAGTTGACCTCAGCCATTGGCATTACAACACTTACTAACATGGAAAAAGCCCCCTGTGGAAGAATGAGGTTTGCTAGCAAACAGGAAATACTGACTTTCGGAGTGCTACTAACTGTGCTTTGCAGAGTTCTTTTACTTCCTCTCATCTTGGCTCTGTTACCAAACTGTAGTTTGTTTCCGAAAGCAACGTGAGATTTTAAAGACTCCTGAGTCTGAAACCTCTGATGTTGAGTGGCGTTCTTTTCTTGAGTGATCCTCAGGTACAAAATAGATATTTCAGCTGCTTCAAGTAGAAACTTAGTCACCCCTGAAAATGCAGGGAAATCCCCTAAATCCTGGGAGTGCATGAATGATGGGTCTCTAATAGAGGGCAAGTATCCATAAAGGGGTACAGATCCCAAGACTCTTCCACTTCTCTCTTGGTTTGAGGCAAGCATTCTTTGAGGAAGTAGAGGACCCTGTGGTCACTGGCTCTCTCTGTGGTTCATGCTGTTTTCCACACAGTGAATCACAGGGCATCCAGACAGCAAGAATCAACAAAGGGAGAGGGCTGTAAAGGGCTGATTTTTGTCCCTAAAAAGTCATACTTAAATATGACTGTATTTGGAGATAGGGCCTTTAAAGAGGTGTTTAAGTTAAAATGAGACCATTTTAGGTGGACCCTAATCCAATCTGACTGCTCTCCTTATATGAATAGTAAATTTGGACACACACACACAAAAACCCACCAGGGATTTGCACACACAGAGAAAAGGCCATGTAAGGATACCGCAGGAGGGCAGCCACCTGCAAACCAAGGAGACAGGCCTCAGAGGACACCAACCCTTGCTGGTATCTTGATCCTGGATTAACATCCTCCAGAACTGTGAGAAAATGAACACTTGCTGTTTAGACAGCCTTGTCTGTGGTTTTTTGTCATGCCATCCCTAGAAAACTAACACAGGGTCCTTCAATGGCCTCGGAAAATAAAAATTAATTCAAGTCCTCCAGTTAACTATTGCTGGGAATTATTTGGAAGCAGTTCCTTTGAGTATGGAAGAATCCCTTGCTGCACTCCCACACACATATTTACTTTTTGTTCCGGAAACGTGGAGCTTGCTCTTGCAGGGCCTTAAAAGCTCCTAGGTGTGTTAACGGAGTCTTCAAACACAAGGGTCAAGGAAGAATTCTTGAAACTTTGTATGATGCAACTTAGTAATTTTATTTAACTAACATAGGGATGGGACCCATGGGCAGAAAGTGCTTCATTTTTTGCTGTAGGAAGCTGGTGTTTGTATGCTTAGTGCTGGGCGTGGGGGTGCAGGGAGTATTAGATTATAAATTTTTCTTCGAATTTCTACTCGTAAAACTACCTTTTGCAAGATTTCTCTGGTGCTTATCTTTCAGTTCAATATTAACGATCAGTGAGATATACAGGTAGTCATGAGACCTTTTAAGAATGTAGCAACCAGGGGCGCCTGGGTGGCTCAGTGGGTTAAGCCGCTGCCTTTGCCTCAGGTCATGATCTCAGAGTCCTGGGATCGAGCCCCACATTGGGCTCTCTGCTCAGCAGGGAGCCTGCTTCCTCCTCTCTCTCTGCCTGCTTGTGATCTCTCTCTGTCAAATAAATAAATAAAATCTTTAAAAAAAAATTAAATTAAATTAAAAAAAAAAAAAGAATGTAGCAACCAGCACATATGTGACCCTTATTGGAAGGATGCAGGCTATAGGCCAGCCTTTTGAGCCAAAAGTGAATGTTTTTCTGCTTTTATTTCTTATCATTTCCCCCCTGACCAATGTGCCATCCTTAAATCTTTAGGGTTGTTGAAGGGTGAAGGCCTCATCTTCTGTGACTTCTTCAAGCTCACAGGAGTTGTAGAGATGTCCCTACCTACGGACCAAAATTGCTAACTATCTGTCCCTACAAGTAACTGCTGTGGAAGGCAATTGCTATAGAGTCCCCAGACGATATTGGGAAATATTTGTTTCAAGTAGTATGGATCATCTGCCAGCTGGGCAAAGGAGTCGGGAATTGCTTGCATATATTTCAACAATAGAGAACAAAGTGACAAAACACATTAGGATTATTATAATGAAAATAAGAAAAGCAATGAGAAGACCCTTTAATGTGAGCCTTAGTCCCCCTCCTGACCAGGAATGTAGCCAGTCCTTAAGTGGCAATGTAAGGTCTTTAAGAGCACCAATTTGATTATTCATATCAATAAGTAATCTTGTTACATTTTGGTCATAATCTTGAATGCAGAGGCAACATTCCACTTTAATCATCGCACATGTTCCTCCTTGTGCTGCTGTTATAACATCTAATGCCATTCTGTTTTGTAGAACTGCTTTACACACTTGAGTTATTTCAGTGTTTAATACCATAATCCTATTTCAAGAGTCATTTAAGGCCTTAATTGTGGATTTATCAGGGGCCTCCATGTGCTAAATGACATCTTCTAAACCTACTGATGGAAGAACAGTAGACATCAAATGGTCATGCCAATGGAACACAGATCTTGTCCATCATTGTTTTAGTTGTGGAAGATTAGCTGAACTTGTGATACTTGTAGTGCAATGCCCACGCATTCGGGCATAGCCTACAGTACATCTTCCAGTCCAGCGTGGTGGAAGTCATGGCCTCAAATTTGGCCCACATAACCATTGTGTTTCATTAGGTGCTAGATGTGTGAAGCCTGGTCACCTTGTCTAGTCAGTAGCAAACCAGTTGCCTATAAAGTAATGGTATGGTCACAGGCTTCTGGGAAGAGCCATCTGATTTGGTGAGTACCATTGGGCATAAATCAAGGATATGGTTCTTTCTGTTCCCAGCATGGAAGGGCCTTTTGGCTTAGTTGTCCTACTGTGGGAGTAAGCCACATATATTTATTCCATATTTGATATAATCCTTCCCGGTTTATCAATAGGAAGGACTAGTAGTTGGGGAATTCGTTGTTGTAAGCCCCAATCTGTAGATTCACATATTCAGTTAAAATTCTGGTAGTTTGAGGATAAGAGAAAGGCCTCTTATGGCCTGGAGAGTCACATGTAACATTTACCATAGGCCGGGAAGAAACATCCTTTTCAGTATTAGAAATATCTCTATATGTGCTGGTATTGGGGTGATGTATCATATTGGCTATGTATTGATGTAAATAATGCCAATCTGTACTTTGTAATGGAAAAACCCACCAACAGAGGCCTGAAGTGCTTGATATGGACCATAAGCCACAAATTCAGCATGAAGATTGGTTTTGTAGCTTAGCCCAACATTGTACCCATTGTAGAAAATACTCACCACTTGGTTATGGTGTGGAGATAGCAAGTAAAAGAAAAAAGACGTTCGTTTTTTCTTATCTCCTTGTTTGAGAGGAATTTGAGCTCTTTTGCTGGTCACAGGAATATGAGGACACTTTGTCCAGTTCATTGTCATTCTTGTTGAAGGGGATATAAATTTAATTCTGGAAATAAGACTCCATGTCAAGTGACCTTGTAGATTTGCAGTAGTGGGAGTGCTTAATATGATCCTGTAAGGTCCTTCCCATTTAGGAATTAGTTTTCCTGAATTGTTTGCCTTCCAATATTTTAAATAGACTAGTTCTCTGCAAAGGATTTTGAATTTCCTTTGGGTTCGGTTTTGGCAGTACCTTATTGGCATATATGTTAAGAGTTTTATGGATTAATCCAGCTTCTAATGAAAAAGGTAACAGATTATTATAATCTGGGTTCGAGGTTAAGTTAATAGTTAAGGAAGGGCCTACCATATATTAATTCAAAAGGGTTTACCCCTAATCTTTCCTGTGGGGTGGTTCTTATGCTTAAGACACCTATTGGTAAAAAGTTACTCAGTTTTCTTGTGTTTCTATGCTTATCTTAGTGAGAGGTCTTTTTAAATTATGGTTAGCCTTGGGCACCTGGGTGGTGTAGTCGGTTAAGCCTCCGATTCTTGATTTTGGCTCAGGTCATGATCTCAGGGTCGTGAGATGGAGACGCACGTCAGGCTCTACGTTCAGTGGGGTGTCTGCTTCTCTCCTTCTCCTCTGTCTCCTTCTGCCCTGCTCCTGCCCACTTTCTCTCTAAAATAAATAAACCTTTAAAAAAAATAAATTATGATTAGCCTTTTCAACTTTGCCTGATGATTGAAGATGTCAGGCTGGATATACAAAATATTTAATTTTAAGGGTTTGGGCTGCCTGTTGAGTTATTTGCACTGTAAAGGAGGAGCCATTATCACTTTGAAGAGATTGAAGGAACCCATACCCAGGGATGATTTCCCTTAATAAAGTCTTTGTTACTTCGGTAGCCTTTTCTGTCTTACATGGGAAGGCTTCCACCCATCCAGTAGAAGTAACTATCTAGACGAATAAATATTTATATCCTTGTAAGGTGCATTTGTGTGAAATCAATTTGCCAGTCTTCCCCGGGGTATGTTCCTCATCTTTGGATGGACAGGTGTTAAAAGAGGGGTGGTCAGAGTGCATCTTCAGGGTTAACCCGGGCATGTATTGCACAAGATTTATGTGCCTTTTGTAAGATGGCTCTAATTCCTATTCTATCAAATAAGGGTTTGGTGAAATTCTGTAAAGTTTCTCTTCCCATATGAGTAGCCTGGTGCAGGCCTGTTGCTAATTTCTTTTGTTTTTCCTTAGGGCCAAAGATTTCTTCATTATCATTTTATACCATCCCTTGGCATTTTTAGTATATCGTTCCCCAAGCGCCCCATTGTTCTCCTCCATAGTAAAAGTGGGAACAACAGTGCTTAAGGGATTTAAGCACTGGTATAAGACTCATAGCTAGTTGGAGCAGACAGTTTTGCTGCCTCATCGTCTAAATTATTTCCTTTAGGTTCTAATTTTTTTCCCTTGTGATGTCCTCTGAGATGGATCACAGCAACTTCTTCAGGGAGATGAATGCCTGTGATAGAGTTACGATTTCGGGTCCGTATTTAATAGGGGAATTATGACTGGTTAATATCCTCTTCTCCTTCCAGGTGGCACCATGTGTATGAGGAACAAGGAAGACATATTTTGTATCTGTATTTATACTGACTCTTAGGCCTTTCACTAACCAAAGATCTTGAGTGAGAGCTATCAGTTTTGCCTTTGGAGCTGAATTATTGGTCGGTAATGAGGTGGCTTCAGTAGTTTTCGTTTAACAATTGTATAGCCAGCCTTTCCTGTCCTTCTATAAAACTACTACCATCTGGGGCACCTGGGTGGCTCAGTGGGTTAAGCCTCTGCCTTCAGCTTAGGTCATGATCTCAGGGTCCTGGCATCAAGCCCCGAATCATTCTCTCTGCTCAGCAGTGAGCCTGCTTCCCCACCCCCCTCTGTCTGCCTCTCTGCCTACTTGTGATCTCTCTGTCAAATAAATAAATGAAATCTTTAAAAACAAAACAAAACAAAACAAAAAAAAACTACTACCATCTATAAACCATCTATTGGCGGCATTGTCTTTGACTTGATCTCTCAGATCCAGGTAGCTGGAATATACTAATTCTTTTTTTTTTTTTTTTAAGATTTTATTTATTTATTTGACAGACAGAGATCACAAGTAGGCAGAGAGAGAGAGGAGGAAGCAGGCTCCCCGCAGAGCAGAGAGCCCGACACGGGACTCGATCCCAGGACTCTGGGATCATGCTGAGCCGAAGGCAGAGGCTTTAACCCACTGAGCCACCCAGGCGCCCCTGGAATATACTAATTCTATTGCCTCTTTACAGCCATGTTCACACACAATAGTAGCATGGTCTGGTCTAGGCATGAGGTATGCCGGGTTTAGGGTTTGACAAGTTTGGAGAACAGTATCACTGTAGTCCAAAAGTAGAGCTTGATATTTAGTCATTCGTCCCCCTGTCATCCATGAGGTCCTTTACTTTCTAAAACTCCTTGAACCTGATGAGTCATCCCTGTCAATGGCTCTCCCATTAAAAGTCTAGATGCTTCTACTAGCGCTGCTGCTCAGAGGCATGCTGGCCATCTTTGTGCTACCCTGTCAGTAGCTTTGGAAAAACATCCTACAGGTCTCAACTCATGCCCTAGTTTTTGTGTTCGTACTCCTAGAGGTTGGTCCTGCTTTTCCTGCCCAGAATAGGGTAAAATGGCTTTTCTAGTTCCGTAGAGCCAGAGCCTGGCTGAGAATAGTTTCGTTTTTAGTTGTTAAAAGGCCTCTTGTTCTTTGTCCATTTTAAAGGCTCTTCATTTGCCCCCTAGTGGCTAAGACTCAGAACCCTGGAATCCATAGGCAGCAAAATGCAGCCTTTCGTAAGGTTCGGAGTTGGTTCTTTATGGCAGGAGGTCCCATTCTGTTATTGCTCTTTTTCTCTCAATCGACAGGAAACGATGTCCAGGAGTTAATTCATATCCTAAGTATTGTACCTTCTGTTTGGAAATTTGAGCCTTTTTGGATGACACTCAGTATCCTCTGTTTAATACGATAAAATTATAGTCTGAGGCCTGTTTCATGAGGCAACGTATTAAAATATCATCAACATATTGTGCTATTGTCCCCTGAGGCCTTGTGAGAGCTCTAAGTTCTCTACTGAGTGCATTGCCAAACAAATGGGGACTATCTCTAAATCCCTGTGGGGGGACAGTCTATGTAAGCTGGAATGGTTGATGTTCTCCTAGTGGAGTCAATTCCAAGGCAGATAGAGGCTGGGCCTCTTTGCTTAAGGGGATACAAAAGAAGGCACTGTAAACCTTTCTGTATTGCCCAGAACTGGAGTCAGTATAGTATAAGGATTTGGCTTATCCAAGGGAGGAGTCCAGTCCTGGCTTTTGTGTTAAGAGGGTATTGTTTTTTATGTAGAATAGTAGCAAGATCCTTCAGGCCTATTTTGATAGGATGGACCCGTATTGCCTTCTCTGGGATATCACATTTCCAAGCTTATCCATCTACTTGTTCCTAAAACATTAGGGAGAATTCAAGGATGAATGCCTGGTTTTTCTTTGACCCTCAGGGAGAAGAGACCATCCTCCTGTCCAGTTAGTTTGAACTGGCTTCCCAACTTAAACATGAAGTCCTTTTCCAGTAGGGGAGTGGGACAGGAACAGAAAACAAGAAAAGAGTGGGTAATTAATTGGTTTTCATGTTGGAAAGTTAAAGGAGATGTTTGTAAACACGATTTAGGTTCCGCTTCTATTCCAGTAATTTTAGAAAGACAGGTCAGGCTGGAGTGCTGAACAAGGACAGAGTGAGTGGCTTCCATATCAATAAGAAAATCAGCGAATTTATCTCCCACATCTGAGGCTTGGCCATCTTGATGTTCAGCGGAGCCAGACCAGCCTCAGCCCTATCATGCCATCTCTTCAGGTTGTTGCTCTTGGGTTGGGAAATGAGTTCCTGTCTTCCTCTCCCTCTCTCTCTCTGGAGACCAGGACTGTCTCTTTTCCAATGTCCCTCTGCCTTGCAGGCCGGAAGTGTCCCTGGTTGAGAGCATTTATTCAGACATTCTTTACTCCAGTGTCCAGTTTGGCTGCACCTATAACATGGGGTCTTACCTGAACTTCCATCTGATACCAGCTTCTTTGGCTGCCCCTGGTTAGCCTGGCCTTATGGGGGATCTGCAGTAGCAGCAGCCGGTGTTTGAGCCTTCATTCTGCTGTGTTTTTGCCCTGCAGTCCTTCTCCTGTTTTAGAGCCATATCTCTGTTATTAAAGACTCCAGGGGCCATTTGCAGCAGCCATTGGGTTGGAGTTTGAGGGCCTAGGGCCATCTTTTCCAGTTTACAGTGAATGCTTGGTGCTGACTGGTTCATAAAATGTATGTTCAGGATAGCATCCCTTCTGGTGCAGTTGGGTCTATATTTGTATATTTATATATTGCTTCTATTAAACGCCCCTGAAGTAAAGCTAGGGTTTCAACATTTTCCTTGGTCACTTCCTTAATTTTATCAAAATTGACAGGTTTAGAAAATCCACTTTTCATTCCCCCCAGTAAACAGGTGACCATATGGTCCCATCTTTCCCTGATAGGTCTGTCCTGTTGGGAGTTCCAGTGAGCCTCGGCATTTGGAACAGCATCTCCTCCTACTGGATAATGATTTCTATCCCTAGTTGCCAGCCCATCTGCACATTCCTGTGCCCCAGTCCAAATCAGGCCTTTTCTTCTGGGGCACAACAATGTGTTACAATAATGTAGATATCCTGCCGGGTTAAATCAAACGTTAGAGACACCTGGTGAAATCCATCTATGAAGTTGGATGGATCCTCTGAGTATCATGCTAGTTATTGTTTTATTTGAGCTAGATCTGACATGGAAAATGGGATATTTACCTTAATTGTGCCCATTTCCCCATTTGCTACTTCCCAAAGTGGATACAGCTCTGCCTTAATCTGAGTGTTCAGTAGGTATGATGTTCTGCTTCTAGTATGTCCCACTGGGTTAGGAGCAGAAGGCTCCAAAGGTTTATATGGATGGTTACTAGGGGACCTGGGCATGCCTGCAGGCTTATTTTGACTTTTCTTCTGCTGATTGATTTTCTTGTTTGACTCAGTTGGTTTCTTTGATTGGTGTGGTCTATTTACACAATCAGGGCATGAAAAATCTAAAGGAGGGGGCCTAGAATCTTGTCAGACATATCTACAAGTCTCTCTTAGATTAAGATCCTGACTCAGTGCCATAAAGGCCTGGATGTAGGGCACTTTGGTCCATTTTCCCCAACACCTGCAAAAAAGGTCTAACTAATAAATAGTATTGAAGCTTAAGGACCCATTAATGGGCCATTTTTCATCATCCTCCAGAGAATATTGAGGCTAGGCATTATTATAGAAAAACAGGAACCACTTCTTCTTTAAATCCTATTGTCCAAATTGATTCCATTGTGCTATGAGACAGCCCAGAGGGACAGTCCTTTGGAACTGAGGAAGTTGATTTCATAGTTAATCCCTACAAAATGAGGGGTATACATTAACTAAGAGTTCATTGCCAAAATCTCCCTCCACTGCCAAATGGAGTACCATCAAGAATATTGCCAAAGGTTCCTGGGGTACAGAGTGGTGGGAGGTGTCCCTCTTTCTTAGCCCTCTTATACCTTTGTAATACCTGAGAAGCGGTACAGATCTCCCTTCACTTCCCCATTGCATTCCAGGCTATAGGGGTTGCTGGTAAATGGACTGAAACACCACAGAGATTGAGGTTTCCTCTTTCCATTTTGAGGGAGTCAATGTATTTGGCAATCAATAATAATACCCTTTGTAAGCCTAGGTCTGGAATGAATGGATGGGGTAGAGGTCCTGGCCTTTGTTAGGAAGGGACAGCTATTTTATATTGTATTAAGTATCATATAGCTAAGCTGGAAGTACTTTCAATCCGGGACCAGGACTGAGAACGCCAAACAGCCCTTGGATAAGGATAAATGAGAGACAGAAGAAAACAAACTCCTCTCTAATCAGGACAACTTTCTTGGGAGCTTTATCCGGATCCAGCCCCAAGGGAGTGGTCCTCTGTTGGGCGAGTTGGATAATAGTTGGATAATAGTTCCGACTAGTCCCTTTCAGGAAGCATGGCATCAGATGTATCTTGGATTTTATGATAATCAAGGGATCACAGTGGGTTATTTAGGAAGAAACCTTACATGGGAGTCTTGAGATTGATGGCTGTCCAAACAGCTTATGTGGTCGTCCTGTGCCTGACAAGAATATATGCATTAAAAGAACAGGAAAAATAAGGAGAGTCTGATTTCTGAGCCCAGTGCTGTTATAGCCAAAGTAATAGTATCTAGTGGGGCAGCAGGAGTCCATCCCTTCCCCTGTTATAGCCACCACCAAGAGGTGCTCTCCCGAGCACTCAGGGAAGACACTTTTGAAAGGGTCATACTATTCGGGACATCTCCAGAAAAGAACAAGTAAGAAGTAGAGGCTGGAGAAATAAAAAGAGACTCAACAAGTAGCACAAAAGCTCTTGGATCCACCCTGTAATCCCCGTATAGGCCACTAAAAATGTTACAGGGTTGTAGAGCACAATGGTCAAGGAAGAATTTTTGAGGCCTTAGTAAGTTTATTTAAGTAGCGTGGGGACAGGACCCATGGGTGGAAGGACTGCACTTTTTGCTGTATGAAGCTGGTGGCTCTATGCTTAGTGCTTCAACCCCCATGTTGGGCTTCATGCCCAGGGTGGAGCCTACCTAAAAAAAGCGGGGGGAGAGAGAAGATATTCACCCTTCTACCCTATACCCTTCTGTCTCGTTTGAATTTACAAATGGTTTTTTTCCTGATTTTAGTTACAACAAGACCCCTTATTCTCACCACTGAACTATCTGCAAACCACAACATGGGTTGAATTACCTCTGGGAGAGTCTTCTAGAAGCAACGCGTCCCTGGTAGACTATGATCCTTGTGGATTGCATCTCCTGACTTGATCTCCAGACATTTAACCCATCTCACTTTTGGGGTTGTTCACTTCTGTCCACTGAATTCCCTGGCACTCTGACCAGACTGTCATACTCCACATTCCAGTTCTTCATGGCTGGGTTAAGGATTTGAGTAAGGTCATGTAGATTGATGGGCATTTAAACAGAGTTAAACAGAGGACATTAGATAAATACTGAATCTGGAAAGTCCAGGAACTTGAATTCAATTTTTAGAGGTCAAAAACAGGGAAGAAATCAGAAGTTTAAGAAGCTGATACTTAACCAAGTACTGAACAGCCAAGGGTCTTATGTTTCCTATTAGAGCAGGACTAGAGGTCTGAATCTAGATGGGCCTTAGCCTAAAGATGTAGATGGTGACATGATGTTGCTTTGTAAGCTAAAAAAATGAAAAGACAGGGAGACAATCTCAGATTAGGGGAAGGGTGAGGGAGTAGGTGACAGCTTTTTCCAGTGGAAGGTTCTTTGGGGCCTGATATTCTAAAGAAACTAGCCAAACTTAGCAGACTCAAGTTTTAACATTGTCTTTTCTTTATATATTCCTTACCTGAATTCCAGTTTGTTGTTCAGTGTGCCTCGTGCATGCTTCTGAATATTAAGGTCCCTGAGGGCATGCTTACTGCTCTATCCTCAACACCATCCCTAGGACAGTGGCACCCAACAAGCATTTGCTGAATGGATCAATACATCATGTGTGGTGTAGGTAGATGGATGTATGTATGAACCAACGTTAGTCCACTATGCAGTGCCTACTTCTACTTTCCACAGCTGTTGGTGACTTTGTCTGTGGTAGATCCATTTCTCCAACCACCTGCCCCCTTATAGTTCTGAAGGTCCTTAGTCATTTGGCTCAAATGCCCTAGCTTTGGAAACTAGCTACTGATTAACTAAACCGTTGCACCACTTGTTCTTATAGCCTTAAATTAATTTGGGTTAATTCTTAACTGTTTCCTCTCTGTACATATGTCATTTAATGGTTTGTCTTTATCTGATTTTCCTCAATTTCCTGTGCATTTGTGGTTTCCTACAGGAGCTCTCTACCAGAGACCTCAAGCCGTCACACCAAACGAGCATGGGCATCTGAGTCTTCTAGGAGGACTCTCCAGCTGCTCTGGGCCTCATCCAACTGGTGTCCATCCTAATATTCCCACCCAGAGTTATTTTTGCTGGAGGAGGAAGAATGCCTTCCCGAGAGCCAGTTCTTGGGGGAAAAGAAGGATTGCTGATATAGCCAGAGCCCACAGAAAAGGAAGATAACTGCAGCAGCTAAAGGTGAGTGACATGCTTTTTTCCAGTTCAGTGAAAGCAGTCCGTGTCTGCTCACTTTCCCATGAATTTCGTAAGTGTATTTTTCCCATGTAATCTTTGGAATAAACAGGAAGGAAAGATTTTAAATTGATAGAATAAGCTTCATGGGAAACCAAGAGTTCATCCATCATTGACTCCCCAACATCTAGCATAGTGCCTGATATGTAGATGTTCAATAAATGTTTGGTGCAAAAAGGAAAGGACAGTAGGAGGGAAAGAGGGAAAGAGAAAGAGAAGGGATTGGAGAATGGGCACAAATGGAACGAATGTTAATGTATTATTCAGAAATAATGTGATAACAGTTGTGTTTCCAAAGCTTATTAGGTACACTACCACTGATACCTAGAATCAATAAAACAAATTAAGTCATTTTGCAAAATGAGGGATGTATTTATAAAGATAAAGTAATATTAACAGCCAGAATAACAACAAACATATTCTTTGGAGCTTAAGCGTAAAGGTAACAGCAGTGATCATAGTTTAGGATAAATTCAAAACTGTAACATAACAGCCATTTGTTCTGTCTATGCCAATCCTCAAAACAAATAAAAACAACCAACAACGTATGTACAGATAAATGCAGGCTAATCATGGAGTGATAGAATTGACTACAAGTGGTTGGCTTACTATTTAGAAAAGGTTAACTAATGAGAAATGGTGTGCTGAAGAAATTTACAAATATCTAAGCTTCCTGCCATTGAGGGGGCTTAACCATGCAGTAATTCAGCAAACGCTCAAAAGCATTTAATTATGTGTCAAGGAGAAACATCTCACTGCAGGAGGAAAAAAAAGAGATTAAGGAAATTGGCATTTTTTTTTTAAGTATCAGTCTTTATTTGCTTGAGCTCATACTGGCTACACAGTTCAGGTCCAGCAAGCCAACTCTACATGATATGTACCCTGCAGAAGAACACACCATGGCAGGGAGAGAGGCGGGTAATTAAAACATGGAATTTTTATAAAATCAAAATCTCATAAGTAAGGGACTATTTCTTCAGCAATTCAAATAGCAATGTACATTAAAGCTCTCAATATTAGAAAAAGCCACTGTAATGTATATTATTTTGATTTGGGGAAAATAAAATATAACCTGGAAGAAAATGTAAAAACATCTCTAAGACAAATTCAGAGAAACTTTCTCTTGACTACCTCTGCAAAGATTGTGTCAGTGAGGTGTCTAATTTGGTTTGAAGGTTTCCCGAGAATTACTTAGACCATTGTGATCAACACAATTGCATTAGAAAAGAAAACTATGGGTAACGTGACTAGCAAAAACAAGAAATTTTTAAAAAAAGAAACCAAACCCACCATCTTAATGCTGTTGGTTGTTCCCAAAGTTATAATAATATGATCCAGGCTTTACACATGCAATAAATTTCCCCTGTGAAACTGATTAGTAAGAGTTCAGTAAGTCCCAAACTTCAGCCAGTGATCATTTTTGCTCTACCTTTCACCAGGTGTACTGCTACTGATGTGTTTTTTCTTTAAGTCAAATTAGGATTTGTTTTTTAAGATTTTATTTTTAAGTAATTTCTATACCCAGTGTGAGGCTCAAACTCACAACCTCGAGACCAAGAGTCACGTGCTCCACTGACTGAACCAGCCAGGTGCCCCAAGTCAAATTATTTGCTTTTTTTTTTTTTTAATTTTATTTATTTATTTTACAGAGAGAGAGAGATCACAAGTAGGCAGAGGCAGGCGGAGGGAGGAGGGAAGCAGGCTCCCCGCTGAGCAGGGAGCCCGATGAGGGTGGGGCTCCATCCCAGGACCCTGGGATCATGATCTGAGCCAAAGGCAGAAGCTCAACCCACTGAGCCACCCAGGCACCCCTCAAATTAGTTTTTTTAATTTAAATATATTTAAAAGGAAACATAGTGGATTTCCCACATAAAATCATCTCAGGCATTCTTTGGAAAATACTTCAGTCACATAATCATAATAATAATAACAGTGATGATAAGTTAAGACTATTTTCAAACTAATTCTGTGAAATAGAGGCCTATTGGTAGGGAAGAAATCCAAATCCTTAGAGCTCATGGGAAAATGTTGGCGCAAATCATATGCTCAGATTACAGTTTGTTCTTTGAGGCTTTATTTAATAAGTGAGTTAATATTTACATGACACTGAACTTCAAAGTCCAGGCAATAAGGACAGAAAAAAGAGTGCGAGAAAAACAGTTTGTATCACTTCCTTGCTCTTCCTTACCCTGTGGTGAGGCCCCAAGGGGGCAGCAGGACACAGCCACTGGAGAAAACCAAAGCAACAGGGTTGGGCCTTATCTTACCAGAGCTCAATAACTTTTTATTAAGTTATAAAAATTTATTATGCTGAGATACATGTGCCATGTTTCCTAATTCACGTTATATTATTCTTGGTGGAGTTTCTCTATGTCTTTAAATAATCTTTCCTTGGTGTGAAATTCTTTGCCTTTTTTGTAGGGATGCAATCTCTGATCATGTGTGTCTTTGCCATGATATTCTTGGTTTATAGAAGAGAGGCTGTTATTGTAGCAAAGTAGGAGATTATTTATCTGTACAATACAAGGACACATCAGTCCTCCAAGTACTTCATTTCACTCATTCCTGACTTTTAAGTTAAGGCAGCCTCATACAGAACACCAGCAGGGTGGACAAGGGATGAGCGCTGTATAAGACATCATTCTGGGCTTGCTTCAAAGGGAATCATCATTCCAGAGGCAGTAGTAAACCAATGCCTACCTGAAGGGGAGTCACTACTTGCATTTTAAAATCTGGTCATGTGGGGGTTCCGGGGGGTCTCAGTTGGTTGAGTATCTGGCTCTTGATTTGGCTCAGGTTAGGATCTCAGGGTTGTGGGATGGAGCCCTGAGTCACACCCCTCTGAGTTCTGCATTCAGTGGAGAAACTGCTTGAGATTTTCTGTCTCCCTCACTCTCTGCTCCTCCCTGCCTTCCCCCAAAGGAAATAAATAAATCTTTTTTTTTTTTAGATTTTATTTATTTATTTGACAGAGATCACAAGTAGGCAGAGAGGTAGGCAGAGAGAGAGGGGGAAGCAGGCTCCCGCAGAGCAGAGAGCCCGATGCGGGGCTTGATCCCAGGACCCGGGGATCATGACCCAAGCCGAAGGCAGAGACTTATCCCACTGAGCCACCCAGGCCCCACGGAAATAAATAAATCTTAAAAAAATAAAATAAAATCTGGCCACATGGTATTTTGAGATTGCATGTGTTTAGATACATTAAGAAATGTTAAATCTCATAAAAGATCCCTTTAAAGTCAGGCTCCATGGTTTGATAGGTCTATGTGTTGTTTTTTTTTTTAAGATTTTATTTATTTGACAGACAGAGATCACAGGTAGGCAGAGAGGCAGGCAGAGACAGAGAGGAGGAAGC
The DNA here is from genome assembly GCF_010015895.1 of Lontra canadensis. Lineage (NCBI taxonomy): Eukaryota > Metazoa > Chordata > Mammalia > Carnivora > Mustelidae > Lontra > Lontra canadensis. The sequence goes on from NW_022631000.1 coordinate 21,245,714, forward strand.
AGACTCCCCACTGAGCAGGGATCCTGGTGCGGGCTCTATCCCAGGACCCTGAGATCCCAGGATCCTGAGATCATGACCTGAGCCCAAGGCAGACTTTAACCCACTGAGCCATCCAAGTGCCCCAGGTCTATGTGTTCTTAAAAGAGCATCTGAGGACACCTGGGTGGCTCAGTCGGGGGTTGGGGGAGAGGTGCAGTGTTAATTAAGCCTCTGCCTTCAGCTCAGGTCAGATCCCAGGGTCCCAGGATCAAGTCCCCCGCTCCCTGTTGAGCAGGGACTCTGCTTCTCTCTCTGCCCTTCACCCCAATTGTATGCACTCTTTCTCTCAAATAAGTAAATAAAATCTTAAAAAAAAAAAAAAGTATCTGAAAGAAAAGGAAGCTGGAGAGAAATTTCCTTCAAATGAAAAGGCAAGATAAGAATTTAAGAAGTTAAAAAAAAAAGAATTTAAAAAGTTAACTGCCTGCTCCTTTCAAGAAGGGGGATCATAATTTTCCCACCCTTAAGTGTGGGATGTACATATTGACTTCCTTCCAAAGAGTACAGTTTGTTAGGGAGGCAAAGACTAACTTTACAGAAGAGGAACCTGAAAAACACAACCTGGACGGGGTGAGCAAGTCAGCGTCGACAGTGATAGCTCACGTCGAGTATGTACCTTGATATGATGTGATGAAAATGGCACTTTACAAACTCTGTTGTCTTCCTCCCCAAAACACATAACCCCAGTTTATTTATTTTTATTTTTTATTTTTATTTTTTAAAGATTTTATTTGTTCGACAGAGAGAGACACAGTGAGAGAGGGAACACAAGCCGGGGAGTGGGAGAGTGAGAAACAGGCTTTCCACTGAGCAGGGAGCCCAATGAGGGACTCGATCCCAGGACTCTGGATCATGACCTGAGCCAAAGGCAGATACTTAACAACTGAGCCACCCAGGTGTCCCCATAACCCCAGTTTAATCGTGAGAAAAACAGCAGACAAACCCAAATTGAGAGCAATTCTATAAATAGTCGACCAACATTCCTCAAAACTATCAAAGTCCTCAAAAACAAGAAAAGTGTAAGAGACTATTACAACCCAGGGGAACCTCAGGAGACATGACAACTAAGTGCAATGTGCTAATCCTAGATACTTTCCTAGAACAGCAACAACAAAGTGATGTTACTTAAAAACCAAGGAAATCTGAGTATGGACTTTAGTTAGAAACAGTATCAGTATTGATTCACTAGTTAGGGCAAGCAAACCACATTGGTAACATTGGCGTTACCAATAAGGGAAAGTTGAGTGTTGGGTATAGGAGAATTCTTTCTACTATCTTCTCAACTTTCCTCCAAACCTAAAACTAAAATGAAAAGTTTACTCAAAAAAAAAAAAAAAAAAGTGTTGGGGCACCTGTGTGGCTCAGTTGTTAAGTGTCTGCCTTTGGCTCAAGTTATGATCCCAGGGTCCTGGGATTGAGCCCCACATCAGGCTCCCTGCTCAGCAGGAAGCCTGCTTCTTGCTCTCCCACTCCCCCTGCTTGTGCTGCCTCTCTCGCTGTGTCTCTCTGTCAAATAAATACATAAAATCTTTTAAAAGAGGGGGGGTTATATGCAACTGATGAATTATGAACTCTGCATCTGAAACTAATGAACTATATGTTGGCTAATTGAATTTAAATTAAAAAAGCAAAACAGGGGTGCCTGGGTGACTCAGTGGGTTAAAGCCTCTGCCTTCAGCTCAGGTTATGATCCCGGGGTCCTGGGACCGAGCCCTGCATTGGGCTGTCTGCTCAGCGGGCAGCCTGCTTCCCCCTCTCTCTGTCTCTGCCTGCCTCTCTGCCCACTTGTGATCTGCCTGTCAAATAAATAAATAAAATCTTAAAAAAAAAAAAAGGCAAAACAAACAAAACTAAACTAACTTCCAAAGAAACCACTCTTTGGAAAACTACTGAGACTCTTCATGACTTCCAGTATTTCTTGAAAATCCTAGGGAAACTTTCTAATCACATCCAGAGTTAGGCTGTGCTTCTGGCGGCTCTTGTTCTAAGATTAATGGGGACAGATTCTTAATGTACAGGCTAGTGCTTAAGTTACTTCAAGAAGGAAAAGCAGGGATAAATAATTTAATATACAGACTTCATTCCTTCATTTTATTTATTCACACATGACCTTACACTGGAAGAGTGATACCCTCTCTCCTCCCAGTCTCCTTAAGGGACTTCTCTGGGTCTGTTCATCCTTAAAGGTGGCGTTTCTCATACACTTGCATGTACATGATATCCTACATTTCTCTGTCCTTGGCTTTATATACCACTTACTTGCCAATAATTCTCTGATGTATAACTAGATCCACCTGTCTAAGGACGTCCCCGCTTAGATGTCCCACATGCACAACACACAGCAGTCTGTAGCGCTCCTAGAAATTGCTGAGCCCCTCTTTTAATCCTCCTTTTTGCGAATGATGCCACTACCCTATCAGCCACTCACATCAGGAGCTCACTCTGTCTGAGCTCTCCCACAAAGCCCTTCAGTTTCCAAGCTGACCAGTTTCTACCTCCTTAATGTTTCTCTGAGCTGAGCCCTTTCCTCCACCCTCAGAGCCTTGGTCCAGCTTCTCAGCATGCCGTTTGCCAGAGACAGCCTGTCCCCTGGCCGAACGCGCATCTGCAGCCCCATCCACCCCTGTCCCTGCCCACACAGAGGTGTCTCTAAATCACAGAGCTGACAACGCTGCTGCCCTGCTGACAGCCCTCCCAGAATCCCCAGCGCCCTGGAAAAAAGCCTAGGCAGTCAGCCCAGCACACAAGTCCTTGTAGATTGGGTCCTCCTGTCATTTCACCTCATCTGCCACTTCCCAAGCTCACTTCCTGGTTCTGCTATACTACTGGGGATCCCCTCTCCCCGGTTTCTTCCCATATCCTCTTCCCACTTCACAATTCAACTCAAGCTCTCTTTGGAAAAGTCCTCTGAGTTTTCAAGCACGAGGCATCCTCCAGGGCTCCTTCCAAGGTCCTATAGGTGCCCCTCCCCATCCCTTCCTCCAACCCACACTGCCTCCACTGTGCTGAACTCAGGCATTGCACCCAGTCATTCATTCGGTAATTGGCTTATCTAAGTACTAAACTACTAAAACTACAGCAGTGAACAAAACCCTGCCTTGGAGCTTTTAGTCTGTCTTTGATTTCCTGCCTCTCCCTTGGAGCTCTTTGAAGGCGGGGGAAATGCTTTTATATGCATCTTAAGTGCTTAGCATAGTATCTAACACATAATTGGTACTCAAAAAATACAGATGAATACAAGGCCCCTGATTTTGTTCCTCCCCTCCTTCAACCCAACAATAGGAGTCAGAGAAATGCCTTCAACATGCTGAGGAGAAAAAACTTTAATACTGCCTTCCCTTCCCCAAGTCCTCCTCCCAGCTTAGTTCACCTCATTTCCCTTTGAGTAGCCGGAGTTTAGGCAAATGTCCACGTGTTCTTCTCTTTGGGTCTCTGCTCGCCTCTGGACAGGACAGTAATCACACAACTAGAATATGATAAATGCTGGTTCTTTGTTTTTTTTGTTTGTTTGTTTGTTTAAAGATTTTATTTATTTGGCAGAGAGAGATCGCAAGTAAGCAGAGAGGCAGGCAGAGAGAAAGAGAGAGAGGAGGAAGCAGTCTCCCTGCAGAGCAGAGAGCCTGATGCAGGGCTTGATCCCAGGACCCTGAGATCATGACCTGAGCCGAAGGCAGAGGCTTAACCCCCTGAGCCACCCAGGCGCCCCTGGTTCTTTGTTTTTAATTTTAAGAACCAAGCTCTAGATGAAGCGCTAACAATTCTGTTTCTGGATCAAAACATAAAAGTTATGAACCTTGGTGCCATGTAACCACAACAGGAAGGGAGCCAGGCATTAGGGATGGGACACATGAGCGTAGAAGCAGAAGGACACACAGAGTGGGTTAATTTCCTTGCCTACAGAAATGGAAGCCACACGAAGCTGCTTTACACTGATGGGTCAAGTGCAAGAAAGTTATACTTAAACCTCTGCCACTTTTCTTTTTATTGGACAGCCTTTGCTACTGTTTGAATTTTTAAAAATCAGGCACATGTTATTCTATTTACAAATTTTAGAAAACTAGTTGGAAGAGACAATCAGTAAAGGGGAGATGGCCTGTTTATTGCAGAAGAGGGGACAGTACAGTCACTGGGAAGTTAGTTTGAGTCCCCTCCACATATGTGGGGATGTGCCGGGAAGTGGACATGTCCAGGGTTGACGGCAGCTGGTGACCTCAGGGAGGTCTGGCCTTCCCATCAGTTGGCAAGTCACTAGCTGAACTGCAGCTGACAGGCTCTCCTGACTAGAAGGCCACCATGGGTGCCCCCTCCTCCACTCAACCCTCAGAGCCTCGGGAACACCCCCACCCCACCCCGGGGATTAAGCACAACCTCCCAGAAATCCTCCTCCACTGACAGCTGTCCTCCTTTCTCTCTGTCCCCTTTTCTGATAATGTCATTCTCATCCATCCCACGGAACTGTTGGACAGAACAGCACCTCTGGATGACAGGGGAGCCACACAATGCCTTGTCCAGGGCCCTTGAGGAAGACACTCACACTCTTCATGGCCTATTTCCCTCCCATAACATGCCTTCCCCTGTCCCTGAATTCTTTATTATGTAGCAGATAGAGACAGAGACACCTGGTTAGCCCATATGGTTCACCATCAGTCGATGTCTGGTGAGGGACTATCTTTATACTGTCTTCCCCATGGAAGTTTGTAGTATTAGGCCTTCCTTCTGGGCAGACCAAGTACAAACCTCACCTTTACCCACCTTCTCCAGGAGTGACTGCATTCACACCTTCTTTGATATTCACACCTTCTCTAAGGATGACCGTGTATGCCTGTGTGTGTGTGTGTGTGTGTGTGTGTGTGTTGCCCCGTAATGATTTTGGAACGGTTTCCCTCTCAGGCAATGCGTCTCCCCCCGCATTCCTTTGGTAAATGTGCTGTGGTAAGCTGAGGCTGGGAGTAACTTGGGGTTTTTCCCTTCCCTGGATTCAGGCAGGAGAAAGGCCTGAGAAGCCCTGAGCTAATTGTAGACTGTTTTCACCAGCCACTGAGCAAGTGTCTCGTGATCATGCGTTCTTGCTGGAGAGGATTCTTCTGGGAAGGCCGATGAATCAGGACCCCCAGAGTCCTCAGAGGGATGACTTCAAATGAGTCAAGTGCTTCTTGATGCCTGATGAATAAGTAGAAGATAATGCAGCTTGCCTTTCCTGGTCTCAAAGACTTCTGACCCTTTTGTGGGGGTAGCGGGGGGGGGAGGTTAAGTGGTAGGGAAATGTGTCATCGCGGGTTCCCTTCTCTGACCCTTTGTCTTTCCTGCAGACCTATGTCAGACACTGCCCCTGAGCTGCTTGACGTCTGATTTCTGATCTTATCTTGTTTTTCTTTTTCCTAACGTTTTTTTAAATTCTAAATTGAATCACTCAGGCCTCTTGATGGTCTCCAAAATGAGTTGAATTTTCCTAGCCTGTTATTCAAATTCTGGCCCCTTCCCTTCTTCCCGCTGGGAACGCCCTGTCATCCAACCGAATTCTTCAGCTAACCACTTCCTATGACAGATACTTCCACCCTTGTTTGTCCTTCTCCCCTAGTCTGGATGTACCCTGCCACCCCCACCCCTCAGATTTTACATTCTCTTCTTATGTAAATCTCTCAAAATCCTGCTGAAGCCCCTCTGCTGCTCTGTGGGGCCTGTCCCCCACTGTTCTAGCCCTGACCTCTTCTCCAGTCCTAACTGTACTGGTGACACCCTTGTACTTGGCACACACTCTATTTGAAGGCTGTTAGCATCTTATTTGCCCGGTTTCTCCTTTGTGTTGGGGAGGTATCTTTCACGCCACTGTATTTCCGGGACATTTCCAGACCCTGGACAGGCCCTAGGATGTCTCTACTATATGATGGGTGCTCCTCAATGTTTGCCCAAGATAAGGATGAACAATCAGCCACCCTGAGCAGTGCGCCGAAAGTTTGTTCCCAGAGCCCTCAGGTTCTGCAGGAGCCTGCAGCTAGGAGTCGGGGAAGGGTACAGAGAGAAGAAACCCAGAGGCGGCCGGGGTTGTATCTCTTCTCTATTGCCTCAAATAACATTAATTTGTGTATGTGCTGCTGAAGCGAGCACTCAAATAACATTAATTTGAAAAAGGAAAAAACCCAGTGCTAAAAAGTTGAAAGCCATGGGGCTCACTGTTACATCTTTTCCTAATGTGCTAAACAGTAGGGAAAGTTCATGCTCACCATTGGAAAGGGTGATGGTAGCCCCGAGAAACCATCAGAAAAGAAAGAATTTGGCTCAAAGAATGGGCATTTTACATAGTACCAAGAAAAAAAAGTCCAGCCTACAGAAGGGGATTTAATTAGACAAGTGAGCTTCCAAGACCATCTAAATTCTAGAAGTTTGCATTTTGGGGCTCACAGAATGTCACAAGTGATTGAAGCTCTCCAGTGAGGTATCAAAGTGGGTAGAAGACCTATCTGCTCTAGGGAGGCCTTCAGAGCCCCAGGAGGACAGTATAAAGCCCGGGCTGGCAAAGCTTTGTTTGTACACAGAAGACAACCCAAGGCCCACCAGCTCAATAAAAGGGGGATGGGGTGCAGTAAAGGCCTAGGCAAAGGACCCCTAGGATGGTGTGTCAGGTGCAGCTGGGCACAGAAAGCCTGAAGGGGGAGATTGCTCACCTGGTTGGTTGCTCACTTCAGGCCACCTCGTCCCTGTGTTTCTTGCCTGTTCCTGTGTGACTGAGATGGCTACCAGCCCCAAATCTACAGATCCTTCTGGTACCAGAGACTGCTACCACCTGACCGCAGGACTGGGCACCCCTCGGATTGTGTTTAGAAGAGGGAGACCCTGGAGGTAACTGGGTCCAGCCTGTGCTGAGTGGTCCACTCTGCCTGATCGGTGCAGAGGTCACAACAGGGTCAAGCAGCACCAACAGGAGAGGCTGGCTGCAAGAGGCCAAGTACGAGGGCCTCGGCTTTCCAGGACAGGAAACGTGTGGGTGGGGAAAGAGGAACTGGGGTTGTGGTGACCCCTCGCCTTGCACCCTCTCATAGACACAGATACACCTGGCACTGTACTTTGCGGGGGGTGTGAGCACATGTTTCTACTGTGCAAGCCCGGTGACAATGTGGGCAGAAATTCTCAATGACAGATGCCATCAGAGATTGTGATGCTCTTGCTTCCTCTGGAGGGGGCAACCTCATCTCCTCCCCTCATTGTGGACTTGGCAGCCTCGGATGGGGTCTGGTTGGCCAGTTTCTTTCTCAGTTTTGACAACAGAGAAAGTCAGAAAATATTAGGCCTTCACACGCAGTCCAGTTACCTCTTAAGTAGACAGTAGTGTTTGAAGTCAGCACAAAGATGAAAACATATTTAATAAAAAATGTCTCTTGAAAATCTTTTAAATCACCCAATAAAGTATGGGACACCTATATCTCTCAGTAAGCCCTACACAGTCAGTTTTCCCTCTAGCATGGGAGCGGACCGCGTGTCTTGGTTGAGAAGCAGGTGATGTGGTTGGCTGGTATTTAGGGGCTATGCTTTATGAAAAATCTTTAAATATTAGATCCATTCTCAGCTAGAAAAGCCCATGGTAGCTGAGGACTCCCAGGGAAATGCAGGTTCCCTCTGAGACATCTCATTGGAGGAAGTGGGGGGAATACCCCATAACATTAAGTCTTCTCCCTGTCCTGCCCCTTTCTTCTTATCCCCCTTTCCTCTCTCCTTTCCTTCCTTCCTCCGTTCCTCAATCTCCCTCTCTCTCATCCTCTCCCTCTCTCCCTTCCCTTCCTTCCCTCTCTCTTGCTTCTTTACTTTCTCTCAGAGATGTATAGTTAAATTGATGACTCCTCAGTTGTTTGTGGGATAAGATGTCACTGTAAAAATACAGTACCTCTGTCTGTCTGCCCAAACATTTGTGTATCTTTTTTGACATTTTTGACATTTATGTATCTTTTCTCCACATGGGGATAAGGTGCTCCTCCAGGCAGGGACAATGTCTTGTTGTTTGCGGCTTCTCTGGTCTACTTTCCCCAACCCCCCGGCACCACCAAACCCAGCCCTTTGCACATACTATGTCCTGCTTTCATGTTGTTTACTGGTTGATTCTAACCCTGTTGTGCTTGGTTCCTCTACCTGAGAAATGAACTTTAACTGAGGAGGAAAAAGGGTGCGTAAAAATGAACCTTCATCTGATTTTGAAGGATTAGCTAATCAGGAAGTCTCATCCAAGATCATCTCCCTAAAAATGAAAAAAATGGACTGGATCAGTGGTTTTGAACTTGGCCATCTGTAAGAATCACCTGGAGAGAACAGAGTCTGATTCAGTAGCTGGTGGGCCGTCAAAAGTCTGCCTTTCTGACCCCATGGCTGCTGCTGCCTTATCCCCACCCAATGCTGATGTTTCCAGCAGGTGATACCACACTGCACCTGATGGGGAAGGGCAGTGATTGGCAGAACAGTCCCATGTCCTCGTGAGTAAACAGAGGATAGTAATACCTCAGCACTTGGCATGTAGGTTTCCTGTAAGGACAAAATGACTTAACATTTGCAAAGTGCTTACAGCAGTGCCTGACACAACGTGAGTGCCAAACAAGTGTTTTTAAGTAACAATAACTTTGAAAGCACATTCCAGTGATCCACCTGTGTACCCCTACACGTCTGAAACACATGAAATCAGCTTCCTTGGATACAGGTGAAATCTTGGGTGGAGACAGCTGGAAAACAAAATCAACAGCAGCATGAATGTTACTTGTGATAATTTTATCTGCTCAGGAACCCCGACGACCCAGGGGACCTGGAGCACATCTGCTATCCCCGAGGGCCTGTTGCCCTGGCTGGGGTGGAAGAGACGGGAACAGCTACACAGGCGTAAGCCTTCCACGGTGGCCCTAGAATCATCCCCAGCCTCCTGAGTCTGGCCTCTGCTGAGCTCCGTTGTTATGTTGACCCCCGCTCCTAGTAACTATTAACTGCATTCCTCCTGTTCCATCCCAACAGTTAACACTATTTAAAATGATCAGATTGGGGCACCTGGGCAGCTCAGTGGGTTAAAGCCTCTGCCTTTGGCTCAGGCCATGATCCCAGGGGTCCCGAGTCTGGCTCTCTGCTCAGCGGGGAGTCCGCTTCCTCCTCTCTCTACCTGCCTCTCTGTCTACTTATGATCTCTCTCTGTCAAATAAATGAATAGAATCTTAAAAAAAAAAAAAGATCTGATTGATGTGGATCTGTTTATTATGTCTTTCCCACTTGTCTCCTTCTCTGTACATCTCAGCACCAAGCACAGTCTTGACACATAGTGGTTGCTCCATAAATATTTGTTGAATGCATGCATCATGATAATGTCCAAGAGTATGGAATTGATGGGGGAAAATAGCACTTTCTGTTTTGCTTATCATCACCATTCCGTCACTATTTCTGTAGCCTGAAAGCTGCTTCCCAAAGGCAGATGGTCTGAAGGCAGACCGTCTTGTGTGGAAATCATGGGTAAAGGGGCCTTCCCAACTTGCCCATAAGGGCTCTCTGCCCTTGCCTGACTGCTGACCAATGGGACATTTGTCTGAAAACCTTAGTACAAAGTACAAAGTGGCTGGTGCCTGGACAACCCTTATTCTCAGAAATATTCACATACTCTAGATGGGAGGTATAAAGACCAACCCCCTTGTGCTTCCAGACACAGCCACTGGCATGCTTTCGACTTACTTTGCTTGACCATTGATTATAAAATTTACTGTCCTGTATATCCAGATGGAACATGGGCTGGACATCTCAGTAGCTCAAATCAAAGACAGAAAATTCCCTTTTTTTTTTTTTAAGATTTTATTTATTTATTCGACAGACAAAGATCACAAATAGGCAGAGAAGCAGGCAGAGAGAGGAGGAAGCAGGCTCCCCATGGAGCAGAGAGCCTGATGCAGGGCTCGATCCCAGGACCCTGGGATCATGACCTGAGCCGATGGCAGATGCCTCAACCCACTGAGCTACCCAGGCACCCTGAAAATTCCCTTTTTTAAAAGAGATTTTATTTATTTATTTATTTACTTGAGAGGGAGAGTGCTGATGCAGGGCCCAAATCATGACCTGAGCCGAAGGTAGCTGCTTAACTGCCTGAGCCACCCATGTGCCCCCAAAGACAGAAAATTCTTGGTAGGAAGATGAATTCATAAGTACAACAAACCCCAGCTTTTGGGTAGTGTTTCTCACTAGGACTGCTGTTGGTATCTGGGCTGAGATATGGTGTTATGCCATGGGACTCTGTCTCACTCACAGGCAGTTAAATCCCTCATCCCTGGGGAAATACATGTCAATAGCGCTAGAGTCTTTTGATGACCAAAAAAGTGCCACCAAGCACCCACTGGGAGTGACTGTCCCATTGGAGAACTGCTAGTTAGGGCAAAGTGAACTCCTTCATTTTACTTAAATGTGTGTTTTAGCATCATCTTGTTTGGGCAAATTTAAAAATTAATTTTCAGCAACAGAAGTAATACATTCTCTTCATAAAAAAAGATTCTGGATGAAGCTGATCTCCTTTGACGCCTACTTCCAATTTCAGCCAGCATCCCACCTCTCGGAAGAAACGAGCACAACCTATAGGGTTCCCATCCTTCCAGACGCCTTTGTATGTTTGTGTACTTCTGTAGAAACCTGTATACACATAGAGTGGAGTGTTCTTGGTGAGTGTTTGTGCGCGATATTTTATCTGGAACTGGAGATTTTCATGTGTTCAAGACCTTTGCATGTCAGGACATGTAGCAGTGCCTCGTCCTCTGCTGGGGCTGCACGGCATTTCACCCTGTTCAAGGGCCTCTTCGCAGAGGGCTGCAGAGGAAATCACTACCCTGGATGGGGCGTGGCCTGCAGTCTGGTCACAGGACCACATGAGACAAAAGCTGAGTTCATTTTGAATCATTGCCTTCAACCCTGCTGCTGTCTGCAGAACAAAGCAGCTCCTTGACTTGAATTTGGAAGCCGTATATCTAAGACCAGCTATTCTGGCTGGTGTATAAACCCAGCTCTCTGAGTCTTCCGCACTGAAATGGATTCATTTTCTTCCTCAGCCCCAAGTGTGCAGTTTTCCGTCAGTAAACTCTGGGTCTAGGAGAGCAGGTTTGATGATCTCCTTTGTCCCTCAACCAAGTCATGCATGAAGAAGGGTGTTTGTTTTTATGGGTAATGACAGATCTATGAAGTGAGCGCTTGAACTAGACACTTTCATCTCTAAGCCTCCTTCACAGTGGGTATTAATAGCTCGTTTTTATAGATGAGGAAACCAAGACCTAGAGAGATTCAATGATTGGCCCAAGGCTGTTGAGTTATTAAGTTGCATAGCCAAAGCACAAACCCAGGGCTTGCTCTCAGATGAGAAATATGATATCACACCTTATTTTATCGTTCCACAGCATCTACTGAATGTTTATAATGTGCTGGAAATGGTACCCAGCACTAGGGATGCAGCAATAAACAAAGCAATAAATTAAGGTGAGATGTCTGCCCTCATAGAGCTTGCATTCTAGTGGGGGAAACAAGAAGTAAACAAATACAGACTGTAATTTAGGAAATGTTAAACACCATGAATGAACATAAAGCAGAATAAAGGGACGTTAAGTTGAAAGGGGGCTTCTTTAGAAAGGCGATTGGGTAAGCCTCCCTGAGGTGGTGACATTCAGAGACCTGAATGAAGCAAGAGAGTAAGCCGTGTTGAAATCTCAGGTGAACCAGTGTTGCAGGCAAAAAGCAGTATGTGCAAATGCCCTGAGGTAGAGCATGCTGGCCATGTTCAAGGAACATAAGGTCAAACTGGAGTTAGCAAGACAGAGAGAGAAAGAGGATGTAAGACCAGAGAGGAAGCCAAGCCCTGATCTCCTGAGCTTTCTAGGCCTTTGGTGGGATTTTGAATTGATTCTGAGTATGGTTGGAGGTTCTTTGGAAAGTTCTGAACAGGAGAGTGGTATGATCAGGCTTCAGTTTTTTGAGAATCATTCTGGCCCCCTTGCATGAAGAAAGCAGTTTAGGGTGGGTAAAGTAGATTCCAGGATATCAGTTAGGAGGCTGCTGTAGGAATCCAGGGGAGAGAAGATAGTGGCTTGGGTCAGAGTGGTAACCTATGAAAAGGGTATGAAGGCATTGGATTTGGAATATGTTTTGAAGGTAGAACTGATAAGGCTTTTTGACAAATTGAATAACTTTTAAGGAAGAAGAGCAGTTAAGAATGACTACTAATCATTTTGCCTGAGCATCTCTTTGGTGCCATTTACTTAAATTAGCCCAGTGAGGGCACCTAGGTGGGTAAGTCTATAAGTCTGTTAATCTCAACTCAGGTATTGCTCTCAGGGTCTTGAGTTCAAGCCCCACGGTGGCCTTCATGCTGGGCATGAAGGAAATAAAAAAAGGCCTGAGGTTGGGTGGGGAGACAGAGCAAGTTTAAGGAGGTGTGGAGAATCACGTGTTCAATTTTTGACACATTACAATTGTGATTTCTGTTAGCCCTGCAGATGTAAGTATTGAATGAGCAAAGGGATCCATCAGGAAAAGAGTCCAGGCTAGAGATGCAAATGTGGGAGTCACCAGTGTATTTGGAGAGGTGTAGGCTTAGGAGGGGTTATTCACTCAATTTATTACCTGCTATGTGTAGGTCACAGTGCTCTGTGCTTGTAATATAGCAGAGACAAGACAGACACAGTGATTATTCCAAGTGACTTGATCTGAGCCGTACATGCCACCAGGAATCGTCTTGGCTTATTATTATTAAATACATTTAGTGTTAAAGTAGAAGCAAGCATCGAGATGATCATGTAATCATCCAATTTGCAGCTGAGGAAACAGAGAGATTAAATGATTTGTTAAAATCTGTTGTTTAAAAACCACTTACATTTTAGATTTTTTTTAAAAAATGCATATGTCCAGTCCAAATTGTGCATATTCTTCATTTTTAAGTGCATTTTCTTACAGTCTAAGAATGAAAGTTCAAGTTGAGGGGAGAGTAAAACAGATGGTCAAAGGCTTTGCCAGAAAACCTATGAAGAATTCAACTGAATTCAATAAGTATTTATTGAATATGTACTGGGCTGGAGACTAAGCACTGTCTTAAACCTCAAGAAACACACACACGTACACATACACACATCCATATCCTCTCCTTTGAGCTTTTTATAAAAAGCATCCTGAAACAACCCACAGAATGTTTGCAAATCATATCTCTGCTAAGGGACTTGTTTCTAGAATATATAAAAATTCTTAGCAATAATCGCGCCTCGGATAAACCTCATTGGCTACGATACTGCCACTGCGCAAAGCTTAGAATATATAAAAATTCTTACAACTCAAAAATAAAAGAGACAAGTAACCCAATTTAAAAATTGGCAAAAAACCTTCTATAAACATCCCGCCCCCCCAAAAAAAGTACAAGTGTCTGAGAAGCCCATTAAAAGATGCTCAAACTACCAACCATTAGGGAAATGCAAATCAAAACCAAAATGAGCTATCGCTTCACACCTAAGATGACTATAATCAAAAAGACAGACAATAGGGGTGCCTGGGTTGCTCAGTCAGTTGAGTGTCTGCCTTCAACTCGTGATCTCTGATCTCAGGGTCCTGGGATGGAGCCCTACAATGGAACCCCACCTCTGCTCCCTGCTCATCAGGGAGTCTGCTTCTCCTTCTCCCTCTGCCCCTCCCTGCCACTCCTGCGCTGTCTCTCTCAAACAAACAAACAAACAAACAAAACTTAAAAAAAAAAAGACAGACACTAACAGGTGTTGACAAGGATGTGAGAAATTGGAACCCTTATATGTTGCTAGTAGGACTATAAAACAGTAACGACACTTTGGAAAACATTTGGCAGCTTCCCAAACTGTTAAATGTAAGATTACCATATGACCCAGCAATCTCACACCCAGGTATATTCCCAAGAGAAAGTAAAATATATGCCCGCACAAAAAAATGTGTGTACAAATACAAATGATCATATACAAACACTATTCACAGCAGCATTATTCATAATAGCCCCCAAATAGAAACAACCCAAAAGTCCATAAATTGGTAAATGAATAAACAAAATGTGGTATAGCCACTCAGTGGACCATGGTTCAGGAGAATTGCCGGGGATGTAAGTATAAGGTGAGAATGGATAGCCAAGGACAGAGTTCCGTGAAGCACCAATACTGAAAAGATAAGTGGCAAAGGAAGGGTCTGAGATGAAAACAGATGGCCAAGAATAGGCAGTGAAAAGAGAGTTGACATTATGAAAACCGAAGGAGGACCTCCCAGAAGGAACTGCTTAGCGGAAACATGCTACAGTGAGATAGGTCACTGGTGAAAACCAAGACACAATGCCATAAACAGTGGACTTTCGTGATTGCAGCTGGGTCTGAATGCACTAGCTGTTAAGACATTTCTAGAACAGGTGAGAAAATTGGAATGTGGAAAATGTATGTTACAGAACTGTTTTAGTAGGTGTGATAGGATCCTATGGTCATGTGGAAAAATGTTCTTATTTTTTAGAAATGCATACTGAATTATTTTAGAGTGAAATGTCAGAATATCTGTAATTTATTATATAATAACTCAACAAAAGGAAACAGTTATGGCAAAATGTTGATAATGGCTAAGTCAAAGAAATGGGTGTATTTGTTACACTATTGTACTTCTGTGTTTGAAAACTTCAGAAAATCTAAAATCTATTCAACAAACAAACAAAAACCTGAGAAGAGGCCACCAGAATAGGCAGTTAGGAGAGCCCTGGTGACCCCTAGAAAAATAGCTGTGAGAAGTGGGCATAATATCCAGAGTGTAGGAGGTCAGGCTGGGAAGTGGGCAAAAGAAGGAAGCTGGGTGAGACTATGTTCTAGTGGGTTGAAAAGATGAGGCATCATGGGAAGATGTCTGGCCTGGGAAGAAGCTCTGGTGGTTTCTGTGGGAAGAGAAGATGCAGTGTTCCCGGGAGGCCACAACATTTAAAAAAAAAAAAAAAAGGCTTTGGGAGGGATGGTTGGGGCTGACCAGGGTCAGTCCTCGGGACACAGGTGTGGAATAGCTACAGTGCTTGGAGATGAACACATGGGCCTGGACAGCTGGTATGGGCTCATGCTGGGAAAGGTGAACTCTGCCCCATGGGGACACAGGTATATGAGCATTAAAGAATGGTGGGGTTCCGCTCATGCTGCTGCACTTTCTGTCCTGTAAGTTCTAAAGCCAAGCAGACCTCGAGCTGTGAGGATAGGTTTTTCCTTTCCCAACCCCATCCGTCTGCATTTGAGATTCATAGTGCTTCTGCTGATTCAACTTTGACCCTATTTTGTGTGAGCTAATTATCCAGGCTTTATTAGGCAAGGAGAGTGTTCTCCCATGTTATCCCTGGGTTCTATCTCTTAGCTTCCTTGCACTGGTACATTTCTTCTCCCTAAACTCAGAAAAGCTGTATAAGGCTGTAGTTCGTGGGTGAGTGTGTGCATGTGCTTGTGTTGGGGGTGGAAAAGTGGGAAGAAGAGGGGGCCTGCATCTCTCCCAAGAGCCCATCGGAGTGCCTACTACACGGGAGGTTTCCAATGTTAGTTTCCTTCCCCTTGCCTCCCTCACCCATTCCAATAGCCTAGTTTCCACCCAAGTGGTAACCCATTAATCAGTGTGGCATCTGCAAACACCCCCATGGAGTTCCCAAAGGCCACCCAGGAAACAAGATCACCGCCACAAGATCACATGCTCAGAGCATGTGAGTAGAAGGCAATGTCAGTCCTCAGGAGGGGCTGGGAGTGGCAGTTTCTGGATTACTGAGCTGCTCAGTGAGAAGAAATTTCCTGGAACAGCCCCCAATTGGGAGCCACTGCTCTAAATAGTGACTATGATTCCTTTCCAGTCACCTCTGAAACTTCTGCTGTTCACCTTTGACCAAGTTCTGCCCAAGATGGGGCATACCTCTAAGGTTCTCCATTCTGGCTGCACATTGGAAACAGAGATCTTAAAAATGCTGACACCTGGGTCTCACCCCAGAGAATCTGATTTAGGTGGCTTCATGCCCCCCAGTAATTAGCCAGGGCTGATAACAGTTACCAGCAGACTTTCTTTGTGAATAACCTTGAAGCTAGGGTGGCAGTGAGGGGAGCAGCTTTGAATAAACGCTTCCATTAACTGGGGAAGTGCCTTCCTTAGCTCCTCCCCCTTTATTCTGCTCTTTCTCCTCTTCTCCCTCCCACCCATTTTTATTATAATTCTTTAGAACTAATTGTGCAGTTCCCTTTTGTTTGTCCAAGCCATTCTTCCATTGCAACAAAAGGTTAGAATGGAAAAGGCAGCGCAGTCTAATAGTCTTAATATTTTTATTTCCTCCTGGCTTACATTCTGACTGAGGGAGCAGAGGAGGGTTAGGAAGAGACACTGACATTCAGGGTAAATGGCAAATGAGTCAGTGTCCAGCCGGGCTCAGCTCAGCCCAGTCCTTGGAGCCAGGCATTGGTATGGGCCGAAGGCATCTCTCACACCCTCCGAGGTTTTTATTTATAGCTTAATGCTCACATCGGAAGGAGACCAAGACCCAAGCCTTCTTCTCCATGTACTTTGTGGATTTGAGTCTCTGAAAGAAGGCACTGTCTCATGTGAATGTTTTATTCTGCCATCTGCCAGGAGGAAATTAGTGTGGGAAAACAGCCAGCGCGGCACTTCCACTGCTAGCCTTTATGAAGGAAGAATCAAAGAACTGTTCTTCATTATTTGTAAAGCCTACATTTCAGAATATCTTTATTTGATAGTCCTGTGATATTTACCAAAGAATCTTAAACTTGGGTGTCCTTGGTTTAAAAAACCACACAGCCTGTGAGTTCTGCATGAGTAGGTCGCACGTCATTCGTGCCATCATGGGAACTGTGGTGCCTCTCAGACTGTACGCTCCTAGCGTTAGTAGTAGATGGAAAATGAAAGGAGGGAAATGGTTTGCATGTCCAAAGGTGGGTGGTTGACGTGTTTCCTAATTTAAAAAATAAAAAGCATCATTTACTCTTTTTTTTTTTTTTAAGTAATCTCTCCACCCATGATGGGGCTCGAACTCACAAACCCCAAGATCAAGAATCACATGCTGCTCTACCAACTGAGCGAGCCAGGTGCCCCCAAGAAGCCTCATTTAATTGACAGCTATGTTTGTAATCGTTTACTGGCTCATTTGAACCTGATTTTAATCCATTTAGATATTCTGAGCTCAAATGGCCAAAACTATGGTTCCAATTTAATCCAAGTACAAATATAACTACAGAGTTATACATACATATATTGTACACTAGTACTTGTCATATATTTAAACTAAGGAATGTCTATATGGTCTATTATACTATGTATATGTTGTATAGGTCATGCACCCATTTACTTTCAGAACCATTCCTCACTTTTACCAGCTCTGCTCTGTGTCTCAGGGGACTGACCACTGAAGACAGTTTTCCCCAATCGCCTAGTCACTTGGGTTCCAGCTGGGCTCAGCCCGTGAGAAGCCCTGGGGTGGAAGGAAGGGAAAGACAAGGATGTTTCTTTCGAAGCCTCCTGCCATTGGATGGTATGAAGGGCCTGCTGTGGTTCCAGCTGCTTTGGTGATCCCAACCCCTGGCCTCTGGTAATACCGTTACCTCTGATTGTCCCTCCAGCTCAGGGTTGTGAGTGACTTCCCACCATCACAAACTTAAATTTCTCATGTCATTCATCAACTTGTATAACCAATTCTTTGCATTAAACTTCCTCTGTTATAAATCTGTATAATGGTTTCTGTTGTTCTGGTTAGACCCTAACTAATAACATATGTCATGGTTAAAACATGTTTTCCTTTAACATGGATTAGCTATTAGTAATTTCCTTAACTAGGGTTGTGGTTACCAATCTATTATTTCTTTAATTATTTGTTTGAAGAGTAGTCCATAACCTATTGAAGTTATTATTGCTTAAAAGTAAAATTTTAAGATGCTTAGATTTCACAAATGATTGTGAATTCTGCCAACTTGAGCTTCAAAGTGGTGGCCTAAATTTACTCAATATCTGCTTATGATAAATGTAATGAAAATAGTGAATCATATGCCATTATTATGTTATTCATAATAGAATTACTACTGCATTTTGCAGAAATAGCCCCAAATCTTCTTGAGGTAATATACATACTGACTTCCAGCAATAGCCTTATGAAGGAATGATCTGGTAGTAGTTACAGTAAAAGAAATGCCCTAATAACTTCAGAACTTAGGAGCAATTTATATCTCACTCTTTTTAAGTGATTTATTTTTATTATTACTTGTGATATCTTTCCTGAAACTTTGCCTGAAACCCTCTCTCCTGCTGACTGCAAATTCAGATCAACTGGATCATTCCAGGAGAGGAATTCATTAGTAGACTGTCTTCTAAGGGACACCAACTAAATCAAGTCACTTTGGTTACCACTTCCTTTCTTCCCTTCCTTCCTCATCTCCCCCCAAGCTTAAATGGCCCTACAAATGTAAGAAAAGTGCATAAAAATCCAAGGATTTTAAACATGGAACCTGGCACTGTATCTGTCAAGAGAATTTATGAATGTCTGATTTAAAGATGGCAGATTAGGCACACTTGATTTTATTGTCACCAAGACCCCACCAAATTGAAAATAAAGGTATTTAAAAAGAGATAAATACCCAGTAATGGCAGAGGGACTCTCAGCAGATAACAGATTTCAAAGATTTTTCCAGAGGATAACCAGTGGATGGAAGAGTGGTAGCAGAAGAAAGAGAATAAAGGAAGCTAAACTCATATACTGCATGAGTGGAGGTTTGAGGAGGATTGAACCAAGAAGGAAATGTTTTGCAGAGCAGAACTTGGGGTACTAGGCAATTCAAGTGAGTGAGTGATGGGCTGAAATTGTGGTGATGGATAAAATAATACAAAGAAGCAGTTGGCCTCTCCCCCCTGCATCACCCTACTCCTAATAAAAAAGCAACAATATTCTCTTCTGTACAAAATGTAATGGCCCCACAGATAAGTCCCCTGATCTGTTGGTATTTAGGAGTTCCCTAGCCAAATACCTGGGTTTCTCCCAAGTAATCATAGTAAAAGTTATACAAGTAGCAAATAGTTACATAGCACTATAATGACTACATTATATATTAATTTATTTAATGCTCACAACTCTAGGAAGAAACTGAAGCACGGAGGTCAGATAACTTGCCTAAGATCACCCAGCTCGCAAAGCTAGATCACCACAAGGTGAAGACTCAATAAACCCCACCTGGGTGAAAAAAACAAAAAGTACACGAAGTAACGTCTTATTGTCTCATTCTGAAGTAAAGACAACTGAGGATGACCAGATATTTGAAGAAAGATCACAGCATGAAAGATAGATACAAATAAACACAAGAATGACCAGAGGAGGGATGCCTGAATAACTTAGTCAGTTGAGCAGCAGCCTTCTGCTCAGGTCATGATCCCAGGGTCCTGAGATGGAGCCCCTTATTGGAGCTCTGCTCAGCAGGGAGTCTGCTTCTCCCTCTCCCTCTGCCTCCTGCCCCCCTGCCTATGTGAGGGCTCTCTCTCTCTCTCTCTCTCTCTCTCTCTCTCTGTGTCAAACAGATAAAATCTTTTTTTTTAAAAAGTTACCAGAGAAAAGAATAAAAATAGGAAACAGAAGGGAGGAAAGAAACCTCCAATTAGTATTCTCGGAGGTGTTCGAGAAGGCACTGCATCATAAGAGAACAGGATGCAATGAAAGAGGAATAATCAGAGAAGTATGAATAGCCTCTGGAAATTAAAAATACATTTGTAGGGACACCTGGGTGGTTCAGTCGGTTAAGCCGCGGCCTTCAGCTCAGGCCATGATCCCAGAGTCCTGGGATCGAGTCCCACCCACATCAGGCTCCTTGCTTGGCAGGGAGCCTGCTTCTCTCTCCGCCTCTGCCTGCCACTCTGCCTGCTTGTGTGTGCACTCTCTCTCTCTCTCTCTGACAAATAAATAAATAAAATATTTTTTAAAATTTTGTAAGGGGCGCCTGGGTGGTTCAGTTAAGTGTCTGTCTTTGGCTTAGGTATGATCCTGGGGTCATGGGATCAGCCTACACCGGTGGGCTCCCTGCTCAGCAGAGTCTGCTTCTGCTCTCCCTCTGGCCCTCCCCTTTCCCCCCCATGCTTGTGCTCTCTCCCTCTCTCTCTCAATAAATTTAAAAAATCTTTTTAAAAATACATCTGTAAAAAATAGAAAATTCAATAGAAGCATTGCAATGTAAATTCAAAGATATATCCCAGAGAAAGGACAAAGTGATAGAAATCATAAGAGAAAAAAAAAAGAATCACAGAGGGCTAATCTAGGATATCCCACATCTGATTAAGTTACCAGAAGAAAAAATATAGATAATGGGAACTATAAGACATTTCCCATAGGTGAAGGACATAAGTCTCCTAGACATATAATCATTAAATTTATATATTGAGGATACAGAAAATGTTCTCTATGACATTTGTCATGTGTTCTGTGACCAAACTAAGTCTTCCATGCTCTCTCAGTAGTCTTAGTCTAAGATGTTGAAATGAGCAACTGGGTTTACAGTATTATGACCATGAAAATATTGTTTGCTATAGGACAATTAGTCACTCTGGTTGCATTTCTTTTCTTTTATAGCTTTTTGGGTTTTTTCCCCCTCAAGTTTGTATTTGCCTTTCTGAGAATCTTTGCCATTATTTTATCCTCAAGTCTGTCTAATCTCCTTATCTAATCATGAATTCTATTGTTTCCCCATCTTTGTCCCTGAGATCGCTGAGACCTCCACAGCTCCTGCACAGGAATCCCTCAGTCTCTTCACTGGCTTAGATTGCTGGCTGGGCCCCACATTTCATTCTTTTATGGCCTTACTCCCTTAGTTCACTGAGGTACATCCTCAGGTAACTTTTTTAAAAAGTTATGTATGAAGCTTTGCGCAGTGGCAGTATCGTAGCCAATGAGGTTTATCCGAGGCGTGATTATTGCTATTAAAAAGTATGTATGAGTGATAAATATTCTTCATCCTTGTCTTTAATTTTCACATGTAATTGATACCTTAACTAGTAGTAGATTTTTACATTAAACATTGTTGTTTTTTTTTTCCTTGGGATGTTGAAAAATCACTCCAGTGCTTTTTAGCCTCCAGTGTCACTAATGACAAGTCGGGTATAATTCAAATGTTTATTCTGTTGATAGACTCATTTCTCTCTTCTTCTCTCACCCTCTTAAAAGGGATACATCATGGGGTGCCTGGGTAGCTCAGTCAGTTGAGCATCCGACTCCTGATTTCACCTCAGGTCAAGATCCTAGGGTCCTGAGGTCAAGCCCAGTGCCTGACTCCCCTGCTTAGCAGGAAGTCTGCTTAAGATTCCTTCCCTCTGCCCCTTCCCTTGCTCACATGCACACTCTCTCTGTATATATAAATAAATAATTTTTTTAAAAAATGTGGATACATCATGCAATCATAATATGAGCATATTGTTCAAAGCTGTGGAGATACCTACCAGAAGAAATGTCATGAAAGATGAGAAATGGTTGCCTCTGCAGAGTGGTTCTGGGGAAGACAGGAAACCATCACTTTTATTTATTTTTTTCTTAATGATGTGCATGATGATTTTGACAGAGCTTTAAAAATTATAAACATGGGTTGCAAAATTATATTAAAAAGCAGATGAAAGACAATCTTACAAGTCAGGGTTGTATTACCTCCAAGTCAGGGAGGCTGTGCTTAGGATTCAGAGAGGGGCTACTGAAGGCTCCTGGAGAGGTAGCCTTGCCATTATTTGAGTTGGGAGTCAATTAACCAGTTGCTTGCTTTATACTTTATAAGTAGAAAATCTTTGCTTACATGTTTCACGACTTCTTCTGATGTACAATTCATAAAATTTTTGAAAAAGCATATGACATAATTCCTTTCAAATGCCAATTTAAATATGTTACCCAAGTCCAGCATAGCAAAACAAAAATCGTCTTACAAAAAAAATTATAATTACTTCTTATTAGTATATTAAAATGTATATCATTAATTTTTCCCTTTTGCTTCTCTTAGATTCAATATTATAAATTGAAAATATTAACTATAATCTTTTCCTTCTAATGATTTATTATTTACATGAGTTAAGCTTATATTTTTTGAAGGTGTTTTTTAACTTCCCATGGAAGAGAAAGCAAAGATAGTTTTTGAACCTCAGGTTGCTCAAAATTTCAATCCAAATAAAGTTAAACCCTTGTTTTATGAGGTTATATTTAGATATGCACTTCTGATTCTGAAACTCATTTTCACATCCCTGAGTACCTGATATCCATCTGGAATCCGTTTACCAAATGAGTATTAATGCAAGGCACAGTTTCAGGTCTGGAAGTTCAAGCAAGGTCCTTGCTTTCATAGAGCTTACATTCTAGGGCAGCAGACAGATATTCAGCAATTTAATAAATATATAATACCAGGTGATAAAGAAAAGTAAAGCAGAAGAAAGGAGCTAGGGAGCGAGCAGGAGTGTTGCTATTCTATCCAAGACCTGAATGGAATGATGGAGGGAGCTGTGTGGTCATCTTGAGGAATTGTGATCCAGCACCGTGCCTCCTCTGGGGGATACAATTATATATATTTCTCTCCTTAAGGTGTCGTATAGACTATGAATGAATCGGTGATAATTTGAATTCTCAGAATCAGAATTTCATAGAATCCTAGGATTCAGAGTATGTTTAAAGTGGAGATATATAGATGAGGAGAGAGTCAGTGGAAGAGCTTCAAGTTTAAAGAGAGATGTGAAAGAAGGCAAGAATGGAAGAAGCATTCTATCAGGAGAGGGCTAGCCAAAGGATCAGCCAAGAAAATGGTGGACTCAACAGTATACATGTGTAAGAGAGAGTAGAGAAGAATGTAAGGCCATGCAGCACCCATAAAAATCCTGTTATATATAAAATATATAAATATTTAAATATATAAGATATATATTTTACATATTCATATATTTTTATTTTTATATATTCATAAATATATATTTAAATACATATTTAAACATTGATGTATTTAAATATTATAATATATAAATATATATAACATTTAATATATTTAATATATTAATTATATATTTATATCACATATGATTTATTGAATCATATATTTATTATTATATATAATTACATATAAACTATGAAATATACAATATGGATATAAAAATTAAATTACATGTAATTTATATTATGATTTAATATTTGATATATAATATATTTATAAATATACATAAATATAGATATATAAACATATGTTTATATATCTATATATGTTATAGATATAGATATATGTTCGTATCTATATTTATGTATATTTATATATTAATATATTAGAATATAAAATATATTAAAATATAATATGAATATATAAATATAAAATACCTATTATAGGCTCACAGGCCAATGAGCTCAGCTATCAAATATGCAAAGACAGAGAAGTCTGACCTGACTGCAAAATTGGAAGCAGCAGGAACACCCCCAAGTAAGACTAAGCTACCTTCAGTCTTAGCATGGTTTGACTACTAACTTCTCCACCCCTACCCAAAAGCCTTGAAAAGTAGCCTCGTGCAGGCCATAATCAAGGGGTTTACTGCATAACACACAGCAAAACTTCCTCCAGATAGGCAACAGTCTCCCATATCCATCTGTGCACATGGGTGCTCAGACCCTCTCTCCTGTCCCTGCCAATCTCAGTCCTCACTATCTCTGTTCCTCCAGCCTCTCTCCCCTTCTCATTCTCTCTAAAGCATTCTCTCACCCCTCAACCCAACTCTAATCCTCCCTTCTTTCAGGAAGACTGGTCCCTTTCCCCTAAGGGTGACTCCCTTTCTCCAGCCTGTTCCATTTGTATCCATTACCTCAGCTCAGACAAACCAAAGAAACTTCCTCCAATTCACACCCCTTAGGAAGAAGAGAAAATTAAAGAATTCTAGAAACTTCTTATGGAATGTCTTCACTCTTATTATTAAACAAAAAGCAAAAGTTAACATTGGAACTCGTGGAGGAAAATTGAGAGCCAATCAACTACCAATACAATAGATATTTTAGTTTACAAGAGGGAGGGGATATTGGGAAGGAGAATTGGTGGGGGAGGGAGAGAAGAACAGCTCTGAACTGCCATTATTCATGTGCATGTTTTTCTCTCCCACTGGATTATAGAGATCATGTCATGCATCATTGAAATCTGTACCATCCATAGAGCCATAGCAGATATAAATACTTGAATGAATGAAAAAATTTGAGTGAATAAGTGAAGGAATGAATGTATATGGCAAAATCAGGCAGTGAGTACAATGAGGTTGCTCCCAGGTGTCATGTGACTCACCATCATCTGGGGCAATTTCCTGCCAGCTCTCCGGCACTCCGGCCTTTGTCTCTGGGGATCCTCCAGTCATACCTCCTGCAAGTGTGCTCTTGCAGAACATGGTCCTCAGCCAGCTTCTTCAATTTCTCATAACCACCTTATGAAGTCAACACTTGGGCATCTAGTCTTATGCTAGCTCCCAAATTTCTTCAACCCAGACCCTCCTGAATGTTGATTTCATAAGTCAATAATCCCTTCATTCCCTTAATAATAGAGTGGGTTAAGTCATATCAAGGTATAAACCCTTCAGAAGCATTATACACAACATCCAATGCTTGCATCTCAAAGTCAACTTTTTTTTTTTAATACTATAAGCGTTATTACAAAGAAATCATTACGAACCCAAAGAGTCTCTAATTCTTGGTCTCTCCGATGGGAGCTGCCTGCTAATCCTCCCTAAGCCCTGCTCTCATCATGTAATTTCTGGGCTGGAAACCCAACTGCCTCATATCTAAACTCCTCTCTCTAGAAGCCATCCGCAAACTGGTTCTACTCTCCAGCTATAGCTCTGTGTATTCCCTGATACCTCCAGCATACATCACTGACCTCACAACCAGGCATTGACCATTCCTACCTCTGTCTCTTTGTCAAGGATCTGGAACCTTCTTCTTCCCTTTCACCTTCCTCTTCCAGACAGCTAAAATCAGGGAATTGGGTGGGCAAAGTTTCCTTCCAGTGTCCCTCCTCCAGGGAAAACTTCCCTGACTCATTAGTCCTTCTGTCTCTCTGGGCTCACCATGTCCCCTCTACCCAGCTCATCATATATTTCAGGCCCATTATCTTCTCTCTCCGGTGAGCTGGTGCCGTCCTCCTGGAAGGACCTGTATCTTGTACTTCTCTGTATTTCCCGAGTGCCAAACACACATTGCCTTTTTGCACAGTGGGGTGTTACTGTAAAACTCTGAGTCAAAGGAACTAAATCCATTTGTCTACTTGTTGTTCACCCAGTTGCTCCCCAGTGGATTCCTCTTGGACACCAAAAATTTCAAGTAATCAAGATCCTGATCTAGGCTGGTGGGCCCCAGTTCCAGGTCTCATTTTCATGATTCTTCTTGAAGAATCTGTTTCTTTTTTTTTTTTTTTTTAAGTGGGAGTTGAGCACTTGGGAGGATCCTAAGAACTCATGTTTCCACTGAGTTAATAAATGCATGTTCTGAACTATACTATATGTGTTGTTTAGACAAGAGAGAATTTCTAATAGGTGAAGATTATGGTGAAAGGAAAGAGTTAAGGAAACTACTCAAAATGCAGGAGCCCTTCTCTTTCCAGGGGGGATTTCCATAGATTACAGTATAGACGAAAATGTTGGCAAAAGTAAGAATTTCTACATAATATTCAGTGCAAGAAATGCCACATTTCTTTATTTCCCTAAAACCAAGTTAAACTTGGCTTCACATTCCTCACTCTCTGCAGTTGGGGAAGAGTCTAATAGCATAATCACTGGGTCTCTGTTTCTGTCCTCTAGGCCTTCACAAGCCTGGGGAAGTGGGGTATCCTGATTTGTAGACCATGATGGGTGCCTCGGTTTTTACTGTTCTTTCTGCTACCCCCTTGTGCCAGTCCAGGAGGATGCTGAGAAGACCATGGAGAGGCTCCTTGGTGCTGTGTCTCTCTCTGATGGCTACAATTTGTCCACAGAGGTCCTCACCCAGGCTCTCAAACCAGAAGTGTGTAGTGTCCAACCTCCATAGGCTTTCAAGTAGCCTCCCACCTAAGTTCCTGCAGGGGTGGTGGGACGTAGACCCTGCCACCCTGGAAACCTGTACTCACTACCTCTACACAGGCGCGCATGCTCACGCATGCTTCCCCCTCTTAGGGAGCCACCCTGAGGGGAGCTGGCCCACATATCCCTCCTTTGATCCTGAATAATTCTTAAGTCTGGCTTCCAAACAAAGATCTGAGTGAAAAAAGCTTTATTCTGGGGGCCTAGAAACGTCTCTGTTTTAGCCTGTGAAGCACAAAGGACTGTTTCTTTTCCCATGAGGAGGGGAAGCTCAGAACTGAAAACTCAAGGCCAAGAAGAAAATCACCTTATCATTCTCTTCCGCTGATAAGGCCACAGCAGTAAAAAGGATAAGACACCAATTAACTGCTCCGTCACTCTGTTTTCCCTGCGGAATAAGGACCTGGTAGGGTGTGTGTGGTGGCTGTGGGGGTGGGGTGGCTAAAAGCATTAACAAAGGAGATTTGGACACCTGATGAAATCTCAAAGGGCCACTTAAGGAGGAGAAGCCAGGGAATGAAACCTGAGCCACGTGTCTGCGGCATTAACAGTAGCAGGTGCTGCTGAGTCCTGTGACCATTTGAAACGAGGAAGTGGCAGTGTACAAAGATTTCCTAGGCAGAAGTTGGACGAAGACTTGTGTGAGGAGCAGGATGGCTAGTAGTGGCCCAGGGGTGGCAGGCCTGAAGGACACCCACGTGCCACTCCTAGAGCAGCGCAGACTGGCCTGGAGCTGCACCTGAGGAGACACATTCTCCTAACTCATACCAAGGCATCATAGGGCTGTTATGGCCTACGGGATGGACAGTGGGATAAGGGAATATGCCAGGCTCTGCAAAAGTCTGGGTATTTGGATAACTGTAAAGACTGATAAAACTTGGGGCGCCTGGGTGGCTCAGTGGGTTAAGCCTCTGCCTTCAGCTCGGGTCATGATCTCAGGGTCCTGGGATCGAGCCCCGCATTTGGCTGTCTGCTCAGCAGGAAGCCTGCTTCCCTCTCTCTCTCTGCCTGCCTCTCTACCTACTTGTGATCTCTCTCTGTCAAATGAATGAATGAATAAATAAATAAAATCTTAAAAAAAAAAAGACTGATAAAACTTTATACTAAGACCCAACCTTCTATTAAAGCTTAGCCAAACAGCCGGCAAGCCAAAAGCATGTATGCAATTGAGTGTTGATCAAGGAAAGCCAAGGGAGGGGAAATCAGGACAAAGTAGCCCCCCACCACTGCACCCGGCATCAGTCAATCGGACATGCACCATGTGAAGAAGTAGGCAGGTAACATGGCTAATATCAGTGAGGCAAATATGGAGAATTTTTAAAAATAAATTCTCACTTAAAGAGTTAGAGTAGGGTTTTTAAGGATGATCAGCACTGCCAGGCTTCCTTATTTAGTATTGAAAGCAACCCAAAAATTATCTTTATAAAAGCGTGGTTCTGTATAAGCTTCCTAGAATGGGGAAACGGGGAAAGTGAGAATTTGAGATTTCCCTCATTACTCATCAAGAATGGCTTTTGACAAGTTTGCTTGGGAATTATGACTTTAATACCTATTTGTTGCAGAAAATAATTAAAGCCTACCAAATTGCTCTTTCAAAATTACATACATTATGGTATGTATGCAACAACTCCTGTTCATGTCTGATTTTTTCCCTGTACACTTGACGATAACGGATCGTCTTAATCTTTTCCATGTTTGCGGATCTGAGAGGCAGTTGACCCTTGTTGTATCTTATTCCCTATTTCCCTGGTGCTTAGTGATGTTGAACATCTTTCATGTGTTGTCATTTCGATTTTTTCTGTACATATTACTTGTTCATATGCTTTGGCCTTTTTCTTTCTTTCTTCTTTCCTTCCTTCCTTCCTTCCTTCCTTCCTTCCTTCCTTTCTTCCTTTCCTTCTTTCTTTCTTTGTTTCAAGATTTTATTTATTTGACAGAGAGAGCCAGAGAACACAAGCAGGAAGAACAGTAGAGGGAGAGGGAGAAGCAGACTCCCAGCTGAGCAGGGAGCCCATTCAGAGCTCAATCCCAGGACCCTGGGATCGTGACCTGAGCCGAAGGCAGACGCTCAACCAACTGAGCCACCCAGGTGCCCTTTGGCCTTTTTAAAATGTGGTTTGTTCAGTTAGTGCTGATATTCATCCTTTAACTATTACATCTCATAAGAATATTTTCTCAAAGTCTGTTTTTTGTCCGTTAACGTTGTTTATGGTGTCTTTTGCCATACAGAATGCTTAAGTTTTTAGGTAGGGAAATTTCATTATTGATTTTCTCGATGGCATCTTGGATTTTGTGATTTATGTAGGAGAGTCTCCTCTATCACAAGATTATAAAAATATCCTCTCTTATTTTCTCCTGGTACTTTTATAGCCTTTAAAAATGTTTCTGTATCATCAGTCTAGCTTTTACTTATTTGGCATATAATGCATTAAAACCACCTAACTGCATTTTCCGTGCATCCGGGAGAGAAAGGGAGGCTAAGTTCCTTCATCCATCTGAGACAGTGCTAAAAACTCTGTGAAGGAGGAAAAAAACCATCCATTCTAGTGGGAAAACTGTGGGGCAACCATATAATCCATAATTTCTAAGATGGTCCATATTTGCAATATTCTTCCTTTCTGACACATAGTTACCATCCAGCTTTTGATCTGGAAACTGCAGCTAGTATAACCAATCAGGGGGTATAAACACAAGCCTGGGAAAGAGGACAAGGCAAACACTGCAGGATATACATGAATTCTATGAATTCAGAGGAGCAAGGGGTGTTTCTGCTTGGGAAGACTGGGGAGAACATTTGAACTGGGCCTTGAAGGCAGATCAAATTTTGGGAGACCAAGCTGGTCAAAGAGGTCATTCTAGTCCAAGGAAACACAGGAGCAAGGGTAGTGAAACAGGGAAGCACAGGCTGTGTTTCTGGACCCACTCGTGAGCAGTCTGATTGGCTGCTATATAGAGAAGTAGCCAGGGGTTAAATTAGATGGTCATTTGAGGCTGGAGAATAGAAAGAATTGGATGCCATGGTAATGAATTTGTGCTTTCCTTTATTCTTCTTTTTTAGATTTTATTTATTTATTTGAGAGAGAGAGAGCACAACAGGAGGAGGGGCAGAGGGGAGAGAAAGAGAGAGAGACAAGCAGACTCCTCGCTGAGCACGGAGCTGATGCAGGGCTTGATCCCAGGACCCTGAGATCTTGACCTGAGTCAAAGTCAGATGCCTAACTAACAGCCACCCAGGTGCTCCATTCTTTATTTTCTAGGTAACGGAATCCCCACTGACAGCTGTATTTTTTTTTAATATTTTATTTATTTATTTGACAGACAGAAATCACAAGTAGGCAGAGAGGCAGGCAGAGGGTTGGGGGGAAGCAGGCTCCCCGCCAAGCAGAGAGCCCGATGTGGGGCTCAATCCCAGCAGCCTGGGATCATGACCCAAGCCGAAGGCAGAGGCTTTAACCCACTGAGCCACCCAGGTGCCCCAGCTGTATTTTTTTTTTTTTTTTAAGATTGATTTATTCATTTGGGAGGGGGCATGTGCCTGGGGGAGGGGCAGACGGAGAGAATCTCTCAAGTAGACTCCCTGCTGGGCTGGGAAGCCTATGCAGGACTCCATCTTATGACCCAAGAGATTGTGAGCCTAAACCAAGAGTCAGGCACTTAACCAAGTGAGCCACTCAGATTCCCCTAAAGGCTGTATTCTTTTAGCAGCTTTATTGAGATATAATTCACATACCATACAATTTACCTATTTAAAGTGCACAATTCAGTGGTTTTTAGTATATTCACAGATAAGTGCAACCATCACCACAGTCAGTTTTAGAACATGATCATCACCTCAAAAAGAAACCTTTTTAAAAAATTTTGTTTAAATTCAGTTAATTAACATATAGGGTATTATTAGTTTCAGAGATAGAGTTTAGTGTGATTCATCAGTTGCATATAACACCCAGTGCTCATTCCATCACATGCCCTGGCCCTTAGTGTCTATCCCCCAGTTACCCCATCTCTTCACCCCTTCCTCTCCAGCAACCCTCAGTTTGTTTCCTATAGTTAAGAGTCTTTTATGGTTTGTCTCCCTCTCCGCTTTTGTCTTATTTTATTTTTCCCTCACTTCCCCCCCTGTTCATGTGTTTTGTTTCTTTTTTCTTTTTTTAAAGATTTTTATTTATTTATTTGACAGAGCACAGGCAGGCAGAGCAGCAGAGGGAGAGGGAGAAGCAGGCTCCCCAAAGAGCAGGGAGCCCGATGTGGGGCTTCATCCCAGGACCCTGGGACCACGACCCAAGCCCAAGGCAGTTGCCCAACCAACGGAGCCACCCGGGCGCCCCATGTGTTTTGTTTCTTAAATTCCACATAAGAATGAAATCGTATGGTATTTGTCTTTCTCTGACTGACTTATTTTGCTTAGTATAATCGCCTCTGGTTCTACCCACGTTGTTGCAAATGGTAAGATATCTTTTTTTTGATGGTGGGTAATAGTCCATGTATATATATGTATAACCACATCTTCTCTATGTATTCATCTGTCAGTGGACATCTGGGCTCTTCAAAAAGAAACCTTTATCTTTCACCCCCTAACTCATCTTTGTCCCAAGCCTAAAGCCACGAATCTATTTTCTGTCCTTCCCTGTTCTGGACATTTCATATAAATGGAATCATGTAATATGTGGTCTTTTGTGACTACCTTCTTTTGTTTGTAGTGGCTTGAGTGACAGAATTCTCTAATCCAAGTGGTTCTTTAGGAAGAATATTCTGGATACAGGATGGTGGAAGGGGGCTGGGAGAACTATTGGGAGGCCATAACTGTAAGTTGCTATTATGGGATCATATGAGTGCTCAATAACCAAGCTTTTGGGTGCCGGTAAGAAAACACTAAACCATAAATAGCTCAAATAACAGGAACATAGTATCTTTGTGTGTGTCTGTTATTTTTTAAAAAGTCAAAAATTTTATTTTAATTCCAGTAAGTTAACATATAGTGTTATATTAGTTAGAGGTGTACAATATAGTGATTCAGCACTTCCATATATCACCCAGTGTTCATCATGATAAGTGCATGCCTTAATCCCTGTCACCTATTTTATCCATCCCCCCACCACCCTATCCTCTGGTAACCATCAGGGGTCACCTGGGTGGCTCAGTGGGTCAAGCCTCTGCTTTTGGCTGGGTCGTGGTCTCAGGGTCCAGGATTAAGCCCTGCATGGGGCTCTCTGCTCAGCGGGAACCTGCTTCCTCCACCCCACCCCACCCCCAGCCTCTGCCTGCTGCTCTGCCTACTTGTGAGCTCTCTCTCTGCCAAATAAATAAATAAAATATTTTTTTTAAGTGTTTTTTTGGTTTGTCTCTCTCTTCCTCTTTTTTCCCCTTTGCTTCTTTGTTTTGTTTCTTAAATTCCACCTTTGAGTGAACCCATATAGTATTTGTCTTTCTTTGACTGACTTAATTTTGCTTACCATTATACTCTCTAGCTCCAACCATGTTGTTGTAGATGGCAAGATTTCATTCTTTTTTATGCTGAGTAATATTCCATTGAAGTTGTCTACTACATCATCTTTATCGAGTCATCAATTGATGGACACTTGGAATGCTTCCATATCTGGGCTATTGTAAATAATGCTTCTATAAACATAGGGCTGCCTATATCCCATTGAATTAGTGTTTTTGTATTCTTTCAGTAAATACCCAGTAGTGCAATGGCTGGTTCATAGGGTAGTCTATCTTTAACTTTTGGAGGAACTTCCATACTGTTTTCCAGAGTGGCAGTACCAGTTTGCATCCCCACCAATAGTTCATGAGTATTCCTTTTTCTCCACAACCTCACCAACACCTGTTGTTTCAACAGGTGTAGCTATTCTGACAGGTGTGAGGTGGTATGTAATTGTAGTTTTGATTTTCATTTCCCTGATGGTAAGTGATGATGAACCTCTTTTCATGTGTCTGTTGGTCATCTGGATGTCTTCTTTGGAGAAATGTCTGTTCATGTCTTCTGCCCATTTTTAAATTGGATTATTTGTTTTTAGGGTGTTGAATTGTAAAAGTTCTTTATATATTTTGGATATTTGCCCTTTGCCTTTTAGTTTTGTTGATTGTGTGGATTTAGCAATTTTGTTTCTTAAATTTGTAACTGTTTTATGAGGTAACTGAAATGCCTGAAAGTATTTTGACATGAAATTTGTAAATGTTGTTTTAAACGTTTAAGGGTATTTACTTAGTTCAATTTATATAGATAGTTATTTGTTAGAGGACTATAATCTTTTAAATTTATAAGTTAATGGAACACTAGTTCAATGGTGAGAAAAAGCAATTCTTATTTTTATACTTTTGAGTATATATATTTATGAATAAGACAACTATGTTTATGGGTGACTATAAGCTTACATTTTTCTAACTTAAATTAACTGAATATTGATACAGTCACATGTTACTGTGTGTATTTCTTTCTGTGCTCCAAAATCTACTTTGGACCTTAAAACTCAATTGGTAGTAAGATACCCAACTCATCTAGGTTTTCTGGGGACTACTTTGGTTTCAAATATGGGGGGCTTGGCACACTGAGGCAGGAAGTCACCATTATTGGCAGACAATCCTCTGGCCTTTGCAACAGCCCTGTGGCAAGCCGGTATGAAATCTGTGTGCAGGGTTATCATCATTCCTGTAACCAGAGGCCACAGCAGGGCTCAGAGAAGTTAACATGGCTTGGCCAGGGCCATTATTTGGATTATAATTTATTCACCTTTCTCACATCCTTTCTCTACTTAATGTGATTTATTTCTGAGGTCTTTCCTCCCTCCCCAGTAGAGAACTTGGTTTCTTCTTTCTAGAATGAATGAGTTTTATTTTCATCCAGAGGAGCCACAATCTAAGATTAACTTCAGCAGTAATCCCTACAAATTCCTTTGTAGAGACATTCAGGGAGGTTGATTAGCCTTGCAAGATGGGTAGAAATTAAGGTTATAAAGAATTAAGAAATTAAGGTTATAAAGATATTTATAACATCTTTATATGTTATAATATATGGATTATATATCCAGGGTATGGATTAGTGTGCGTTTTTAAAATCATTTTGCTGATTATTTAAAATGTGTTACTACTTGTAATTAACTTTTTAGTAACAGTTTTGTTGGGATATAATTCACACACCATACAATTCATCCATTTATGCTCTTAACCACTATTCTTAAAGTCAGGGAAATGCAAATTAAAGCAAAAGTGATGTGATGAGCACCAGGTATTATAGATAAGCATTGTTATCACTAAATTGTACATGTGAAACCAATATTACACTGTATGTTAACTTAATTTAAATAAAAACTAAACAAAATAATTGATATATATATAATATACTCTACTGCTTTTCAAAAAAAAAAAAAAAAGTGAAAATATCCAGTGATGACAAAGATGTGGGAGAATGTTTAGTCTTGAATATCAATTATTGGAGTATGACTTGCTTCAGCTTTTTTGAAAATGATTTGAAAATATCTATTAAAATTTAAAATAAAAATTGAAATGATAATTTCATCTTAGACAATTTACTTTATAGAAATAAAAGTATGAAAGGATAAGAATAGGAGTATTTATTACAATATGCTGTAATGGCAAAACAACAAACAAACACCTGGAAAAAACTTTGTCCATCAGAATGGAATGATTGAACAACCTATGATGGGCCGTACCAAGAATGAGTTAGATCACTCTTACCCAAGCTTCTACCAATCTTATATCATTAAAACATTTTATTTGAACTGGCTCCAGGAAGGAAACAGAATTACTAGGATACATATTTACATTATATATACACATTAATAGGATACATATGTACATAAATTAATAGGATACACAGAGGGAGAGAGCATATTTATTAAGGGGAATTGGCTTCCATGACTGTGGAGGCTGTGCAGTCACCTGCTCTGTCACCTGCAAGCTGTAGACCAGGAGAGTCTGTGGTGTAGTCCTGAGAATCAGGAGAGACCATGGTGTCTCAGTCTTATGGTAGGAGAATGCCAGTGACCCAGCTTATCGGTCAGGCAGAGTGAGGCCAGATGCCCCCTGCCTCCACCTTTTTGTTCTATCTAAGCCCTCAGCAGATCGTATGAAGCTCACCCACACTGGGGACGACCATCAGCTTTACTCAGTCTACAGACTCAAATGCTGGTCTCATCCAGAAATGTTCTCACAGGTATACCCAGAAATAACATTTAGCCAAATATCTGGGTACCCCATGAGCCAGTCAAGTTGGCACATAAAATCAGTTAGTCCATCCATGTATATTTGTCATGAAATGAAGTTTCATATCACCACAGTCAACAGAAAACCAGTATTACTTGTTATGCCTAGAAAGTATCTGTAAAAATAAATACAAAGACAATAAAAGGATGTTTTCATTCTTAGTTAGATAATGTGGCCTACTAAGGATTCTAATCCTGAGCCTGGCTCTCTATGAAAGAGTGAAATATCAAGTGTCGGAGAGATATTAAAAACACATGCCCCATGATTCAGTGTCATTTAATGTCCTTCATAGACCATATTAGCTCCTTGGAGCCCACAGTACTGACCATTCCAAACTTTTGTAAACACATAAGACATTCTTTTTTGGATCTGAAGAGATAATCACAATTTATTAAATTTAAAAAGCAAGTTATAAAGTAATGTGTGTTATTCCAACTTTTGTATAATAAGCAAAGTCAAAAGAAACCTTGTTTGTTTGTTGCTTGTCTTGGTGTGCACATGGAGAAGTAGATGAACATCTTAAGTTTAACTAACCATAGGAAATAGTAAGTCAAAAATGACCTAAATTTGGGTTTTAATATAGTCCCGCCTAATAAACCACCAAGGCTGTTAACATTGATTATGGGAAGGAGTGATGGAAAGTCTTTTAAGGCTTTTATTATATTGCTTTCAATTATGAGCATGTATTACATTTGACTTTTTCACAATTCTAATAAAAGCATTCTAAAAGAAATAAAAAGAGAGCACATAGCCCAAGCCAAAAGCTATGAGTAAGCTACAAACCCTTGGTTATGTGTCAGTTACATCTCAATAAAGCTTGGGGAGAGGAGGAAGGCTTCAGGTCCTTGGGTAGATCACACACCCTTTCTCCAATCCCCCTGAGCACTACTGACATTTGGAGCCGGATAATTAAGGTGTTTAAATAACTCATAAGAGCTTAGCAGTAACCACCCTCCAGGTGGTCTGTCCATTTGAATGAGGATGGAACCCTTAAGTCCCAGGGATGACATTCCATCAGCAGTGAAGGACTTGGGGGCATTGAGGCTGCTTCCTCAGTTCTGAGGGGTTGTCTTGCCTACTGTAGGATGTTTGGCAGCATCCCTGGCTCTTACCTACTGATGATAGCAGCATGCCCCACCAGTCGAATGATAGCCAGAAATGTACACAGAAGTTGACAAAGGTTGCCTGGGGGCAGAATTTCCCCTGGTTGAGAACCAAGGGAAATTGCTGCTCTAGCTCTCAATTTCTCAGTTTCTCATTAGCAATGGGACACACCTCAAGGTGTGTCCCATTGCTAATGAGAAACTGATTAGCAAGTGTTCTCTAAGTTCCATCGAAGCTCTGACATTGTCTGATTTCATCAGCTTTCAATCTACCAATGTTTCCCAGAAGCTGTTTTCCTCCAGAGCCACTAGAGGGGACACTCTGCAACACTAAGGACAAAACAAAGCACTCGGGGAAGTTTGTTTCCTCTCCTTGTGGACTTTGTTGTCTTGGATTCAGAGTGCCTGGCCTTTAATAAATAGTCTTTGATGTTGAGAGTGATAGCCCTTATCCACGAGGCAAGTAGAGCTGTTTGTCTTGTGCTTTGCGCCATAAAAGTCAGTGGTTTTAGATACGGTGGAAGAGAACAGTGTTCTTTGCTTTTTAAACATTCTTTATAAGGCCGTCAGGTGAATATTACTACTAAAAAAAAGTTATGTGTCTCTGTGAGGAGAGCCCATGAGACAACCAGGCTAGGAGGGGAAGATTTAGTTCTCTTCCTGGTCCTGCAACTTCCAGGCTGTGTGATGTTGTCCAGGTCACTTAACCTTTCTGGTAATATGTAGCAGCTAAGCTGAGAGGTTAAGGTCACACATGGAGTTAAATGGTAAAGCAAGGGTTTGGATCTGACCTGTCAACTTCATGGGATAGCTGTGAGAATCAAAGGAGATGGTGTGTGTGAAAGAGTTTTAAAAAATAGAAAACCCTGTACAAGTTCAGGGTGTGGATTCGCAGGTATCAGAAGAGCATGAGGAGGTGATGACTAAGAGAGCAGGGGCAACAGTGCATGGAGGAATGGGGTCGGGGTAGCTCCACAGAGGTAACAGAAATAAACCTCCACCAAGTGTTATCAAGTGTAGAAAAAGACCTCAATGCCCCCTGGTGGAACTTCATCCTTGGTACTTAAGGTTTTGATGCCTATCAAAATGGACAGGCCACTTAGAGGGGTGTTCCTTTATGCTCTTATGAGTTCCTTAAACCGCTTAACAAAAGTGAAAGATCCACTCCAACACTGTTTTTTTAAACTTTTTTTTTTTTTTACTCTGAACCACAGTAACAAATAGGTCTCACAGAGATTCCCAGCTCACAAGCATAAAACTGAAACAAAAGTCTTGTACTTGAATTTTTTTTTGTTCTGTTTTATTTTGTCAATTGAAACTAATGCCAATTCTGACCCATTATTGGGTCAGGATACTAACCTGCTGTTTTAAAAACACTGTTCTAAAGGTTTTTATGGGATGATAGTGTCCTGGTGCTGGGCTGAGGAAACAGGAGACATGACCTTCAAACATTACGCAGGGAGCCTCAACAATAATTTTTTTAGTTTTCTAGGGGCTGATTATTTGAGGAATGATTCGGGAAGAAGAAAGAAAAGCAATAATCCCAAATTCATCTAAATGAGTGAGGATGGACCACTGAGCAGTATTCTCAGAGGTCATGATCTAAACCCCACTCCATTATAAAGTATAGATGGGCATAATGTAGCCACCACCAAAAACAAAAACCCAGGGGCTCCTAGGTGGTTCAGTTGGTTAAGCCTCTGCCTTTGGCTCAGGTCCTGATCCTGTGGTCCTGGGGTTGAGCCCCATGTGGGGCTCCCTACTCAGCGGGAAATCTGCTTCTCCCTTTGCTCCTCCCCCCAACTCGTGGTATCTCTCGCTCGCACTCTCTCAAATAAATAAAATCTTTTTTAAAATTAAAAACAAAAGCCCAGTGTTTATTGAGCCCTTATATATCAAACATTGCACTAAGCATTTCATGTGAGTGGTGGCGAAGTCTGAGAACTCCCTGGTTTTCTTTTCTTTCCTCACACTAAAAAGAATTCTGACTCTGCCTGTCCAGTTTCTCCCCCTCACTTATCAGAAGAACAGGACAGAAGTAGAAGAATTAGATTGGTTAGAGTGGGAGAAAAAGCTTTCTAGGGAGCTTGGGACAAAGAAGGAGAGGTGAAATCCGTGGGGCATAAGGGGTTTGGACAGGACAGGAGAAAGGATGTTAAGAAAGATTGCAGGGAGCTCTGTATGGAGCTTGAGAAATGCAAGTATTGAAGATGAGTTAATTTGAAATTACTTTTTGGTCACTGGACTGGGTTTCTTAGATTGTAATATCACCCTGAGAAGGGCTCATGTGGGTCATAGTCTCAGTAGGCTTACATAAGCATTATCGTATTTAATCTGCATAACAAACCCAGCAGGTGGTATTATTATTAACTTTTTTTTCAGATTAAAAAAAAAAAGGAGGCTGATACAGGTTAAGTAACATTCAAATCATAGGCATAAAGAATGGAGCCAGGATGGGGCGACTGGGTGGCTCAGTGGGTTAAGTCTCTGCCTTCAGCTTCAGTCATGATCTCCAGGTCTTGGGATCGAGCCCTGCCTAGGGGCTCTCTGCTCAGCAGGGAACCTGCTTTCCCCTCCCTCTCTGCCTGCCTCTCTGCCTACTTGTGATACCTCTCTCTCTCTCTCTCTCTCTCTCTGTGTCAAATAAATAAATAAAATCTTTTAAAAAAAAAAGAATGGAGCTAGGACTGATACTTAGGTCTTTCAACATCCAAAGTACAAGCTCTTAACAAGTCCATGAGTAAAGATTATTTCCAATATAAGTAATATTGATTAAGAATAAAATAGGATAACGTTTAGCAAAAAGAATGTAAGACTTATACATGAAAAATGATAAAACATTGTTGAAAGAAATTAAAGATCTAAATTTATGGAAAGGTTTCCCCAGTTCACAGATAAGAAGACTTAATATTGTTAAAATGGGAATACTCCCCAACTGGTCTAGAGGTAGAATTCAATCTCTGTTAAAATCCCAGCTAGAATTTTTTTGCAGAAATTGAGAAGAGAATCTTAGAAATCAGATAGAAATGCAAGGGATCCAGGGACACATGGGTGGGTAAGGTTATGATCCCAAGGTCCTGGGATCAAATCCAGCTGGGGCTCCCGCTCAGTGGGGAACCTGCTTCTCTCTATCCTTCTATCCCCTGGCTCGTGCTTTCTCTCTCACTCTCTCTCTATCTCAAATAAATAAAATCTTTAAAAATTAAAAAAAAAAAAGAATGCAAGGGATTTAGAATGGCCAAAACAATCTTGAAAAAGCACTAGGTCAAAGCTGTAGTAATCAAAACATTGTGGTGCTGGCGTAAGAACAGACATCTAGATCCACAGAATAGAATTAAGAGTCCAGAAATAAACAAATATTTATAGTCAGTTGATTTTTGACAAAGGGGCCAAGGCAATTCAATGGGGAAAAGAATGAACGATTTTTTAAAATAAGTTTTTGATTTTAGAATAGTTTTAGATGTCCAGAGTTCTTGTGAGAGTAGTCTTTTCAACAAATGTTTCTGGATATCCTCATGAAAAGAATGACTGTGGATCCCTACCTTACACCACAAAAATGAACTTAAAGTGGATCATAGACCTAAATGTAAGAACTAAAACTATAAATCTATTAGAAGAAGACTAAGGAAGAAATCTTTATGACCTTGGGTTAGACAATAGTTTCTCAGATGTGATACACACAGCACAGTGATGTAAGAGAAGATTGATAAACTGGACTTCATCAACATCAAAAACCTTTTTCCTTCAAAGAATATCAAAAAGAACGTGAAATGGCAACCCACAGACAAGGCAATAATATTTGTAAAACATATATCTGATAAAAGATTTATATGCAGGGGCACCTGGGTGTCTCAGTGGGTTAAGCCGCTGCCTTCGGCTCAGGTCATGATTTCAGGATCCTGGGATCGAGCCCCGTGTCGGGCTCTCTGCTCAGCAGGGAGCCTGCTTCCTCCTCTCTCTCTGCCTGCCTCTCTGCCTGCTTGTGATCTCTCTCTGTCAAATAAATAAATAAAATCTAAAAAAAAAAAAAAGATTTATATGCAGAATGTATACTCAACAATAAAAAGACAAATAAGCCAATTTAAAAATGGACAAAGGATTTGAACAAACAGTTCTCCCAAGAAGACATACAAATGACCAGTAAGTTCATGGAATCATGCTCAACATCATTAGTCACTACAGAGAGGCAAATCCAAAGCAAGATGAGATACCACATCGCACCCACTCGGACGGCTAGATTCAAAAAGATAGTCAAGTAAAGTGTTGAGAACGTGTGGAGAAACCACACGTCCCTGGTGGGAATATAAAATGGTGCTCTTTGGAAAACAGTTTGACGGCTCCTCAAAATGGTAGAGAGAGCTTGCTTCGGCAGCACATACACTAAAATGTTAAACCTAGAGTCACCTTATGACACAACCCAGCAGTTCCATTTCTTGGTAGCTACTGAAGAGACACAAAAACATGTCCACACAAACACGTGTACTAGAATGTTCATGGCAATATAGCTCATCATAGTAAAAAATGGCAAGTGGATAAACAAAATGTTTACATCTACACGATGGAATAGTATTTGGGCATAAAAAGGAATGAAGTACAGGGGCGGCTGGCTGCCTCAGTTGGTGGAGCATGTGACTCTTGATCTCCAGATTGTGGGCTCAAGCCCCATGCTGGGCGTAGAGCTTACTAAAAAAATATTAAAAATAATAAAATAAAATAAAATAAATGAACTTAAAAAAAGGGATGAAGTACGGATGGATTCTACAATATGGATAAACTTTGAAAATATTATGCTAAGTCAGAGAAGCCAGATACAAAGGCCACATATCATGTGATCCCATATATATGAAATGGCCAAAAGATACAAATTTGTGGAGACAGAGAGATTAATGTTTGCCTAGCACTGCGGGGAGGGGCAGTGTACAAGTGAGGAGTGACTACTAATGGACACATAGTTTCTTTTTGGGGTAAAAGAAAGCTTCTAAAATTCTATTAGAGGTCACACATTTCTGTAAATATACTGAAATCCATTGCCTTGTACTCTTTAAGTGGGTTAACCTTAAGGTATGTAAATTATATTTTATTAAGTGAATGAGATGAGAGAAATTGGAGGCAGCAAGTATAGACCAGTCTTTCAAAGACTTCCTAGAACGTGTAAAGGTTTAATTTATTGATTTTTTTAAGTACGAGTCTATAACCTCATTTGTTGTAATGAAGAATTCTCTAGATGGGGTAGAGGTTAGGGGGTATGACTGTATTTACTTCTCTGTGTCCCCCAGTAGATTTTCACCCAATTATGATTTTATCTTATTAGAAGCAACCTCAGAACATACAGTGCAGGGCACCTGGGTGGCTCAGTCGTTGAGTGTCATCTGCCTTTGGCTTGGGTCATGATCCCAGGGTCATGGAATCAAGTCTCTCATCCGGCTCCCTGCTCACCAGGAAGCCTCCTTCTCCTTCTCCCACTCCCCCTGCTTGTTTTCCCTCTCTTGCTGTCTGTCTCTCTCTGTCAAATAAATTTAAAAAATGAAAAATGTAAAAAAAAAAACCCCACAATACAGTCTGTGCATCTCACTTAAGCTTACTCATCATTTCTCCTTTCCTTTCCTTTTCTCTTCACATTATCCTGGTCCCACAAGGTAGACTGAAAAAATAATCAGCCTCTCTTCATCTTATTAGAGAAATAACTACCTGTGTACATGAAGTAAGCAAGTTCACCAAGCCTTTGGGGAAGCAGAGTGGGGAGGTGCCCAGAGGCATTTTCTACAAAGAGACAAGGAAAGAATAAACAAGGCTTCTGCCAAAAATGCCTGGAACTTAAAGCGCTTTCCTCAGCTCAAGGTCAGGCTGTGTGTGGACGTTGACAGTGACCCTGATCAGTTGTTGCTGCTCCTTTAATTAAAAGCATGTGGCTTTCTCTCTTCTGAAATTCACCTTTGCTCATTCCACCTGCCTGGGGAGTTAGACCCCTACAGCACAAGTGTAATTCCTCAGAGTGGCAACTGGCAGAGCTCCCAGGAACAAGGTAACTATACCATGTCCCCAGCTATCAGAGGCACTGATCTCCTGAGCCCAGAAGAGGGGTCTCATGACCACTGTGGAAGGACAACTGTGAAGTGGCATTAGTGAGGAGGCCAGCGACGACTCCCTCCCCACTTCCGCAAGGGGCTGGAAATTCCTGGCATTTGTCTTCCTCTTGGAATGAGACATTTACTGTAGGAGAATCATGGAGAAGTACAAACCATGAAATCATAAACCCCAGAAGAAGTTACCTCCAAGGTCATCTTTATCCCGGGCCCAGATGCCCCCAGAAGGAGATGTTCTTTTTCCAGCCGTCCTCATCTTGGCTTGAAAACAGCCACTGACAAGCCTCTCACTCTGCCCTGGAAAGGCAGCAATGCCTGATAGGGCAGTGCTAAGGGCAGTGACTCCCACCAGCAGGTCCGGCGCTCTTCCTGTCACCTCCAGCTCCTCCTAGGCCTTGAAACACACCATTGTTCTAGCTCCTTCTCTAACTCTTGGGGTCTTTGAGAGCTATCTTGTCTTTCTTCCCTGTAGTCTCTTCTTGCCTGTTCCAGACTTGGGCCTTTAGCTGCGCTGACTGCCCCCCCTTTTATGCGCACGAGTCCAGGG
Source organism: Lontra canadensis (assembly GCF_010015895.1). NCBI lineage: Eukaryota > Metazoa > Chordata > Mammalia > Carnivora > Mustelidae > Lontra > Lontra canadensis. The sequence continues at coordinate 21,287,752 of NW_022631000.1, forward strand.
GGGCCAAATCTGGGCCTTGTGCCCTCTGAGGTACTCTGTCCACTGTTCTTTCACAGCCTGCATCCACCACACACTACCAGACCCCTCTTGCTTTGTCTTCCCATCCCAGCTTTGTATCCCTACTTGGACCTGACCATGAACGTGCTCTTCTGACCCCTCTGGGTGTCCTCCTAAGACTCAGACCTTGTGTTGACCCATCAAGAGGACATGAAGCCCACTACTCTAGACAGATCATCCCTAATTGTTCTATTCCTTCCTTGTGCAATTGGTTTCAAGCCCCATCATTACCATTATCTTTGCTCATCTGAACCAGGCTGCCCTTGGTCATTATTCACACATTCACTCCAGCCACCGACCATGGTGGTTCAGAACACAGGATCCGATATCAAACAATCCAGGCTCTGCCATTAACCAGCTGTGAAACTTTAGAGAAATGTCTTCATCTTTCTGAGCGTCCATTTTCTTATCTATAGAATTGAAAACAATAATAGTACCTAACCTCATAACTTTGTCATGATCATAATGATAAATGAAATAATCTTTGCAAAGCACTTAGAACAGAGGCTCAAACATTCACTGCAAGTATTCAGTATATGTTTTCTATATTTTATTTTAAAATTATCATCTAAACGTATCGAAATACATTCATTCATCACGCATTTACTGAGTCCCATGCTGGCCCAAAGATATAAATACTCTTTTTAAAGAGTGGTGCCCTCTTAAATCCAGGAGGTACAGGCTCACGCAGGTACCCAGAGAGCAAGAAGCTGAGGCCCAGGGCCATTAAACAAAGGCACTGACCACTGGGCATTGCCCTGGGAATGTGGCGAGAGCACCTTCTGCCCTTCCACATGACTTTTAATACCACCTCTCCTCCCTGGTTAAGGCAGCACCACAAAGAAAAAGGGGGATTCCAGAGGGAGAGGTGAGAAATCCCCAGAGAAACACCCTCTTCTGCTTCTCTCTTTGACAGAGAGTGGCCAGGCCTCTGCTATGCAGGAGGGTGATGTCCCTTGGGGAGGCCTTGCTGAATCTGCCTGGGACTGTTCCGGAAGTAGGAAGGGCGGCTGGGGGTGGGGAGACAGCAGGAATGTTCTCCTGGCTTGCTGCTCCGTACAGGCGAGTGTGCTGAGAGGAGGGCCTCTGGACATCAAAGGTTCCTTTTGTCCCCTTCCCAGTGGCAGGGCAGCCAGGCCGCTAGCGATGACTCAGGCCTGGCCCTGACGTCACCCACGCCCGGCCACTGGCCTCCCTCTGCAGCCAGGAAACTGGCTGGGGAGTGGCACTCGCAGCTGCAGCAAATCTCAAAATAAGGAGGCAACTGCTTCTCTCTTCCTCCTCTCCATCTCCCCACAGCACACCTTTCTTTTCTTCTTCTTTTTCTTCTTTTTTTTTTTTTTAGCCTCATGGAAGGTTTTGCTTGTAGATCAGCTTTCAAAATGTAGGAAGTCAGAATGGGTGACATCATCAGAAAAATATGTGGAGCTGATCTCAACAAGAAGTGAAGAACCCAGAGCAAGAAAGCGGTTATAACTCCTGAGTCCAGGGAGCTGGCAACGTCTGGGTTTCGGAGGAGCCAGTGTCTCTGAGTAAGTGAAGGCCCACCCCTGGCCCCCCTCACTCAGCGCCCTATGCTGTGGGGCGCCATCTTGTTTCCTGACACCTGTGGCTTGGCAGGATCCAGCCCAGCGAGAGGGAATGGGGTGCATTTGGGAGACCTTCCAAAGACAGCACCAAAAGTATTTTATCTGATCTCTTTCTTCTCACAGGACGAGACAAGAGTGCATTTCCTCTCAAAATAATAATAATAATAATATCTCTGTGTGTGTGTGTGTGTGTGTGTGTGTTTGTGTGTACACATATGTATAGGCTGAAACCCTGGGGAAAATGGCCCAAGTCGTTCTTTCCCCGGTCAACCCTCTTGTTTTGTCTCCTCTTCCTCCTCCCGCCCTAGTACTCTGTTTTGGACTGCCGAATGTTTGTTCAGAGTTCTGAACTGATTGCTTCCTGGATCTTAAACTGGGTAATCAGACACAAAAAGAAACCCTGTTCTAGTCAAATATGTGCCCTATGCTGTCAAATAGTATTTTTGCTCTTAACCTGGTAAAAGATGGCAGCCCTGGTAAGAAAACATCTGCAACCTGCCACCTTTCCAGAGCGTGTCTGTGGTTGCTCTGATTGTCATATGCACGCTCTTCCATTGTTTCATCACCGTGTTTATAGAGAGCTTATTTTAATTCCTACTTGTGCCATTGCATCTGGAATGATATTAAACACAAAGACAGATATAATGTACCTCTGATGTCTGTTTTAACATCACCTAAAAAACTTAAGTCTTCACATAGCCTACAATTTTACAAGCTCTGAGAGTCCCTAACTAGGGAAGTTAAGTTCCTGAGAGAAAAGTTAAAATGTGTACCTAAGAACTGCAGAGCCCGTAGATGAGAAATCATACCCAGTGTTCCTAGTTTCCAGTGTCATCCCCTGAGTCAGCGCCTCGTCTTGTAGAGCTTACTTAGCGGAGTAGAATCATTCTTTATAAATTCTATTTTATAATGATTGGAGGGGGATGTAGTAAAGAAATAAATCTTATTTTAAAGACAATAGGGAAGTTTGTCATTTACTGGAAAACAGTGGCAAATTCCGTTGTAACCTAACAACACATTTAGAAAGTAACCATATATATTTGTTTTGTAATTCTAATGTGTTTGTACATCTTACATTTATTTTTTGTTCTATTTTAATATATCAGGTTGTCTTGAAGTGAGACTCTGCTGAATTTCTACTCTTCTGGCTTTAAGATCTGAATGCTGTGACCACTGATTTGGTGAGTGTCATTCGCCCCTAATGGCTGCTTAAATTTAAGTTTACAAGTTCTATTCTCTTGGTTTACAGTAAAATTTAAGGAGGGGGAGAAGGCATGGGAACTTCTGCACACATGAAAAACAGCGGTATCCAAAAGGACATGTAAGAGTTAGGATAAGCTAATTGCCGTAATGGACTGAAAAATGTATTCAGGCTCAAACACAACAGAAGTTTATTTCTTGCTTATGTAACAGGGTGTAGTGGGGCAACTCTCACACATTCCTTCAGAGCTACAGATTGAGAGAGGTTCCACCTTCTGCAGTGTGTGGTTTTCAAGGTCACCGGGACTGCCCCACTCCCCAGCGGAAGAGAAGAAGGGTGTGAAAATTGCACATGGAAGATTATCACAGGCCATGCCTAGAAAGGATGTACAACACTTGTACTGACAGTAGCTTGACTAAAACTCAGTCACATGACCATGTCTAACTGCAAAGCATTCTGGGAAATGTAGTCCCTAGGGAGGCAGCCACTTTCCAGTAATGGCTCTGGGGAGTTTCTGGGTATGAGGTAGTCCTCTCTGGCACAGCATGATAAAGAACTGAGAGATGCTCAAGGGTAAGGGGGCAGAATGAATCAATGAGAGAAGCAAAAATTTAATCAGATATTTAGTATTCCCTGACTAACTCTCTTCAGTAACATCCAGCTGTATCAGTAAAGAGCAGTGAGTGAGATTTTTCAAGACCCTTCTGTTCTTTCCAACCCTGAACCTTTATATGAGCACTACCATGCTGCCGGTGGCTGGTATATGAAGAAGGACATTCTTCCCCTTGTTTTCCCCTCCAGGGTCCTCTTAGTCTGGGAACATTTTGGTTTTGTTTCCTGGTTTGGGGTCTAGTCATGCTAGTTGGAATTGTCCAACAGAATTCTGTCCCCCCAACTTTGAGCTCTGGTAGCCTATTGGAAATCTCGTGGTTTCTTTAGCTCATGATTCTGTCTGCTCCTGGGAGCTTTCGGAAGCTACCCTGCCTGATCTGCTCCAGGTTTGGGATGCTTTTTAATCTTGTGAGTGTTGGGTGGGGTGGGGGAGGTGGAATCCCTGACTAAGATGGGATCTTCACACCAAGTTATTAGAGAAACATTTAAAAGTAGATTTAAAAGGCTCAGACTGGAGAGATTAGTGCAACCATAAGGCTTTGATACATAATTCTAGCTTTTTCTTCTCAAGAAAAGTTTCAAAACATATACTGAAATAATGAGTGGTAAGGCCATAACCCCTGTTTGGAGAACTCTAAGCTAATTTTATACTTTATGTAGCCTTTTTGCCATTGTTGGTCTTAGCGGAGAATTCCCCTGCTGGTAAATACCAGAAACCATATGTTGGGTGCCTTATGATGCCCCTCAGACATCATAAAAACTTCCAGTAAAAATGGATTACATATGCTTGCTTCAGCAGCATGTATACGAAAATGGACTACAGTCTTTGCCTGAGCTAGTTCTCTAGTCTTATTGTTGATATCTGGCTAGACACTGGTTTCTGATTGAATTTTGCCCCTGGACTTGACATTTCTGGCACCCACACCCACACCCTGGAGAACACACATTGCCCATTGTGTGGGAAGGCCAGCTATTGGCCAATATGACCCAGCCTTTCAGGCTCTCTCGGAGCCTGGTGCCTGGCCTAGTCTCCTGTTACTGCTGCCTTGCCTCTGCCCAGGGTCCTCACATCAGGAGTGGTCTAAGGAGCAGTGGGATAAAATAAGTTGATTGGTTGCAAAAATGCTTTAATCTCTTCCAGTTCATTGGCTGTGTCTTGATTGGTCCTGGAAGAGTCTAGGGAACCAAGAGCCAGTAGAGGAAGCTAAAGAGAGGACCAAGTTGAATGGGGGAATACAGAGCCTGCTTAGGAGTGTGCAGCCAGAGGAGTTAGTTGACAAGTGCTAGTTTTCAAAAGCTAGAGCCAAGTGGGGTCAATCTGTTGCCCAATGTTCCAGTCTAACAGAGTCTGCCAGGAAGGGCAAGGCCAAAGGCCATAGTCGAGGAGGAAAGGTGGTGGGGTCCATTCTCTTGGGAGACTTGGTAGTCACAGTTTGTTAATTTCAACTACCATGTGATAATGACTCCTCAAAGCACTAAGTATGCAGGAATTGACATATGAATATGTATGTGGAGGCATCAGCCTCCTGATTTCTGATGGCTAGCTACATTGATAGCATGACAAGGAGGGATGTGGAATCGCCAAATCAGAATTTCAGTATGTCAGCCCAGTTCCTCCACAGGGTTGGTACAACATGCTGAGTGACCTCACAGACACACCAACAAGGCAGGGGTAAAGTATACACTTTGTAAATATTTTGGTCTTCAACATTTTCAATAAAGTGTCAAAGTAGACATCATGGGGAAAATTTGACTTTTCTGGAGCTTCCTTAACTTTAAGCTTATATTTTATGATTTAAAAAATTTTTAATTCCGTGTGTGGGGTATAGTTAAAATTTGGGGCACCATATTCTTTTGGGAGCTTAGGTCACCTAAAGAGCTTAGCCTGGACCTGTTATCTGTGACATGCAGACATGAACTGAGCCCAGCAGGCTGACGAAGGCAGTGCCTAGACCCGTTGGTTGTTTTTCATCCCAGGGATTTTACTCTTTTCATAGTACAGAAGTACAAGCCCCCTTCTTACCCTGGGTCAGCATTTATGAATGTTCTCTTACTCCCTTTAAAGGGTTTTGCAACAAGGCCACGTCATATTCATCAAAGCAAAGAATTCATGGTAATAGGGCCTTGTAATTTCTCTTGCTGAAATCCCCCGATTTCTTGTCAAGAACGAAGCTGGAAAACACCACACTTGAAGACTTCACGGTTTTGTTTTTAACTCAAGAAGCCTCTGCTTTTCATCAGAACTTGAAAGCTTCCTCCCGCTTCCAAAATGGTATTTTTAAAGGATGTAAAACTGAGATTCTGTCAGGATAAATAAAGTATTATATGTGAAATGGTTTGGGCAACTTAGAACAATGTATGGCAAGTCAAGGTGTTGATGAAAATAATTATAATTAGAGTCAGCATTGGTGTTTTAGCTTTTGATAGTGGTATTAATAGTTTAAGTCTCATCATCATTAAATGTTTTGTCTCTCTCTCTTTTTTGTTAAAGATGTTATTTATTTATTTGAGAGAGAGAGAGAACACAAGTGGAGGAGAGCAAAGCAGGGAGAGCAACAGCAGGGGGGAGGGAGCCTGACTCCAGGGAACCTGACTTGGGGCTTGATCCCAGGACCCTGGGATCATGACCTGAGCTGAAGGCAGTCACCTACCCCACTGAACCCCCCAGGCACCCCAATTTTTTTTTTCTTTCTAAATTGACTTTCCTCTGAGGTCCTTAGTACCATTCCCTAACTAGCCACAGCATGTGGTGTAAAATTTTCAAGGTCATTTGAAAGGTTTAACTGTAGGCCAGAAGCCTAACTGAGAGGATTCTAATCTTATTCTGAGAGAGGTTTGACCCCAGGGGTTGGGGGGAATGGCAGTCACTGAAGTCTGTGAGAGAGGATGGGTTTGAGGCATCTCTCTGCCAAAAAAAAAAAAAAAAAAAAAAAAAACACCAAAAACCCAAAAGCAAAAACAGTGTTCCCTGGCATTCTAGGGGGCTCCCAGTGCATTGGCCAAAGGAGGCCTTGAAACCAGTCCACAGAAGCATTGTGCTCGGGTAGTGTCTCCCAAATGAGAGTGGAGTCCATTGCCCGCCCAAAAGCCCCTAATCCTGAGGGCAGCCGTCTGCCTGGTGTTATGGGGCAGGGGATTACACACAGAGTCAACAAGCATGAGTTCAACGGAAGAGCAGGAAAAAAGGTGTGCTTTCAGCTGTGAGCTCCCCTCTGTGTCCCAGATCCTGTAGTCTGTTAGCTTTGGATGTAGTGGGAAGGTAGTATCTAGTGAAAGGCCTTTCTCACTGACCCAAATTCCTTGGTGTCAACTATACCAAGGTATTTCACAAAAGAGAATGTAGCTTAAAATTCACCCCAGGTACCAGACTGAGTCTGAACCATACTCCTCCTAAAATGCCACTCTTCCCTCCCTTTCACTCTACATGAGGCAAATTCCTTTTTTGTTTCTTTTAAAATATTTATCATTGTGTTTCAGATGTAAAGTGTCCTAACTACCTACTGTACAAAATCTGGAAAATACAGAAAAATATCAAGGAGAAAACAACAGTCTCCTATAATCCAACAACCAAGCAACAATTCTGTATTAACATTTTGATCCATTTATTTCCAATTTTTCATATATATATATATATATATATATACACACACACATACACACACACACGAATTATTTGACATTGTGTTTTGGTATTTTATATGCTTTTTCTCACCCTACTTACAATTATGTTGTAAACATTTTTCCAAGTCACTAAATGGACTATGAAATTTTGATTTTGATTTTATTTTTTTTTTAAGATTTTATTTATTTATTTGACAGACAGAGATTACAAGTAGGCAGAGGCAGACAGAGAGAGGAGGAAGCAGGCTCCCTGCTGAGCAGAGAGCCCAATGTGGGGCTCGATCCCAGGACTCTGGGATCATGACCTGAGCCGAAGGCAGAGGCTTTAACCCACTGAGCCACCCAGGCGCCCCAAAAATTTGATTTTTAATGACTGCATTTCCATTGCACTGATCTGTCTTAATTTATCCATTTTTTTTTGGATGGGCATTTTGATTGTCTGCAGTGCTCTGCTGTTATCAGTCTGTAAACATTCTTGTAGAAAAATCTTTGTGCACATCTTAGGGGAAATTCCTAGAATTAAATCAGTAGGTCAAATGACTTGGTTTTGAGGTTCCTAATGCACACTGGCAAATTAGCCTCCAGAAAGACACCAGTGTCTATTTCAAAATCTAAGTCCCCTTCAATTTCTCATGTTAAAACTCATGCTTCTAGACCCCAGTGGCATCAGAAGCTCTGAGGAGGGAGCCTAAGATTATGCTTTTTAACATACCCTCCTAATCCTTATGCATGTTAAAGCCAGAGAACTGTGGATATGCCGCATTCAATTCAATAAACATTTCCACAAACTGGGAACCCTGAGATAGTATAGCTAAGCCAGAATTTAACTTAAAGGCTTTTATTTGGCCTCCGGATTTTAGATTTTTCCTTAATCGTGGTATGGTATAGTTGAAAGATTGTCAGCTAAGGAATCAGGAACACTTACTGTGAATATGAAACAACTGAGACCCAGAATGGTTCGTTTACTTCCAGGTGGTACTCAGAGATTTAGTGGCAGAAGTAAAACTAGAACTTGGGTAGACAAAGGGCCCAGAGCCACCCAACCTTGTGGCAGCAGAGACAAGGCACCAGTGAGAAGACAGACTTCTTAGGTGAGGCTCAGGCCTCAGCCGGGAAACTTTTATCTGCCTTCTCAGAAGCAGGGCCATATCTCAGGACATGTGTGGGCAGCCCAGACCCCAGCAGGGGCCATGTGCCCACCCTGGTTGCCTGATAAAACCAGATCACCGTGTGCCCTAAACCCTGAAGTGGGAATATTAATGCTGGACAGAGGAGGACATAGGGTAGCCACACAGATCCAGGCGTAAGAGCAGAGTAGGGGCAGGGGGTCCAGAGTCAGAAGGCAGGAGAGCAGAGACCCACTTGATCAGATTTTGGTCAAGGCTGGCATGAGCTGGAAAAAAAAGACAAAGCCAGATCTTGAGGGCTGCAAAATTCAGCCTCAAGGATGGAGTCCCATTACGTAACTTCATAGTCTGAGGAGGTACCTGCCCTGATCTGCACCTGCCTCTTTAAATCGGAGAGGTTCTGTGCATTGGGCTGCCTTCTGACAGCAGGTAAGTAGGAACATCTGGCTGAAGGAGGGGCAGTGGATCCAAGGAAAGGCCCCTGCAATTGGGAAACTGGGAAAATTCTGTTACAACAGAGAACATAGTAAACGAACAACAACCAAATTTAGTTTTCTTTGATCGCCTTCTAAGAGGAATTCTGACCTTCCATCTTGTGTGCGTAACTGCACAAGCCTATCTGACCCTATGTGTCCCCTGATGACATATGGCTGCCTTTCCTCATTGCATCAGTCCAGCTTCTGAGGGCCTCCCTTACATCATTTGCTTTCGAGTTCAGCCTTCCACAAACTGCTCAGCTCCTGTTGGTCCCTAGTTCATGTGCGGGCTCTAGAAATCACCATTTGGATTCCTCCATGCCCAAACCCACATCTCCCTCCTGTGACTGCACCAGGTGAAGGGCAAGAGCCAGCCCCTGAAGGAACACCTCTGCTGCACCCTTTATTCATACTTGGGTGCCCAGGAATTTGCCTGTGATCACTAAGCTTCACTGCTTCTGGGCAGAGTCTTCATTATCTCTTGGCTGTTCCCACATAGGATCACTGCTCTCCTGATTTTTGGCCTTCTAGTCCAAACTCCTAGAGCCAGGGTCAGGATGAGTATGGATTCTGGGAAGCTCCACAACCTTCTTTTAATGAGGGGTACAGCAGATGGAGGGTGACTTCCCAGACATGGATGGGGCAGTTCAAATCATCACTACGATGTTGGCTTTACGCAAAGCCCATCTCCCTGGCATCCTTTACAAATTCCTTGGCCGAGGCACTTCCTGATACTTAGAGTTCTAATTACTGGCACGACCTGGATCCCTAGGCCAAGAAGGTTGATGTGGTGGTGACAGCAGTGCCTCCGGATTAACCCTCAGGAGGTAGATGCTGGAGTTCTGTGACATCCAGACAAGGTGCCCACATGCTGCTGTTGAAACATAGGTGATACACAGAGTAGGAAGTCCAAGGGCAGAAAGTGTTCAGTGCGGCCTGTGATCTGACAACATGCCACTGGTGATCTCATCCTTCCCTGTCTATGCTGACTCCATGTCCACTCCCCACACACCTTGCTAATGAGTAGCTAACTTTAGGAATAAAAAGCATTCACACAGCCTCTGGCCAAAGCTGCTGGACAACCTTGGCCCAGGCAAGTTCTGTCTCTCTGCTCCATGGCTGTCATATCATGGCTTTCATATCACTTCTTGGGAAAGTGATGTTGGTACCAAGTCTTCCTGTTGGGCCAAGATGTACTGCCTCAAAGAAGCCCAGCGATCCCAGACGATGATGTCCCATTATTCTAGTCAGGAGCAACTAGACCAACCTAAAGGCTCACCCAATAGGAAGAGCCCAATTTTCCACCACTGAAATGTCAGACAAGTATCTTCAGACAAGTAGACAAGTATTAGGAAAGCTGGAACAGTTTGAGATATCTGAAGCCTCAACACCCAAACTCTGAAGCCACCCCCCCCAACTTGACTGCCATCTTGACTGGACCAGCAGAAGGAACCCCTACACATCTATCAGAATGGCTAAAATGACAAATACTGATGTTCCCATATGCTGGCAAGGATTTGGAGAAATTGGATTGTTTCTGCACCGCTGGTGGGAACAGAAATGGTGCAGGCATTCAGGAAATGAGTGTGACATGCATTTACCATACAGTCCCACTCCTGGGTGTTTACACAAGAGAAATGAAAACTTATGCTCATACAAGAGACCATATATCAATATTCATAGTAGTTTTATTTCTAATAGCTTAAACCAGGAAACCAGCCAGATGTCCCTCACGGGGAGACTGGATAACAAAACTGTGGTACACTCGTACCATGGAATTCTGCTCAGCAATAGAAGTGTACATATTCTTTACATACAACTTGAATAGATCTAAAGGTATTGTGCTGGGGGAAAGAAAGCCAGTCTCAGAGGGTTACATACTATATGATTTCACTTATAACATTCTTATAACACTTATAACTATAGTGATTGAGAATAGATCAGTCCCAGAAGTTAGTGCTGGAGGAAGATGTGACTCAAGAGGGTTAGCATAAGATTTCTGTGTAGGTATGGCATAGTTTTTGATCTTGGTTGTGTTGATGGCTGCTCCAATCTATGCATGTGATAAGATTTCATAGAACTGCACACACACACACAGAGCAGGTAAAAACAGGTGAAACCTAAATAAGGTCCATATCTGAATTAATAATATTGCACCAATGTCAGTTTCTCGCTTTAGACAAGGTACTATATAGACTAGTTTAAGATATTCTCATTAGGGGGAGCTGGACGAAGTTACATAGTTACTATCATATTTTTGCAACTTTATGTGACTCTTAAACTATTTCCAAAAATGTCATTAAAAACAACTTCTGAAAACTTTTTTTAAGTTTAACAAAAAGGGGGTGGGCATTCCCTCACCCCCAAGAAAGGGGGATTTAGCCACCGGCCTCTCTTTTATGAGCAACTCCTATTGTTTGTTTTGCCACTTTTCTAATTTATGAGTAGGCTTCTACGGCCTTGACCTCTGCTTTTCAGAGACAGCCATCGCAGATGGAATCAAAGCTCAAGTATTCCAGTACTAACTGTGAATATGCCCCCTTTCTCCTTCCTGAGACTTGTAACTTCAAAGCGAGGTAAAGACTCAGAGATCTAAGAAATGGTCTCATGGTGAAAATCTAGGACAAATCATCCTTCTCTCCCCTACACAGTGATTTCTTTTCTGGAATGGCTCTTTGTCTTCGCTGCTCTTCATACAGATTACTCTCTTCACCTTTGCCAAATGGCCCCTCCTCTAATAGAAGGAGATTAACCCTTCCTTGCCCCCTTTCGATCTCATTCAGCTGAGGGGTTTCTTACAGCCGCACTGCTCTCCCGAGCCTTGTGCCACAGCTGAATGCTGCTGTGGGAGATGGCTGCCTTCCCTTTGAAGCATTTACACCTCTGTCGAACACCTTTTTGCCGGATTGGGCAGTGGGAAGGATGGTTTTGAAATTAAATTTAGGGTGAGCCGCTTGGGTTTGCAGTATGGAACTGCACAAGGCCTTGGGCATTTAGGTCCAGGGGTCCTCCATGCTCACAATCTTAAGGACCCCATCTTCATGAAATTCTAGCATTATTTACTCCCTTGCTTTACAGGAGGGGTCCCCAGCATCACCAAAGATGGAAGCTGAGCATATGGAGCCGATTACGTGGCATCCTGTCCGGATATGACAAGACACTCACACATAAGCCACTATCCCTCAGGACTGGCCTCAGCCCCCAGTTTCCTGCCATGTGTTTTTAATGGGGGCTCATCTCAAGGGACCACAGTGAGAAAGGACATAGGTGCACCATTCTTGGGCCTGGCGGGGGTCTATAGATCAAGACAAAGCGCTAGAAAGGTGACAGTTTGAACTGTTGATCTTCGGTAGGCGTTGGTGAATCTCCTAGCTTTGCACCTTTTGGTTTCAAAACCACACTAAACAACGGCAAATGAAACCTGCAACTTATTTTTAGCTGTTCATGCTAACTCATGAGATTTCTTTTTGCAAACCAAATAGGATAAGGGCGACTTCAGCTGTCTAAACTTAATCTGATTGACTTAAATAGCAATCAAGCCTCCTCCTCTGATACTTCTCAAGTGACCCTTGGTCTCAGGTGATATGTTGGCCAATATTTACTCTTTTGCTTAAAATTGTATTTAGTTGACCTTAAAAATTTTAAAGCGTACTATAACATTTTCTTCTGAGAGGAACTGAGAAACAAGTTATAAGCCCTGTTCCTGGTACCTATCCATTAATTTGCTTATTCTATAACAATTTATTAAGTACCTATATACGTGAAATCTTAGAATTTTTTTAATTGATTGAGCCAGTCCATTGCATTACAAAAAGCAGAATACTAGAAATAAGGACTAGGATTTCTATCCTGGTTGCTTGAGGTCTTCAAATATAACACTGTCTTTGAACATGATTCTCTTCACCCCCAAGAAAGGGTTGAGGTAGCATCCTGCAAAGTACCTCCCCATCCTATAGTTCTATGAAACGTGCTTTGACAATGTTGAGTCCCATTTTGGAGGCAGTGGTGTTGCTGTCAGACCATTCTTATCCCTGTTTCCCCTTTCCCTGTTGTAGGAGGGACAGATTTAAACAAAGCCTGTAGTCTGCTTGCTAGACAACTTCCCCTCCATAAACAATTGATTAAGTACCTGAAAGATTTCCATGGGTATTTTCAGGCCCCAGGTCCATCCCTTAGTTCATGGAGCAAGTTCTCCTATTTTAGGAAGTGGCGTTGTGAGATAAAGCTAAAGATTCCCTTGGTAGTAGGGGGAGCGGAAAACGGACTCCCAGTTTGGTGTTGGTTGGTGAGTAGACCCATATGAGCCCTCTTTACTGCACCAGACAGTGCTCTAGGTGTTGGGAAAGACACACAGATCTTGCAGGAAGCAAGCCAGAGACGCGATGAAGGTAGATAATTCAGTACAACAAAAACTCATTCTGCTTTTGTCTTCGGTCCGAAGGAAGTGAAGATTCACTGAGGTTTGTGAGCTCAGGACTCTGGTGAGCTGAGGTCCACAGTCACAGCTGTCATAGCCTCTCTGAACTGTGTCATTTATCCAGTAAAAGAGAAAGCCAGTGATTTTGTTCCAGGCTGAGCCTTGTAGTATTTGCTGCCCAGGATGAAAGGGTATCAGGAAAGGATTCTGTTCTCAAATGAGGACGCTTTTACCAATCTGTAAGAATTCTTCCTCCTCCACTTTGATTCACATCCCACCCTCCATTTTCACCCTACTTCCCAATCTCTCTAGAAAGAATAAACTTAGCCATCTTGTTGAATACGTGTTTTGCCAATGCAGGATCTAGTAAAACCTTGTTGTCCTACTTGCTCTCCACTTGGCAAGTGGCAAGCAGTTGTGGCCACAAATGAATGTGTGACTAGGGATGCAGGAATGCTCTGGATCTCCATGTGCTCACAAGGGCTTTCTTGGTGCTATATTACAAAAGCACTGAGAAATAAAATCAGGAACGATTCTGCTGTTAAAGTCGAAGCAATGATATCAAAATGGTGGTGAGACGTGTGGAGGATATTCCCGGAAGAGAGTCCTAGTAGGATTACAGTGGGGCAGAACATGGTCCACCAGAGTCTCCCTTGCAGCCGTAAGTCACTTACCACCTTTTCTCTGTTGAAAAACCTCATGGTTCACATCTCCTTTCTCCCTCCAGCTCTCTCCTGGCCGGTAACCTCAGTGTGGTCTCCAAGGTTTGTAGCCTCATCCTTGCCATCGGGAATACAGTCCTTTCCCATTCTTACACAGATGCGAATGGATAGAAGTGAGACGGCTCATGTCTAAGAATTGGAGGCTTCCCAGAGTTCACATTCCTCAGTGCTGTCCGTCCATCAACCATTCACTCCACTGCCTCATGAACACCAAGCAACCTAATCCTCCTCTCGTATTCCCGGGCAGAGTGGAGCTGATTAGAAAGCCCCGTTTGAGAGCCATCTGGTTGGCATATAAAATTACTGCCAATGAGCTAGATAGTCAGCTGTCCATGTAACCAGGAGGCAGGACACTTGGAGTCCAGCTCTTGGCCAAACCGACCTAAAAAGCAAGCTAGGCTGGATTTTTTAGAATCACAAACTGTTCAGAGCTGGAAGGGACATTAGGAGCAAAATGTATAGATGCTAACAGAGTGAGTTAATCATTAAAATGGTCCATTTGAAACACTACCCATGGTTGAGGAAAAATCTCTTACTCAAACACTAGGCTTTTGAAAAGTCGGTTTTTAATATAAGTCGTAATACCAACTTAGTTTATCTATTCAGGCCAAAAATATTATTTGTGAATGGAAACCAGATCAGTCTTGATTGTTACACTGATTTTTCTTTAACTGACAATTTAGATTAGCATAATCTAATGACCTGATAACAAATATGCTCACAAATTGTGAATATATTAGATATAAAAAGGAACAAGATATTATAGAGCAAATGGGCAAATTCACTTATTAAATGTGTGATCTTGGGCAAATGACCAGATCCTCTCAGCCCCAGCTTCCTCATCTGTACCAGGAAAACACACCTGGTAGAATGTAAGCTTTTTCATTTTGCTTATTTGGAAATGTAAGCTTTTCCACTTCTTTCACCTCATAAAACATTTCCAAATTACAAGAAATCTTTGATCCAAGTTGTCAGTCTGCTTTCTACTCTTAACTTTTCAACATGGTCCAATGGACTCCTCTTTTTTTATCTTTTGCACCTGCTGATCCAGCCTGTCTCCAGTTGGTGGCGTCCTAAATACCCACAATGCTCAGAGCCTGGGAGGTTAAGGCTGGTTCATGTAAACCCAGTTAGGCCTGGCTTCAAGGAGAGGAATCCCCTCTACCAGGATTTTGCACAATAAGATTCCTATATCAGGGCAGAATGTGGATGAAAGAGGTTTTATCTTTTGAGGATTGGTGGAAATATCTAGACTTTTGAATTGGTCAGACTTAGGTTTGAATCCTAACTCTACCATGTACTATGTGACCAGAAATCCCAATTATTTCCTCACTCAAAGTGGATGATAACTAATGCTCACCTTGAAGGTTATTAGGTTGGAATTAAATAATATAACATAGCCAAAATATTGAGAATGTAGTAGGTTCTCAATAAATGGTAGCTGTTATAGACTTAGCTCTGATCAAGGTAGAAAGCAGAAGTTCCCACCTAGCTCTCCAGACAAGATATAGATGTTTGAAATAGCATTGGACTTTCCAACAAATTTAAGTTAAAATATCAGCCAAAGCCATTTTTAGTCATTGATAAATTAAGTCACCACATTGTTTCCAGGGCTAAATACATTCATTATAGAGAGATGTAATAACTTTGTAAAATTTTCCAGACTTCTTAATTCTAAGAATTTAAAGATTTTATTCATTTATTTATTTGACACAGAGAGAGAGAGATCACAAATAGGCAGAGGCGGGCAGAGAGAGGGTGGGGAAGCAGGCTTCCCGCTGAGCAGGGAGCCCGAGGTGGGGCTCAATCCCAGGACCCTGAGATCAAGACCTGGGCTGAAGGCAGATGCTTAACCATCTGAGCCACCCAGGCATCCCTAATTCTAAGAATTTAAACAAAAATGTTATATTTGCTGAACTTTTCATTTGTAAAACTTTAGATTAGAATGGCTTAACCTGATAACAAATTTACGCCCAACTGTAGAATGTCCATATTAGGTGTAAATGGAAACCAGCTGTAATTTTTAATGCAGTGAATGGAGTAAAGAAATGTGCAAACCAGTCCAAATGTTTATAAACCAAGGATTCCTCTGGGACTCAGTGCCCTGACTTTACTCTTTTTTTAAACATACAGAGCCAAGCTTTGTTCATACTTGAATTATGTACTTTGCATAAGCCATACAATTTAACTTTAACCCACAGGACTGAAAATAAAATGAGCTCAGAGGGCAGAACAACAAGACTGTGAGCAAGGAGGAGCATTAATCAAATTGAAAGACACACCCCTCACTGCTGCCTCCATCCTGTCCGTCCTGTCCTTCGCTAGCTTCCTCCTGCCAGATTATTTAAGATTCCTTATACTTAGCTCCTCAGAGTGGCAGAAACAGGTTGCGATTTTTACCCTGAAAAAGGGATTTGTCTTTTTATTTAATGTTTGCGTAAAATGCCCTGAGGAGGTTGATGAGTAGCACACGATTTTTTAAAAAATCATGAGTGAATGCATACCCTTGCCACTTGCAGTTGTGACAAAGCCTAAGTAATTCAGGCATGAGCATGGTGTGGTGTGTGTGTGTGTGTGTGTGTGTGTGTGTGTGTGTGTGTTTAAGTGCAAAACAGCAAAAAATTTACTAGTGGAGAATGTCTGCCTAAACAAGCTCATCTATTTGAATGCTTTCAACTGCAGTTCAAATTTGTTTAACACAAGCAGGTTTGGTAAACAGGCCAAGTTTGCTCATTGGGCATTTTTAGAACATCACAAAATAAACCAATATGTGGCTCTTTGGCTCATTTTGACAGAGTGGACAGGGAACCCACTGGGAGGTTTGGAAACCGCTTGCCCTGGCATCAGGTTTAAGAGTGTCAGGAGGAGGGGCACCTGGGTGGCTCAGAGGGTTAAGCCTCTGCCTTCGGCTTAGGTCATGATCTTGGGGTCTTGGGATCGAGTCCTGAATCGGGCTCTCTGCTCAGCAGGGAGCCTGCTTCCTCCTCTCTCTCTGCCTACCTGTGATCTCTGTCTGTCAAATAAATAAATAAAACCTTAAAAAAAAAAAAAAAGAGTGTCAGGAGGGTACACCACCCTGTCCTTGTGAGGACATGACACCATTCACTCATCTCATGAGTGCCTGATATGGCTTACTGTCCTTGTCACTGTCATTTATTATCCCAGGCAGAGGAGGGAGCGACTTAGTTCTATGTGGTCAGTGTTGATTCCATATCGTGTTTATTTAGCCTGCATGATAATATTTTGTGAGTATCTTCACATGATTGTCAGATGTTTTTCCTGGGGAATATCTGAACAGACACTAATATCATCAAATGCCTCAGTGTTCACTTCAACCTCCTCTGACCCCACTCTAAGGACCCTGCTTTATAGATGACCATATATTAAATTGGTACCTTGTAACTCAGCCTGATAGTCTCTCTAATTTTTGACCACCATGGTTAAAAAGGAGGAATTAGCCTAAGGACACTCCATTCTAATTTTCTGTTGCTGTCAATGCTAACCAGAGCTCATAGAGCAATGTTGTGGGGGTGGGGAAGATGGTTCCACCATTGGTGTTAGACCAGGAGCTACTGTTTCCGTTAGAGCCACGTTTATTTCTGGAGTAGTTGTGGGGGAGAGATGTGCTCCAAAGAGAAGAGGATTCGGTGTGGTTCAGGTATGACTGACCATCTGGACAACCCAACCCAGAGACTAAGTACACAGTATAGAGGTGGGCTGGTGCTTTCCACACATCGAGCTGAAATCACTTGCGTTCTGGGAAAGGAGATAGAATGAAAGCTAGAAACAAAAGATTTGGTTGTGAAACCTAGTACCTAAGTTAAGATGTCTGAATACATTTTCTCCTTTAAAAAAATCCTGGGGAAATTGAATAGTTTTGCTAACGTGGCTATTTTTAGCCAGTCCTTATAGAAGATGAGGCGCTGGGAAGCTAGCAACCTCAGAAAATATTAATTCGTTTTGTACGTGTTAAAATTAATTAACATTAGTATATTCAGTGATACAACAAGGCAATTAAAGACTTTTGGAGAGATAAGAAGAAAAACGTAGATATATACTAAAAATCAGGCTCATAAGCATTTTATAAAAATGTTGGCTTATATCCAAGATCTAAGGGTGGGGGTGGGTATGGTTTCTTTGTAGCTGAAGAAAGTGGAAAAGAATCTGCTCTATTTCCTTAAAAATAAAAGACTTCTTGTTTTATACAGCATGGTAAATGAAATGCTTTTCTGCTTTTTACCTGCCGGCAGTTTCTGGAGGAAATTTTTCTAGCAAGCTATGCTGTTTTCCTCTCTTCAGGGACATGGTGACACTGGTTTGTAGCAAAACAGTATTTGCTTATTAGGCATTTCTTCAAAATCCTGAATAAGCGGCTCTTTCCACATTTTTTGTTCCACATGTTAAACATTTCATTGCAATTTGAGCTTCAATTGTGTGTGTGTGCGTGTGTGCGTGTGTGTGTGTTGATAGGAAGTATTGAAAGGGGATGCATAAGAATTCTTGAGGGTTTTTGTTTAAAAAAATTAATTCCTACAATTATGTATTGGACTCTCTACAGAAGGCAATTCCAATTTATTACACAGAGCCAAACTAGATCTCATCAATCTTAAGCAGCGGGGGTAGGGAGGTGGTATTGCAGAAGACATGAAATTTGGTGTTTGAGTAGATGAAATTTAATTTTCGGAAAACATTTCACTCATAAAACGGATGGCACCCCAGTGTCAGCCCTGACCTCCATGATGTCAATGTCATCGTGCAAGCACTGCTAAGATAAGCCTCCAAGTAAAACAAAGAAACATTGCGTTTTAGCACAACACCATTTCTTCTCTCATAGTATGTACTATGCATATACATACAGCCTTCTGATATTCCTGTTAATGCCTTGTTACTTTACAATACAGCTTTTGGAGAGGGAGGGAGGAGAAAAATCATTTTGCATGTTCTATGTTCTGAGCAAGCGCGGTAAGTATGCTGCTGCAAGTCTTAACATTATTTAGGTCAGTATCCTAAGGATAGCTTTTCTCGTTCACGGTGGTCAGCTCTACATCCAAAGGAATTTAGCATCAATTTATTTTTCTGCACTGATTTTATTTGCTTCTAAGTTCAAGCAAATTCATTCACATCCTAATACAATTGCAACTGAGGAGGTATCTGCCATTCTGTACTGCAGATACATTTAGCAGGATACATTTACACGGCTTGTGGTTAGAGGTTATAGCACGGATACAGACAGCCCGATCATGCATTCTTCTACAAGCCTGCCGGCGGCATCACTTAGGATCTGAAAAATAATCTAGAAGAGCTATACCCTATATAACATTATTTTTTTACTTTGCAATAGCATAAGTTTTTTATTTTGTTTTTGTTGTTGTTGTTGTTGTTGTTGTTAGCAATTCTATGAAATTAATAGTCTATAAAATGCATTCCCAACCAGATACATACTGTATTGAAAGCTTTCTTCAAGAAGAAGATATGACAGTATTCATTCCAGCTTATTTTCTTCGTTAGCAAAAGGATTGTTTGATTCTCAGAAGCAAAAGGACACATTCATTGTGCAGCAGCTCTGCTCAAGTGTATGAAATGCCTTCTACTGTCTGGTTGCAGAATTTGGAGTTTGCTAAACAGTGTTTAGTGATTGGGCTCATCTTGCATCACCAGTTGATGACATTTTTCTTTGTTCCCTCCTACCCAGTTGAACCAAGACTCTGAGGCTGATATGCAATGTCACTTACAACATTAATCAGATACTGCATTTAAGGTGAGCTGTCCCTTGCCTCCTCCTTCCCCAGTGCTCGTGTGCTGCATGCAGTGCGTATCTTGCTTCTGCGAGCCTAAGATGGCAGGCAGGATTAGCCGTGCTTTTGCTGTGTGTGCATGCTGTGTATAGAATTCATTACACGTTGCCTAGTATTTCAGATGTGAGTATGTAAATGCTCGGTATGCCATATCATCTGGTAGCGAAGACTTGTTTTTGCTTCATTACAGCCTTAGATATTTCAACATCACCTTTCAGTTCCGATTCATTTGCCTCTGGATGTTTGCTTTTCATCACGTTCAAAATAGGATTTTACCTTTTTTTTTTTTTTTAAACAAAGCCAAAAAAAAAAAACCCTAAAAACAAAAACAACAACAAAACTCTGCTACCAGATGGTGTCTCTCCTTTCTTCTTGCATTTGCTGTCTTTTAAATAATGTATGTTGTATTGTTAATTAATGTGAATATCAAATTAAACACTTGAAACTTACATATTTATTATGCAGGTAGGAGGCAAGGTGGAATCTATTTTTAACTCTTATGCACTCCATGGTGTGCAGACAACTTGGTTCTCAAATTTGTATTTTCAGTGCTGGTATCAGTGGTTTGATTTTCAGCAAATGTGACAGTGGCCTTTGCAGTGGTCAGCTCCGGGCTTTGAACTCTCAGAGGAGGAAGGGAAAAAAATTCAGCACACCACCTTCTTGGTTGCAGCCTCAGAGAAACCTTGGATGAGAAACTTCTTTTTTTCAATCCTGTTTTCCTGTTGATAAATTCAGTTCTCGTGATCACAGTTACATTCAAGCTGTTCTGCGTATGATTTTTTTGTGTGTGTGTGACAATTGCATCTAAAACTTGTGAGCAAGAAGACGGAGAAATCAGTTGGTCTCCATCGCTTTACATAAAAATGGCTGAGTGTCTTGTCATGCTAGCACTGCATTAAGTGATACATACAGGTAGGTCGAAATTTGCATGTTTTCTAGATTTTTTTGAGCCATGCAGCAAGAATTTGAGATGGATTAAAATATGACTTTTGGAACAAACATTAAATAAGACAGCTGTAATTTTTTGGAGGGAGGGTATTAAATTGGATGGGCTTTCCTATTCAGATACTATATAAATATATAGCTTTGATAAACTCACAAAATGATTCTGCCATAAAAGTGAGATGATTCCTTTTTAAAAAATCATCTATATGATAGGTGTGGCGCCATTAGACAACAAAAGAATTTTTTTGAAAAGTGTGTTGATTCAGCTCCACTTTAGCTTGAAACTAAAAATAAATGGGTTTCTTGAGATAATTTCAAAGAGCGCAAACAAGCTTAATAAGAAACATTTAAAATATTTAAATTTTAAGAAGCGGTCTTTAAACGTGTTATATGAAAGATGAAAATAAAAACTTACATGCTTCCAAAATCAATTTTAGATAATATACAAGAATAAATATGCTATTTGTGTATCTATTATTCAGAGAGATGAGGAGTTACAATTTTTGAAGGGGGAGTATTAAATGTAGATGGCCCTGTTAGAAGATAAAGAGCTTCACTGAATGAGAAAGAGTCCCTAGAATGGTTCATTGCAGACCATACAGCTGTGGCTCTGTAAGTACCAAATTCTGGCACTTTTCAAAATAATTTTATGGGCTCTTTCCTTTGAGCTTAACTTCCGAAATATATTTTAGTTTCAAATTAACACTGGGCCAGAACCTGTTTCCTTGGTAACCAAATCTTGTTTAAAAATGCAATATAACAGATATGCAAAAGATTGTCTTAAAAAAAGAAACAAATGGTTAATGACAATTGTCCAGTTCTTTTTCCCTCTCATAGAGAGTCTGGACTGGTTTTAGATATTTTTAAAGGCGGTCTTCAAGCCTTAAAAATTAAGCCATATTTCTACACTTTATAGAGAAAGCTTGCACAGGGAGAGCTTTTTGCTTCCTCCTTTGTGCTCAGTACTTTCAAAATTAAGGTTTTCTTTGTAACGTGCTCCAGAATGCTGGTCAAGGTTTGTGTACAGACGTGTAGTTTCATTATCACTGGTTCACCAGCGCCGGTGAAACAAAAGGCATCTCAGAAATTCTCAGAATCAGAAAATGCTTATGCTCTTATTTTCCCTGATCCCCCCCATGGGTAACCTCAGAGCTCTCGGTAGAGAAGGACCCAAGCCCAAGCCCACCCCCCCCCAATGAGAAGTACACATGGAGCCTTTGTGGGAACGTCTTTGTAGATAAGTTCGGAGGAAGATACTGGCAAACCTGAAACCTCTATGAGGTTTGCTCCGATGTGAAGAACATCGAGACTCAGGACCATCTGTGTAAATAGCTGCTTTAGTCTAGCAGTTGATCTAATATTCCAAAGCATCATGTGCAAAGTCAAACCTCTTCGAGGCTAAAGGTTTGTTGCTGCTGTTGTTGTGTTGTTTGGAGGCCAACGTGAATATTTTGTTTGGAGTCTTTCTCTGGCTCAATGATATTAGAACGTGATTCATCTCATAGTGATTTCGTTCTTTGGGCTTGCCACGAAATATCCCTCCTGCAACACCTTTTTTTTTTTTTTTTTTTTTTTGGGCTGTTTGGGGGCCATTTTCCTTCTTGTTTGTGACTAAAAATGACTAAGAACATTCTGAATGTAGCATCAATCAGAAGATCTTAAACCAAAGGGAAATGTCGGAAACCTGATTCAGTCTTGCTTGTTTATTTCAGTATCAGTAACATTAACAGTTGCAGGGGATCAAGCTAATTGTCATTCACTCTTGAGCAAATAATGAGCCAGGCATTTGTGATTAAAACACTATTGCTATTCAGAAAGATTACAACTACAACGTCTTCTGTTTTGATAGGCCGGTACAAATCAGTCATTTTGAACCTATTTGAATCTTAATCACGAGATTAGATGGATGCAATGGGACTGTTTTACCACAAAAACGAATGCCCAGTAGATTCAACAGTGTATTTCTTCTTTATAAAATGTTGATCCTTTTATTGTTAACTCAAGCATGGTTGCGTCATCTCGTAGATTTTCATACTTGATGATTTTTTTGTGGCATTATTCATTTATGGTACTCTTGTTGCCTAAAAGAATTTTACACACAATTCAAGGAGGTTGAAAGCCAAATTAGACCGTTGGGAAGTGTACTGTACCACTGTCATTCTAATAAATAGACCAGTGAATGCAAGAATAATTATTATTTATTACTTTGTTGTGTTTCGCCTTAATGCTTTGCCTTCACAGAAATATTTACAAGGCACAAAGCTTTTCCAAACGTACCCATTTACAGTTATTATTGGATTTCCTAGTCTAGCCAAAAACACTTCCTGATGATCACAGAGATGGCATCTACCCCTTCTCATTGTTTAAAAGGCTGTGCTTAACCCATTTACACTTTTTGGCTAAGGTGGTTATACTGGGCAGGCCAGAGCAGGTGTGATAGAATGTGCAAACAACTGCTTTGTTCTCACCAAAACAGAATGAGCAAATCTGTGGTTTTCTACTTGAATGATTTATAGTCTGCAGTTCTTACCTCTTTTTCTTTGGAGAATAGGAAATTTTTTCTGAAACTTAACTCGGTGAGAATACCGATATTGCATCTCTTGCCACTACAGTTAGATTGATCTACTTCATTCATTTCCGTGGGTCCCCTAGAGAGGCTAGTAGCCAGACCCTGTTTTAGAGCTGACTGGCAGGGAAAGAAGGATCAATAAAAAGATCTAGCACCTTTATCTTTAATACCAAATCCTGCTAAGCTTCTGAGTTCCTGGAACCACGTGGTTGATTCTAACAACTCCCTTCCGGGGGAAATGCTGTTCTTAACAGCTTCGTTGGTAATTAAACCTTCGACACATCTATTGAGCACCTTCTATATGCCAGGGATATTCCAAAGGCTGGAAACAGAGTAACGAGCAGTAGAGATCAGGGCCTGCTTCTCAGAGACCTGCCTCTAGTGTAGTGGAGTGGTGGGGCTGGGGGAGCTCAAAAAATATTTATGTAAACGATTAAAGAAGACAAGTGCAAAGAAGAAAATTAAAATAAAATGTTAAAAGGCAAGGACGATATGTTGGGAGGAGGAAAACCACCGTAGAATGACTGGCCTTCCCAAGGAGCTGGCATTTAAAAGCAGAGAACTGCCTGGTAAGCTGCAGCCAGCCAGGTGGGGTTCTGCGGGGATCATCAGGAGGCAGAGGAGTGCGCATGCTCAGACTGCAAACTCCTCTCTTTGCGTAACCGCCATTGTCACGGGGCCCAGTCTAATGGCTTCGCAGGTAAAGCCTTTCCTAGGTCAGCTTCCCCTGCAGTGAGAAGGGGGGGCCTGGCCGGTGGCTGGTTTTGGTCAAATTCCCAGGACGCAGTGCCGGGGATGTCACTGCCTTTGACCCAGTCCCACCCTGAAGCCACCTAAGAAGGTGCAGTGGTGCAGACAAAATGCTGACATAGGTGTAGCACTAACCCCAGAAATCTACAGGAGAAAGGATTCTCAGAGATTTGTTTTTCCTAAGAACTCCAGAAAGTAAACTCATGGCCACACATTGAGATAACCATTTCCTTTAATTTTTTCCACAAGCAAATGGTCGAAGGGCCTGTCCCATCTTGCCAGTAAATTTTCTCTGTCCTCTCACACCTAAAACTCTTCAGCTCTACAGATTTCTTTGCCTGACAGCAGCTTTCTAAAGACCTTACTACCTGGAGTGGTATTTCTCTATTTGAGCAAATAATACCAAAGAAATTCTTTTTAAGAACCAGATCTCTTTTATGTGTTTTAGGTTAGTCTGCTGACAAAGCTCTGAGTACAAAAGGATAGGTTTGCTACATAAGTTAGAGACTGTAAGACCCTTGGGACGCCTGGGTGGTGATGTTGGCTAAGTGTCCAACTCTAGTTGTGATCTCAGGGTCCTGAGACTGGCCCCTGCGTTGGGCCCCTCCGTGCATAGTCTGCTTAAGACTCTCTGTCCCTCTACCTTTGCCCCTTTCACTCATTCACTCTCTCTCAAATAAATAAATCTTTAAAAGAGAAAGAAAGGAAGGAAGAAACGATAAGATCCTATGAGGCTTTCAGAATGTGTCAGAAGCATCTTCTAAAACCAATTCGTAATTTAGGGTCACCTGGGTGGCTCAGTCTGTTGAGCATCTGCTGTTGGCTCTAGTTGTGATCCTGGAATCCTGCTCCTCCCACTCCTTCTGCCCCTCCCCCCACTTGTGTGCACTCTCTCAAATAAATAAATATTAAATAAATAAAATTCGTAATTTAGTGGGTTTTGCTTATCACAAGTTAGAGGTGGCCTGGCTGACCCCTCACACTTTAGTTTTGACTAACTTACGAACCGTTCCCCTGCATGAAGCACGTTCAAGCCCTTTACAGCAGTCTTGCCCACCAGTGGAAGAATGGGCTTCAATAATTCAGCTCACTTCTTTAGGCATCGCTTGTGGAGCAGCTACTGTGTGACAGATGCCACTCCAGCCCAGGCAAAATGGAATATGACATGAAACACCCTTCAAAACTTCAGTCAGGTTCCTACACAAGGCTAGAGCATCGTATGGACAGGCACAATTGTGTGTCCTCTCTGTTCCAGACAGAAACAAATGACATGCTGTTCTCCTAGGAGCCTCTTATACTGTTGCCTTGGAGGCCAGCCTTCAGTGTGGGGGCATTTCAGCTGATGGCAAGGGTGGTTCTTTCTGGGACTCCATGTCTTATCCTCATCACCTTCCCAAGATGTCTTGGCTCCTAATAAGCCACCGTATGTCTGGCTGCCCTACTCCAAGCTGGTCTGCCTGCATTTGCCAGGTGACTTCAGTAACGGCTGCCACCCTTTTGCATTCATGAGCAGATGTTAAGTTGAGAAGCCCTTGAATATAAAAATTTGAATTTTTGATGCAGGCAAGATGCTTCTGCCTTTTTACCTTCCTTGGCTGACAGTGGGGGAGGGGGGCTTCCTGTGGGCTGTCCTGCAGAAGGCTTCGTGAGCAGCAGGTATATTAAAGACCAGTTGCCAAAGCTCATGTCTCTCTTAGGTGATCCCACTGTGGCTCTGCTGTGGCCTCAAAGTCTCACTGACCAGAAAATTGTTCTTTTCGTCTGGTAACTCATTTGACATCTTGTCCCGTAATTCTTCCCTTGCTTCTGCAGCTATTCCTGCTCAGGGTTCAAGACTAGCACTTGGGTCTGCACTCACTACATTTGGCCTGCAGAGGGAGCTTGTCTTCCGGTTCTGTTCTGTTTTGTTTTTTTTAAAAAGCCAGTGTAAATATTATTTCTGTGTTCGCGAAAAGCTGTGAGAGTTTTCATGATTTTCTTTACATAATACAGTAAACCTCTTCCTTCCCCTGTGGTCATTGCTGCCAAATGGACATTTTGAAATTCCTTTTTCATTTTGCCTGCTAAAATCTTCTACCCGGTCTGAGGCCTTGCTCTAATTAAGGCCTAACAGTCCTGCCCATCTTCCCCAGCGACAAGCCTGACGTGCGGAGTGCCTGCCCCGAGGGCCTTACAAGCCAGTGAGACAGAAAACAAAAGCCACCAGCTGAGAATGTGGTTAAATCCCAGAAGGGCAGTGCCCTTGTAATTCTCCCCAACCCTTTTCTCGAGCTGTGGAAGGGAAGAGGGGAACTTTAGTAGGGAAAGAGAGAAGCTACATCACTGGAGGATTTTCTAGAACCTGCTGGCTATTGAGGAAACGATGTGGAATAGAAGGGGGTGGTCATCTAGGAGGCGAAATGGGGAGACAGAGGTGACAGCAGACTGAGAGGGCTGCAGGAGGGTACAGGGAGGGGGCAGAAAATAAGAGGAACAAAGGGAGCAGTCAGGAGGCCACTGGTGAACAAAAGGAGATGCTGCTGTGCATACCCTGAAGGGAGGCGGGTCCAGGGTAAAAGTGAGAAAGGGTGGGGAGGAGGTGCAACTAGAAAAATTAGTCTTGGAAAATTCCCTAAAATGCAGGCGGCAGGCTTGCTGCGTAGGGACTGCTGCCATGATGTTCTGTCTGGCTTCAGTAGTGATGTTGGTCTTGCTGCTTAATTGTCCCGTGTTGGGTGTTACAAAGAGCCTACAAACTGATGTCCTTGAGGGTAATTTATCCCAGAATCTTATGAAGTCCCCAGCCCAAGGCTCCTATGCTATATCTGAGGATGCCAGAGAGACCTCACCACCCCCCAACATCGCTCTGCTAGATCTGGATTGAACTTTGAATTAAACAAGCAGACTTTTTACATGTGCTGCAGTCTTCTACAAAGTAAAGACTAGAAATAGACCCAAAATACCCGATTTGAAGCTGCAGATTTTAGGAACTCTCTCCCAACGTCATGTTGTCCACAGCAGGCTCTGCTTTCTCGAGTTCCCAAGGCCTGTTCCTTGTTCTTCACCAGCCTATCCAGACCTTCTCTGAGTGCCAAAGGTTATTCTCATTGAATTCCTTGATTGGGCGCCTGGGGTCTGCCTTCAGCTGGGATTCTGATCCCAGTGTCCTGGGATCAAGCCCGAATCCTGGCTCCCTGCTCAGCGGGGAGTCTGTTTCTTCCTCCTCCTCCCTCCCCACCCCCCTCACCCCCCTCTTTCTCTCTCTCAAATAAATAAATAAAATCTTTTTAAAAAAGAAAAAAAGAATTCCTTGATCTTCAGGGGGACCACACAGGCTGGCATGCCAGTCCTTAGTGTTATCCTTACCCTGTACTGCTTGTGGAGCTCTCTCAGAAATGTAAATCACAGACTTCAGTTGCCATGTGGACATTAGACACACTTTATTTTGTCATTGCGGGAACTGTGGCCCAAAGAAGTTGTGACTTCTCCAGGTCACGTGGAGCCTTAAGAGCCATCCTTGACTCCTAGTCCAGTGCAGTTTCTGTAATAAGCTGCTTTGAGGTCACAGGGGATGCCCAGTCCTCAACCAGGAGTTTGCACACTTTCTTTGTAAAGAGTCAGAACATATTTTAGGTTTTGTGGATTGAGGCACAACTGGGGATACTATATAGATATTTATATAGCAACTGAGAAAAAAAATTTCCATAAGCTTTTTATTGACAAAATTTAAATTTTAATAATATGTAATATTCAGTATAATAATAATAATATAATTGTACTATCATAGATACAGAAATGAATGATGGTGGCTGTGTCCTAATACAGCCTAACTTGTGGACACTGAAAGTTGAGTTTCATATAATCATTGTGAAATACTACTTTCATGTAGTATTTCAAATACTACTTTCACGTAGTATTCAAATACTCCTTTGAACTTTTTACCCAATCATTTAAAATTGTAAGAACCATTCTCAGCTTGCAGGCTACACAAAAACAGGCGGTGGGTCAAATTTGATCCACAGGCCATAGTCTGTGGACCCATTTTTGAAGCCAAAATCAGCAAACCGGGGCCTGCTGTTCAGTCCAGCCTATATATATGTTTTATTTGTTAGCCATGATTTTAATTGAATCTGTTGCAAAGGTTTTTTTCTAATTTCCAAGTGCTTCTAATTGTAAACTCTTCTCATTATACTTATAATTCTCATTGTAAAAGTAATATACACCTACTGTGGAATAATTTGGAATGTTACTATTTGGGCATGTATTCTTTCAATCTTTTATCTATGCATGGTGATTTTTTTAAATACTTGATATAACTTTTTAAAAAATATTTTAAAGAGAGAGAGCACAAGCAGGGTGGGTGGTAGGCATAGGGAGAAGGAGAAGCAGGCTCCCCACTGAGCAGGGAGCCCAATGCAGGGCTGGATCCCAGGACCCCAGGATCATGAGCTGAGTGGAAGGCAGATGCTTAAGAGACTGAGTCACCCAGGTGCCCCTTGAGATAATATTTTGTAGACAATTTTGTATCTTTCTCATATTCCCTTAATAGCATATCATTTTAAAGCCTTTAATTAGATAATCTTTTAAACTTTTTATTAGGAAAAAAATAAAAATAAAACTCTATTATGAAAATCTTGAACCTAAACAAAATATGGAAAGGCTAGTTTAATGAACTCCCATGTAGCTATCACCCAACTTCTCTAATTCTCAATGGCTGGCCAACCTAGTTTTATGTAAATCCTCTCCTGTATTATTTTGAAGTAAAGCCCGATATCATTTTATCTCTGAGTTTTTTAATGTGATTCTCTGAAAGACAAGAATACGAAGAGAAAGCCGTTTTCCTTAACAAATAAATGCTGAAGTAATTAGGGGTAAAAGAGAATGATGCCTGCAACTTAAAAATAGTTCAGGAAAAAATAGGTAGGTAGGTAGATATGAGTAGAATGTATGTAGGCGTTTTTTGGTACTATTCTTGAAATTCATCTATAAGTTTGAAATATTTCTAAATAAAACATTTTTAAAATGTGAGTTACTAAAAAAATACATTTTTAAAAATGTGATTTTTCTAAGAAAAGTAACCACAGTATCATTATCATTGCCAACAAATAATTCTTTAATAACATCAAATATCATAGTCAGCATTTTCTAATTTGGCCTAATTTGTCCAATTATGTCATTTAAATAAAAACCAATTTTTACTTGTTCAAAGCACAATTCCAAATAAGGTCCTTACAGTACAATTGATATTCCCTTAAATGTCATTTAATTTATTGGTTTCCTTCCCTATTTCTTTCATCCTTACTATTGCTATAAAAAATTTGTTTGAAGAAACTGACCTGTAGGGTTTCCTACAGTCTGAAATCTGATTGATTACACTCCTGGTGCTGTTTTACATATTCTTCTGTCACAGAGATTTCCTATAAATTGGTAGTTACAGTTAGAGACTTGATCAGATTCTGATGCCTTTGTTTTTTTCGTTTGTGTACATAGTCAACATTTCATAGACTTTACATAAAAATCCTAATTTTGGCTTCATTGGAAAATTCTGCAGATCTGGCCTCCCCCCACCTACGCCCCATTGGCAAGGGTTGATCTGGGCCTGGGTAGTGACCACACCTGTTCCCACTTAGGTGGGATGCACATTATCCTGCAGACCCTAGTTCACACTGCTTCCTGCCTGGCTCCCAGGAACCTTAGAGCCCCTGTTCTAAACAACTGCCTTTTGGGGGGCTTTGGTAAGACTTCTCAACGCACCATCACAAGAGGCCTTTCAGGAATGTGGTGGAGAGTAGAGAGGATTCAGACACAGACTTTCTTAAAACGCTCAAGGGAAAGAGATAAACAGCCACATAAAGGGAGGCTAAGTGATAGAAATTTGGTGAATGCCCAGGACAAGGGAGAGAAATTAACAACAAATTAAAACAACAACAAATAAAACAACAAATTAACAGAGTGCTGCATACATGTGAGACAGAATGAGTTATAGATTCCTAACCCATGGTGGGAAACTAAGGAAGGAAGTGGGTTTTAAAAAGAGACAGGCTTTAGTCTTTTTATACATTATGATAATATTGAAACCTTAAAGGGGGGGGGCAGCAAATGTTACATTAACCAACAGTCCTAAATCAGAAAGTGCGAGCATGTATTTGTAGCCTAGCAGAAATCAAGTGGGAATTAAAGGAAATGGGGTAAAAAAGGAGAACCTCCTGGGAAAGGCCACTAGGAAAGGACCAGGAGCCCCATTCTGGACATATGGAACAACTGGTAGATATTTCAGAGGAAAGGATCTCGAAAGTCGTAGGATTTTTTTTTTTCTGATTTGCAAATATATTGAACTGAAAGGTATACAAATATAGAAAAATAAATCCCACTTAGTTGTTTTGGAAAGAATAAACCTTTACAGAAAAGCATAAAATTATGATAAGTTGGGATGTTCCTGTAAATTTCCAGATAGTTCCCCACACTCAGAAGAATGATTAAGAGAGAGAATCTAAGACTGGTTATGAGGAAGGGTGGAAAATTTTGAAGGACAGGCTGATTATGTAATTTTTCGGCTGGGGTGTTTCAAACTGTTGCCATGATATTTTAGTTATTAATAACAATTTGGGGAAATCTCCTCGATTCTGGAGAAACATTTGGCTCTAATGAGAAAGAAATGCCACTGTTTGTGAATTCCCAAGTGGATGTAAGGAGCCATTCACTTGCTAAGCCTCTTAGGGAAGCCAGAGCCGATTTCACCCTTAACAAGCTGTTGACAGCATCTGATCAAGGTACCACCTGGAACATGTTAGCAGCACAGAAAGTGGACTGTGGAGACAGACCTGTGTTTAAATCCTTTTATGTCACTCACCATGTGACCCTGGCAGCTTACCCAAGGAAAATTTCTAGGGTATAAAGGTTGCTTTGCGTTTGAGGCTATGGTTCTAACTGCGTGGATGGTAGGAACGTACAGCTCTGAATAATCGCCTTCCACTAGCAGCCACAACAGTGCTCACTTGCAGAGTGCTTACCATGTACCAGGCACTTTGGTGGGTCCTTCATATGTCATCCTATTTAATTATTAGAAAGCCCTATAAGGTAAGGGTGATATTAAAATAAGCCTCATTTTATGGACGAGGGAGTTGAGGCTCAGGGAAGTTAAGTAACTTGCCTAAAATTACACAGCAAGTGGCTCTGTAAGTAACAAAGCAGGGCTTTAAACCCAGCCACACAGAATCCAAATACCAAACTCTCTCGTTCTACTACCTCTCCCACCTTCCAGTGTTAGGGAAGCACAGAGAGTCATGCTTCATACTGGCACTTTCGAACCCATGGTTCCCAATTTGTGTGCCCCGGTTTTCTCCAAGGTCTCCAGACATTTTTCATGGCTTCCAAAAGCCTTAACGGAAACACTTATACTTGCAAGCAGACCACAGGCTTCTTTAGGCTGGAATCTAGGATTGACAATGGTTTGGCTCAGGTTTTGTAGAAGCTCTGATTGGCGGTTACTTACACAAAAACATTGCAAGGTTGTTTTTTAAGTGGGAAGATGAATCATTAGTTAATAAACACAATTTAGTGGACTAGATCTTTCTAAACATGTGGCCTACTGAGAAAGACTAGAGGGTGCTTGGCTTAGAGAAGGTTGGGAACTGCTAGTGTACATATGTGTGTATGTTGCCCAAACCGCCAGGCTTTAAAACCCTGTCTTTATTTTTTTAATTACATAATTCTTTGACTTTAAGTCAATGTATTTTCCCCTTGATTATTTCAAATGTTTTGCTAGTTGTATATTTGATATTGCAATCTACTTTAGTCTTCAAGATGATTGGTCGTCAATATGGTTGGGAACGGAGATGCAGAATTGCAAATATTTGTATTCCTAATTAAAAACCGGATAACAGGCTTTTTATCCTTTTAAGTTGTAACCTGGGAGTAAATCTTTGCTCAAGAAAGTTTTACAGTTAGACTCATACTACCAAAATGCAGGGAATATGGATGGTTTTGTAAAAAACAAACAAAAACCAAACAAAACCTGCATGTTAGTGCTCCAGGCCAATAACTCCACAAGGCAAGCTTGTGGCAGGCCTCAATAAATACTTTTTTAATGAGCAGTCCCTGACTCTTGGAAGAAAGATCCTAGCACACAGTCAGCGCCCTTTATTTGAAGACGACGACTGGGTCATTTTCGTGAAATGCTTTTTTATACCACGTTGGGAAAATCGATCTAGGCCTTCCCTGACAGCCATGGGAGAACACAGGTGACACGCTAGTCCTGAGAATTTGATTACGTTAAAACAGCACTTGAGTTTCTCCGAACGCAGCCTCTCTGAAATGTGCAGGACTTGGATGCCCTCTGAGGTCTGGATCTGGAACCCAGGGTCCCTTCTGCCGCCCCAGGCCTTGTTCTGATAGTGACAGTGGCCGCTGGCCCCCAAGCCGGTTGTCCTTGGGCCAGGTTCCTAGCTGCGTTGTCCCTAGGGAAGGAGGCGGAGGCCACTGCCCCTTTGGTGGAGTGTGGGGCCCCCGCGGGGCCGTCGTAGCTTCCTTCCCCCAGCCCCCACGCCGCCGTCGCACCAGGTACGGTCTGGGCCTCGCGCGGCCGTCGTGCGTCTCCCGCCCCCGGTCCCGATCCCGCCGCCGCTCTCCCGAGGTCTCGTTCTCTGCGCGGCGGTTCCCCGGGCGCCCCGGCCCGCGGGCTGAGGGTCGGGCCGACCTCTTCCCAGACCCGCTGAGTCCGCTGCCCCGCGTCGGGGGCGGGCCGGGCCGACACAGCCGAGCCGCCGGCGTCCATTTTCTGGGCGGTGCTGTGTGGCGCAGCGGCCGGACTCGCGGGTCCGGAAGAGCCATGGACCCCCGGGGGAGCGCGCTCGCTCTGGAGCAGTCGAGCCCTGTAAGTGCCATTCGTAGGGTTTGTGTGCGGGTCTGGGTGGGCGAGGTGCGGCCTGCGGGCGCGGGGCCCCGGGCGCGACCAGCCTGACCCCTCCTCTTCCCAAGAGGGAGCCCCGAAACCTGGTTGGCAACGGCTGGCGCAGAGCTGGGAGCTCCGCGGGCGCTGGGAAGCCGACTGCTTCAGGGACCCAGCGGCCGCAGGTGCCCGGAGCCGGGGGCCTGCGCCTCAGGGGTGGGGAAAGGGGTCAGCTACAGACCAGGCAGGTGGCGCCGCATCTCGTGGCCCAACTGTGCGACTGGGCTAGTGGGCGGGGGGCGCGGGGGAGAAATGCGCACCCAAGGGCTGGAGACCTTAGGGCTCAGGTCCCACAGGCTCAGTAACCGTGCTGACAGTCAGTCAGCAAGCCCCTTCCTCCGGCCTGCGACTGGGACCCCAGACCCGACCCAGTGGGAACCTGATGATCTTGGTTCAACATAAAGCCCCTGGAATTGAATGGGACGTGCAGAGGCAGGGCCCTGCCCCCAGGGGTTTGCAATCTCAGCCTCTTACTTCTGCGAGTAGTTAGGTCTGTTCTGTTGGTACAACACAACCGCCCGCTGGAAGCGGCTTCTTTGCAGGGTGTATAATAAATCACCCGAGATTTTAGTGTGTCCGCGATTCCACTTTCTAAGTCCTGCTCCGCTGTAGGTAAGTCACTAATTCCTTATTGCACTTTGGCCCTAATTGAATATTCCTTTTAAGGATCCATTATTGATGATATATGTTATGGTGCCTTATACATATTTTAAAGTCGAAACACTTTTCTCCCAATTACGAAGCTCCGCTACTCCCGTCAGGTTCGCAAGACTAAAAAGCATAGGAAGATTTAGTCCGTGGGTTCAAAGAACTTCTGGTGAGGTACTATAGGTAAGTGTAGTGTTTTTCCAACAGGAGTAGGGACCCATTAGAAAATTGTGGAATCAGTTTAGTGGGTTACTACAGGAATTTTAAAAAAATATATAAAATACATAATCCAATATAGAAAAGAAGAGAAAATATCGGGGTGCATTGCATATAGTAAGAGTAAATGTTGTTTTGAAACTTTGGGGTTTGTTTATATAATTTAATTTTTTAAAATGGTAGGTCACTGCCAGACAGTTTTTAAAACACTTGTTCGGAGTTAATAACCCAAGCGTTGGAGTCAGCTGAACCTGGGTTTCAGTCTCAAATCTAACATGAACTACCTGTGTGACCTTGAGTAGGTTCTGTGACCTTTTGGAGCCTCTTTTTGTGTAGCTGTAAAACGGCGAATGTCTCCTACATGAGGGGTATTATGAAGACTATATGAAGTCACATATGTCAGTATTTTTGCTCAGTACTTGACTTAGAGCAGGTGTTGAGGACACATGCTAACTGCAGTTACTGTTATTGTTGAAACATCAAATCCTGGCAGCCAGTCATGGGACACTGTGCTTTTTCTTCCCTTCTTTCTTTCTTTTTTTCTTTTTTAGATCTTGATGTGGAGAAGATGGAGGAGTCAGAACCAAGAATTGCCAAGTGATTTCTTCCGAAGCACAAGAAACTGTTAGTGCTGGTGTGGTCTAACTGAGGTAACTGAATTTGTGTCTCTCCTTAGTCTGTATGAAATACAAAAGGGTTTTTCTGAGGGACTGAAGGACTCCCAAGGGGCATATGATTTGTGCCAGTGATCCACCAGATTGGGGGATTACAAAGTGACCATGACATTTAAATGAACTGTTTATTAAGGAGACAGAAGGCCCCTGTGATGAAGAGGGGAACCAAGTGAAACAGGGCTTCAGGACAACTGGCTTCTCATTCCAGTTCCACCAGTGACTGTTGTGGGAGCATCTGTAAATCTCTTCATAGATCTCTAGCTTGTCCAGACTGGAAGGACCACAGACACCATTGAGGCTAGTTAGATGGCTCTTCAGGCTGACCCAGTGGGCTGGGGCCGAGGCAGGACTATACCCGCATATCTGCTGCTCAGTTATGTAGCCAGCTGGGGCTGCTGGAGGGGGAGCACCATGCTAGGCCCTGAGAGTACGCATGTGAAGAGCCCCCCCACACCCACCTCAGGACACTTGCAGTTTATGTAGACAAGAACTGACAGCCCAGCAAAATGCTCTATTTTTTTTTTTTTAATTTACTCCTCACAATACCCCTACAAGGTAAAGAAGAACAGATGTGAAGGATTAAAGTGTGAGCGTGCAGACAGATCATGGGGAGCTTTATATCTCATACTGTATGTGTGGTGCACATTCCGTATGCAAAGCACAAAGCTAGGACAACAAAGTTCAAGGCAAAGTGCTGGCCCTCGAGGAGTTTGCAGCCTAAACTCCAAAAGGCAGTCAGCTGGGCAGTGCCTGATGTTCCCCCCTCTCCTTCACCTGCCTCTCCAGCATTCAGCGTGGGATCTGTTACAGGAAGAGACCTGAGTAGCTGACATGTCACAGTTCTTGCCTTTGAATGCAATTTTTTTTTTTTTCCAAATTTAACCTATACTTCCATCCAACTACTAAAACTGATATTTTCAACTTATAAACAATAGTGAGGTCTTCTCTGAATTAATTCATGGATTTGTTCACTCAACAAATGTATATGAAACTCCTATAAGGCACTTGGGTATTCAAGATTAAACATACTGTCTTTTTACAATCATGATATTAATTATGTTCAGTCTCTTAGCAAGGAATTATTTTTCCAACTACTAGAGATTTGCTGCTGTTAACATACTAGAATACCAGCTGCAAGGAAGTTCATGATTGACCCATAAAAGATATATAAATCTTTTTTAAAATCTTGAAATCTTAAGAAAGGAATTGGGGCACCTGGGTGGCTCAGTCAGTTAAGCATCCAACTCTTACTTTTCACTTAGGTTGATCTCAGGGTTGTGAGTTCTCCCTCTTTCTCTCTTTCCTCTGCCCCGCCTTCCCCCTAAAAAAAGAAAAGAATTTCTTCTCTTTTAAATTTTGATTTTGCCATTACTGTCACCTACTTTTAGAAGTCTTTTATCTATACGCTTAACCAGTAGACATAAAGCAGTTTGGCAAGGGGGCTTTCTTTAACTTGAAATGCTCTCTTCTTCTAGCTTGGTAGGCTACCCAGGACTAGAAGTGTTGAAAGGTAAAGCAATTTAAGAGATACTTTAATTTACAGAGTACAGAGTTAGTGATAGCTGCCATAATTGCATTAAGCAGCAGGTATCAGTTTGTAAGTCTTGAATGCTGCTGCTAATAAACTTAACTCCAAAGAGAACAAATGAGATGTTGAATGTGAATGTGCTCTGTAAACTTCTAGGAGTTCTATAAATGTTATACAGCAAATATTTATTGAGTGCCTACATGAGTACGTCATTGTGCTAGAGAAAGCAGAGAATTTAGCAGCAAAAAGATCTGGTTCCTTCCCTCTCAGATCCTGTTATGTAGATGAGGAAATAACATATGCAGAATACTGTGTATTCTGCCTAAATGCCTAAAAAGGTAGTAAAAAGGAAGAGGTCTCTTTTACCTCTAGGAGTCAAGGGATTCTTTCTGGAGAAAAGGCATTTAATAAGCAAGTCCTTGAAGGATGTAGAGTTTCCATAAAAGAGGTACGGAGAAGGGGCTCCTGGGTAGCTCAGTTAAGCATCCAACTCTTGATTTCGGGTTAGGTCATGATCTCAGGGTCATGAGATTGAGCCCCAGGACATAATCTCAGGGTTGTGAGATCAAGCTCCCCGTCAGCCTCTGTGCTCAGCATGGAATCTGCTCGAGATTCTCTGTCTCTCCTCTACCTCTGTCCACACCCCGTAAATAAATTTAAAGTAAATAAATAGGGGCATCTGGGTGACTCAGTCGGTTAAGTGTCTGCCTTCGGCCCAGGTCATGATCTCAGGGTCCTGGGATCAAGCCCCAGCATCTGGGCCCCCGGTGAGCAGGGAGTCGTCTTCTCCCTCTTCCTCTGCCCCTTCTCTCCAGCCCTCCATTCCTGCTCATGCATGCCTTCACACTCTCTCTCACTCTCAAATAAATAAAAAAGTCTTTAAACAAGATAAGTAAATTTTTTAAAAGAGAGAGAGTTGGAGAAAAGACATCTTAGATAGGAAGAATAGGAGGAGAACAAGAGGGCATGGACCACATTCAGGGAAAGGTAGTGAGTCCAACTGAGTTAGAACTGGCCTAGATAGGCATCAAGTGGGAAATAAAACTGAGGACATTCAGTGGTAAACAATAATGGTCTTGTATGTCCAGCTGGGAAATAGGAATGCACTAAACCAATAGAAGTCATTGAATATATTTGAACAGGGGGGAGTCACAGCTATGCATCAGGGGCACGGTCTTGTGAGCAGCTCATGGGGAGATTGATCGGGAGGAAAGGCAGGGCAGAAACCAGAGACAGGGAGACCAGTTAGAAGGCTCCCACAGTCCATCAGGGAAAGGTGGGAGTGTGGGAGGACAAGGCCTGAAATGGGTGATAGCAGTGAAATGGGAAAGGAACAAATGCAAAGGAAAGAACACAGTCTGGCATCTCAGCAGAGAAGGAATAGCTAAGGCTGCCCAGAGCTTTCCGAAGTAGTGCTGCCAGTGAGGGAAACTTCAGATGTGGGTAAGGAGCTGCACTTAAGAGGTGCTGAGTTTGAGGTGGTAACAGCCCTCAGGGGGCTTTGTGCCACAGAGGAAGGCCAGAGCTAGCTCGGGAGTCATTAGGATACAAGAAAAAGTCAAGAGGTGGGAGAAAAGATTTTCTAGAGAGTGAGTACGGGGAGGCACACATTGTGGATGGAGCCTTAAGAGAAGGACCTAGGGAGTACCTAGAGAGAAATCTGGCAAGAGAGCAAGGAAGAACTGCAAGAAAGCAGGACTCCAGCAGCCAGCAGAAGGGGTTTCCCAGTGGAGGGAGCCAGAAGTGTCAGACTCGGGGTGGGGGTGGGGGCTGGGCCGAGGATGCCATTGGATTGACAAGGGCTAGATCATGGTTATTGGCTCTTTTCTTTTTGTGGTAATATGACTTGTACAATGAATATTAAATAGCTTCATTTCCAAGAATTTGTAGCTTGGACAAATCAAGTATCACTGTTAAATTTGACCCTAGCTAGCCCTCCAAAACACTTCTGATTACTAAAATTCCAGCTGTTAAATGTGGTTTCCATAGTAGTCGTGCACTTAATTCTGTTTTGAGCAGACAGACCGAAGAATATCTGTTGATAATCCTTTAAAAACTACATTTCTGTTGATGCAAGAGGTTTGCTAAAAGTAATTTAATTCCTTTGCCTTTTACTAAATGGCTATTATATGATATATGTATGTGTGAGAGAGAAAGGGAGGAAGAGTGTGTGTGCATGTGTGTGTGTGTTTTCATGGACATATGAGCTTAATACAATGGAATGAGAAGACTGGGGTCAGATAAATCTAGTTTCACAACCTCACCAGGCCATTTTCCAGGCTTGTGACTTCAGAAAAGTTACTCTCTCTAAGCCTAACTTTTCCCATCTATAACTCAAATAAGGTTATTTTGAAGATTGAGTAATATATAATTTGGTCAGGATCTGTACCATAGTAGGAAGTTAGTAAATGTTGATTCCCTTCTCCTTACAACTTTGTATCAGTATGTAAATTTCTGTGTAATATGCATCTATACACAAAGCCTTATCTTTATGACTCATTTTAATGTGTTGATTTTATCAAAGAAAGAGCATTCCTCCCGCTATAGCTAATCTATCCCGTGATAATTCAACTGACTGGCAACTTAATATGGATAAGAATCCACCTGGGGAACTTATTAAAGCAGGCCTTATTAAAAGGCCCAAAATCCAGAGATTCTGGGGATGTAGGTTTGGAGGAGGGCCAGGGAATCTTCATTTGAAACAGGCAGTTCAAGATGAGGATTAACAAGTACCAGTTTCTAGGAAGCAGAGGAAGGGGCAAACCTGAGCCTCAAAATGCTGAATACGAATCCAGTTTCTATCAGAGAGAGGTCTGTGCCCCAGTGTTTTATATTTGTATCGTTAACGTTTGTGGATTGTATCTGTAATAAGATAAAAACAGCTGAGCCCCAGGCAGTGGAGGCATGCCGGGATTCTCACCCCCCACCATATCCGGCTGCAGCACGCCCACAGCAGTACCAGGTGACGTGCAGCCCCCAGATCAGCTTCTCTTCCTGGAGGATCAATGGGGACACCCTGTCCCTCTGCCCAGAGTTTGCAAAAACAATGTAACTTTAAGTGTTGCGACAAATAATACATTAATGGCAGCAGCATTGCTCCGTGATGCCATTCAAGTATATCTGATGCCATTCAAGTATATCTGGACGCAGTTTTCTGACTCAGTGTCCTCTGGTTGGTAGATATCTCTGCTACTTGATTATGTTTTCTCTGCCTGTCTGCATCTTGGCATGGTAGAATTTTTAGGTCTGTTCACATTGCTCATCTGTCCCAACCTCATTTCACAGATGAGAAGATAATTGACCCTATTCTCCTAGCGCTAGTCCTCTTCCTTGCTTGTTCACAGGAAAGGATTGAGACATCATGTATGTCCTTGATATTTAAGCTGTGTATGGAGAATATAAAACGTATTTGACTTGTTCTTACTGAATTGTGCTTTATATTCCCTGTACGAAATTTAAAAATCAGATAACGGGAATATATTTTTTAAATTATACCGAGTCCTTTTATAACATTGTTGGCATTCCATTGATGGTTTGCTTCTTTTGGAGGATGCCAGTGGCCTGGAGCCTTCCAAGAAATAAGAATTTCTGTCTTCTCCCATCATGCCCAAGGGGAGAGGACAGAGCAACTTTCATGAAGTGAATTCTATGCCTTATGTGCATTATTTCAGCCATCTTAGGAGAATGTCAGAATAACTTGGTGTGATGGAAATTGAGGCAAAGAGGCTCAGTAATGCAGCCGATGAGGTTTTCATATTCTGGGGTCTGACTACAAAGTCCAGTCTCTTCTCTCCATACCCTGTGTTGTTTCCCCAGTCACATATAGAGAATGTGAAATAGATCCCTGTTCCTGATTTTAGCTTAGAGACTCCGAGAACCTTGTCCGTGATATCACTGTAACCTCAGAATTTTTGACAAAAAGCAGGTGGAGCAAAGCTAATGTGCAAACTTCCCAAAATTGTTCAGCGAATATCAGCTATGTGCCGGGTACCAGATCAGAACCCCCAACTCATGGGGCTTCCCAATCTCCCCGACCTATCCTTATGTATAGTCCACATGTTGCTGCAAGCTTTCCTTTTAAAATGAAAACACCAGTGAATTTCTACACTGGTGAGACCCATCAATTTGTGTCTTGTCATAGCTGTTACTGTCCCTATGCAGGGCTCAGTGTTCCTAGAGTTACTGTGCCAGTTGAAAGTTTAGAACCGTTCCTTGGGGGATAGCCCAGAGGTGCTCAGCAAGTGTTTGTTGGTGACCCTCTGCGGCCTTGAGGAAGGCTGCAGTGGGGAGAGGGAAAGAGCCCAGACCCCTGCAGAGAGAGTTTGGGGGAGGAGATACAAAATAGCATGTTGTGAGAGACCAGATCAACCAGGAAGCCTGGGACTTGTGCCCGCGACCCACTGGGTGACCTTGGGAAGGAAAGTCCTGTAACTGCTGGCTTGGTTTCCTCGTCTGTAACCAAGGCTTCTTCTAGCTCTAAGATGCAATAATTCTGTTCCTTCTCCAGCAGAAAAGCAGAGGGGCTGGAACAAGCAGGTGGAAAGGTGGGATGAGAGTTCAGTCCATGTTTGAGGTCAGCCAGGGGTCCTGATTTCAGAGTGCCCTCCAACTCTTCTCATAGATAGACTAATACCAGCCAGTCTTTGGGTTCTGCTTTTACTTTATATACTCTTGAGGAAAGTGTGTGAATTTAAGGGTGAGAGATTATTTGTTTTGGAGGAAATTAGGATTCTTACCAAAAGATTGAGACTGGCTGGCAGTCAATCAAAAGATAGCAGAATGGGAGGGAGGGAATCATGGTTTTCAAATTTTGTGGCTAGAAAGAACCGTAGAAATAAACTAGCCCAAACCAGCTCCTCACATTCTAGATAAGGAGACATCATAGGGTTTACTCAATATCACACAGGTAGTAGCAAACTGGGAATAGAACCCGGTATCTAATGCCCATTCTGGTACACTGTCTACAGAAGCAGGCAAGTCCTGTCTTGAGGCAGGTGATCAGGAGAGCAGAAGATGGCAGGCAGCAAGCAAAGCTTAAAGAGGGGCGGAGACTGTTCTGTTGGAGAGAGTGGACTAGAATGGCAGCTGGGCTTCTAGTATACAGTTGGACACCGTGATGCAAAAATTCCATCCTGCTGAGCACTTGGATTGACGAAAGTAGTCGAGAGGGCCACCTGGGTGGCTCAGTCAGTTAAGCATCTGCCTTTGGCTTAGGTCATGACCCTGGCCAGGGTCCTGGGACAGAGTCCTGCATCAGGCTCCTTGGTCCTCAGGAAGCCTGCTTCTCCCTCTCCCTCTGCCTGCCACTTCCGCTGCTTGTAATCTCCCTCCCTTTCTCTCACTCTGTGTCAAATAAATAAATAAAATCTTTAAAAATGTATAAAATAAAATAAAACAGTCAAGAAAAGGTCTTTTTAAACTGGGAGAGGCAGGAGGCGTTTCCTATTTTTTAAATAAAGCACTTTTTTCTCTCTTATTTCAGTGCAAATTTCTAAGCTAAAAAATAATTTAGTTTTGAGAGGAATTAAATATTTTTCTGAAGAACACAGAGAGGAAGACCCAGCTCACACTGGCCACTGGTATGCTTGTGTTTTTGCTGGCCACTTTTATGCCGTATGCTGCATTTTCATGAGAAATCCAGTGGCTGTTTAAATCCTGGAGGAACATCCTGGGGTTATTTCAGCAATCCATGAAGGCAGGCTTTGTGCAAGGTGAGATAGATATGAGCTGTCACTTCCTTCCTGCTTTGTGAGTTGGATATTGTTTCTAGGCCCCATTTTGTTTATGTTACTTTTCCTGTTCATGAGTTAGAACAACTTCTGATTATTTGTAGAGTTGATTACGATTAGATAATAAGACCACCAATTCAGTAAAAACAAAACCGAATT
The DNA here is from genome assembly GCF_010015895.1 of Lontra canadensis. Classification (NCBI taxonomy): domain Eukaryota; kingdom Metazoa; phylum Chordata; class Mammalia; order Carnivora; family Mustelidae; genus Lontra; species Lontra canadensis. Next base: position 21,329,516 of record NW_022631000.1, read on the forward strand.
TATTACTTTGCCAGGCAAGAGAGACCCACCACATCTGGAATTGCAGTCTCCCCAAACTTGTGTACGTGTTCACGTAGGCATAGAGATTTCTGATTAGCGTTAGAAGGTTGATTCTCTTCTAGACCCAAAGAGGAGGATTTCCTTTTTAAAAAGTCTAGTCAGCAGGGGCCCGTGGGTGGCTCAATTGGTTGGGCCATCCGACTTTTGATTGTGGCTCAGATCATGGTCTTGAGATCGTGATTGTAGGGTGGTGGGATCGAGCCCTGGATGGGAGTGTGCTTGGGATTCTCTCTCTCCCTGTGCCCCTCCCCCTGCTTGTGTTCTCTCTCTCACTAAAATAAATCTTAAAAAAAAAAAGAAAGAAAAGAAAAGAAAAAACAACATCTACTCAGCATTCTGGTCTGTCCCTGCTTCTGTGGGCTTATTCTGGTCCTGAAGCCCCTGACACAAGCTCTGAGAGCAAGGTTTCTCAGGGTTCCCTGCTGTCTTTATGCTGGTGGGTGGAAGCAGCTGACTGTCTCATGGGAGCCAAAGCCATACGTGCCTCCCGGGTGCCTGCCGCAGACCCAAGCCTGGTGCAGCGTGTTCCACCCTTCCCTTGGACTAAGGGGGAGTTCCACTTGTGCTTTCATGGGAGGCCCACCCTGAGGAAGCAGAAGACACTAGGATAGATGAAGAAAATAGTAAGTAGCAGGGACATGAAGCCAGAAAGAGGATTTTACTCAGACGTTAGAGAACTGGCCTACCCTGAGTGCTGTGCTAAATAGGGTTTAAAAAAGAATCTGACCTTTAAATTTTGTCCTTCTGAGGTCTAGCAGTTCTGGAGTTTCTTTAGCTACTGCACTATAAGTTGCCTTTGTGCACGGAAGCACCACTGATCACCTGGGAAACACACGTTTTCCTAAATGAATGTGCACTGCAGGGTGAGTCTCTTACCCTGTTTTGTTGTATATTTAACATTCTTCATATTTGGTTTTGGTTTTGACATTTTCAGGAAATCACTCAAGAACTTTTTCACTTTTGAATCATCTATTTTAAGACTTTCTCTTCTATTTATTGTTATGAGTTTCTGATAAGGTGATTTGTGCGTCTCTATTTTAGGAAATACTTTTTGAGACCTTTTTTTTTTTTTTTTTTAAATGAAGCTTAGATGGGAGTCTTACCTCCAATCCTTGATGCTACCTTACATTAAAGATGACCTATTTCTTCGCCCCTTGCTTAGGGAGGATAAAAAAAAAAAAAAAGTCGGGTGATTAGTCATTGTGGTGTTCAGCAAACAAATCCTTTGGAGGCCTTGATTTATGTTACTGGTCAGAAAAAAAGGTTGTATCTGCCTCTAGACAGCTACTGTCATAGAAGGTAAGTGTCGTCCCAGAAGGTCCCTTGAGTGTCCTGTTTGTTGTGTTCAGGCTTCTAAACCCGGTGGCCATTTTCTGTGAGTTTGAATCCCTGTGAGAAGCTCCTCCCACCGTGGAGTCTCTGAGCATTTGTTTTCTAAAATGAAAGCACAAGCAGAAACTCGAGCTGTTCTCTGAGCAGCCTGTTCTTCAGATTTTTTTTTAGATCAGTATATTTAAAAGCATAATTTTTTAAACAGCCTACTATGGGTTTTTATCTGCAGTGGCTTTGGGTTTGTTTGGGGGATTTTCACTTTTTTTTTTTTTTTTTTTTTAGTGTAGACAGCTTATTTATTGCTGCGATTGCTCCCGGTTTCCCCCTACTCCCCGCACGCCCCCCAGATACTTTCAGCCTAACAGGTGAGTAGGGTAACTATTTGGATACCTGACTCCTGCCAGAAACCTTCCTTCAGCGTCAGTGTCATGTCTTTTGGGGTGAAATTGGAAGAAGCTCCCTGAGACTCAGTTCCTTTCCTAGTCTTCCCTCCTCCTGCCTTTTCCCTCAACCAGTTTCCCCAGGCACTTTCTTTTGTCTAAAGCGCTGTGTGTCCATCTGTGTGAACGGCCAGGGTTTTTGCAGCGTTTCCACAGTGCAGAAGCTCTTTTGCCTCTAGCGTTCGTCCAACCTCCCCATGGGCTTACCTGACAGCTCTGCCAGTCACCTGTATCTCCTGGACCATGGGAGGAGGTGACTGTTTTGCAATCCCAGGCTGCCTCGGGGATCTTTGCTGCCATGCCTGGCCTCACTCCAGAGATTGCCGTGTTGCCAGCAGTGGCTTCAAACTGGAAAAATGGGAGGGGGAAGAGAAATGATGGAAAACACGGCAGGAGGAAATGTGTATGCACGGAACGTATGTACGTGGCCTCGAATATATGAGAGCTCGGGTCTGTGAACATGATCTCTGTGCCTTGGTACCTTACCAGGGAGGGAAAACACTGGGAACCATGGGCTGTTTATTGACAGTGGGGAGGAAGTGGGGCAGAACAGGGCAAGAGTATCAGCAGCTTTTCTCCGAGAGGCCCCAGACGAGCACCGAGGCCAAAAGGATCAGCTCTGCATCCCCACCCCCAGTCCAGGGTCTCTAGAACAGAAGCTGCTTCCTCAGCTTGACCACCATTGTTCTCCCGAGCAGTTCACAAAGATTCCCTAGAGACACTTGTGATCTTAGGGCATGTGCTTTATTGTGTTGATCCCATTGTTTGAAGCCCAGACTGCTAGGTTGTCCAGGCTGCATTTCTGTGGTCTAGTTTTTGGAATTGTTACTTGTGTGACACAGTGGTGAAGCGTGGTATCGTCCAAAATACTCTGACACAGTAAGGAGCTACCTGTGAAGGCCTTTGCATTCTCAGCAGAGATTGCGTCCCTCACCACATCATCTGCTAATGATGAGCACAGAGCCTCTTTGGAAAAGGAAAGCTGGGTGCCTCCCAAGAGTATGAATCTGATTTTGTGGAGCTCAAGCTGACCTTAGGGTTAAAGCAAATTTTAGAGCAAAGTGAAGAGTTTGCTCTCTGCCGCTCTGCCCCTTAGGATTCGTATATTAAGAAATTTTCCACATGGGCATGAACAAACCGGAGGAATCCTGAAGAAATACTCTGTAACGCAAATATATTCCATGTCATGGCTTCTCACCACCTGTCCCTCATTAAGATGTAATACTTCAGTAGTTTCGGAAGCTTGAATACTGATACCTCATCACATAAATTTTAGGAGGACAATGAATCACTGTACAGAGACAGAGATGTTGTAGGCAAAATAAAACTTAGAAGTGGTTTATACTTATGTTAGTATAGATTAGGGCCTAAAGGTACATGGAGGGGCAGGAAGAGAATGTAAATGTTCAATGTGGGCTGGGTATAAGAAGATGGAATGGCAAAATGGTGGCATGACATTTTTTTAAACTACTGTAGGGCCAGATGAAACATTTCTGCAGTCTGAATCTGGCCTCTGGACTGCCTGCTTGCCAGTCAGAGAGCCACACCATCTGACTCAGCCTACCAGTCTGCATTTCCTTGGCAGCCTGCCCAGTCTTTTCCTGCAGAGTGTTGGGCTTGAAGTTCTCTAAGACCCATCCCAAAGAAAAGTCATGGCCATTGAACCTTCTTCATGTCGCAGCAAATAAGGGAGCCACTTTGGAGATAAACTGTATCCATGTCATACAGGCCAAGCGATTTGTCAGTAGAATCAGCTGCAAAACACAGCATGTATGTCCAAGGACATCTGGAGGACATCTGGAGAGGCATCAGACACAGCAGCCTTGATTAAGCTGCTCAGTGCTCCATGTGCCCATCTCAGGCTAGAACAGGAAGAATCCACCAAAGGAAGCCCCTGCCTGTTCAGGCATGGTGCCCCAAGGTAGCGGAACGGAGCGAAGACTGCAGAGGCTAATCTGGCTGGCATTGGGCCATGGGGTGACAGTGAAGGACAGCAGGCATTTTGCCATATATCTAGTCTCTGGTGTGACTGGCTCGGCCCAAAGATGCTTTCTGAAATATCAAGCAGTTAGCCATTTCCTAACTAGTCCCAGAAGGGCACAGTGTGAGAACTGGCCTCTGTCTCTGTTGACACTTGACTCACCTTCTGCACATTCTGGAATTTACAATGCCTTGCCTTTTTTCTCCATTTCTTTGTACAATTCCTGTTTTCCTTAGGGCTCTTGGAGCTGAGTCTTAGTGTCAATAAAGCACTTTAGCACAGGGCCTCTTGCATGTAGAATGTACTCAGTAAATATTAGCTCTTATTGTCATTGGCATTATCATCCTCACCATTATAGTTATTATCATTTCACCAGCAGGTAAGGGGACTTGGTTTTCTTAAACCTTCAACTCAGCCACGTACATCAGCTCTCTCGACCCTGATGTAAAGGAAGACGGATCACACCAACGTGACTCACTGTGTCAGAAAGTGTGCCTCGCGAGCTGCCCAGCTGACTCGTGCACATTAGTGCATGGGGAACACTGCTCTAGGTGGTGTGGTGAAGCCCAGGGACGGACTTGCAGAGAAACTGGTCCTTACGGGTTTGCTAGTGAGGAGATACTTCAGGATGGTCTTAGGGGGTAGGGGCTGGGATATGTACCTTTTACATCATACCGTTGGGATGTGTGATGGGGTGGTTTTGACCACACTAGGAATCTGATTCTGGAGGCTAGAATTCCCTGAATTTCCCTGATTCCCTGGCTGTGACTTTAACCTGAACATAGCACCTGGTTCCTTTCCACCTTCCTCACCTGCCATGGCTCTTAGGCCATGCAAACAATGTTGCCAAGAAGGGAAATTCCTGTGGTAAGAGGCCAGAAAACCTTCATGTGTCAGGAAAGCAACACATGTCATTGTAACTTAGGACTACAGTGCTGGAACATGTAGCAGTGTGACAAGAGGGAGTGCTGGGCTCTCAGCAAGGACTGGGGGACTCTGGGAGGCATGAGAAGGGAGGTATAACTGAACCTTCTTTAATGTTGGTGACTGAGAGTTTTGCCTGCTCCTACGGAAACATTCTGAAGGATAGAAATAACCAATCCCAGTAACCAGTGCCGCCTTGGTGACTTGTCTGGACTGGGAGCTACTAGGGTGGTGGGGACAAAATGGCCACAATATCTTAGAGATGAAATCCTAACTTCCTATCAAATTAGTTTAGAACGTGAGTTAATGGAAAGCCTTTTCAGCCTTTCAAAGCTTTCACCTGTGTTTTGAGGGTACCGTGGTCTTTGTTAATTTGTGATTGGGGTGATTTTTTCCAGTCTGCATGGTGCTGTCAGATGGCGTTGTGCCCTGCATACTGAGTGACCCGGGTCCCTTGGGCAGCATAAGACTTGGAGGTGCAGCTGTAGATCTTAGTCCCCGCACCAGCCCTCTCTCTTCCTCTTTACTCCGTCCTCTTCCTGCCACTGTCAGGGAACTTAGCTTGGAGCTCTGGATCTCAGTTCCCTCTCCCACTTATACAGAGTTGTTGCCATGGTGTCTGTAGTAGGTTGAATGGTGGCCCCCAAAAAGTACGTTCATATCGCAATGCTGTGAATATGACCTTACTTGGAAAAAGGGTCTGCAGATACACATTAGTTAAGGATCTTGAGATGAGTTCATCTTGGATTGTGGGATGGGCCCTAAGTCCAAAGACAAGGGGCATTGTAAACACCTGGAGGAGCAACACAGAAGGAGGAGAAGGCCCTGTGAAGATGTAGGCAGAGATTGAGTGACCAAATCAATCAATGACTGCCTAGAACTGGAAAAGGCAGGGAAGACTCCTCTAGAGTCTTCAGCAAGAGCACGTCCCTGATGACACCTTGATTGCAAACTTCCAGCCTCCAGAAATATGAGAGAATAAATTTCTGATGTTGTTAAGTCACCACATTTGTGGTAACCTGTTACAGCATTATTAGGAAGCTGATAACAATGTCCATTCCTAGTCTGGATTCAGAAATGCCTAGGAACTTGTTAAAAATTGATTTCTGGAGCATGACCCCTGGCCATTCAGATTCTGTCAGTGTGGGGTGGCATCCAGAAACTAAAGTTTTAATAAGGGCCTCCAGGTGATTCCAATATATCTTTTACCCCTCGGTAGTGGTATTCCCGCAGCACCTTCTGTCCGTCCACTCTGCCTTCCTTGGATCCTTTCCCTGCTTGTGTTCTCGACCACCTCCTGTGCGTCTGTGCAGTGCACATCTGTATCTTGAGCCCAGCTTCCTTTCAGCAGCAAGGTCTATTTGGGATGCCTGTTGATTGAGGGCACCACCTGCATTTCCCACGGGCTCCTCAGGGAGCACAGACTTCATTATCCTCCTCCCAAACCAGCTTTTTTATCCGGTTCCCTACCTGCCAGTGGGACATCAGGTAATGGAACTGGGCTGTCAACCTTCATTCTTCCCTCTCTCTTGATTTCCAGTGAGTTGGTTCTTATATCCAGATAGCTCTCAAATCTTTCTCCCATGTTCATTCCCCACCTTTTCCTTGTCTTCTCACTAGACTCCCTCCAGACATCCTTCTCACCAAATGGTTCCCAGAATGACCTGTTTCAAACTTGCCAAATGATTCCTGCTTAAAATCTTTTAAATGACTCACCAGTGTCCAGACTACTCATTAGAATCATCTGGAGAGTTTTGTTTTTGTTTTTTGTTTTTTGTTTTTTGTTTTTTGTTTTTAAATCGCCATACCCAGTATTCACACAAGACCAAACAAATCAGAATCTCCGGTTGGAGCCTAATGTTGGTTCTTTCTTCAGTTCCCATGAGTGATTTCAGTGTGCAGTTTAGGGTTGAGAACTTCTGGACCAGAGGATAAAATCCAAAGTCTTGGTAACATTCAAAACTCCTGACAGCTCGGTTCCTGCCAGTGTCTCCCTCTGCATCTTCATCAGGCCCTCCCCACAGCCTGTGCAGCAGCCATCCCCACCTCTTTGCCAGTCCCTCAGGGTGTCATTCGGTCTCACACCGCCCTGCCTTTGCTTAGACCTCTGCCTTGTCTAGAGGTTTTTCTCTCTTGGATTCCAAAGAAATGCTCCCTGTCTTTGAAGACTTGGTTCCACCTCTCTCCCTGACTCTTCTTCCTCAAACTCCGTTCAAAGCTGGGTCTTCCAGAGTCCTGGGCACACTTGCTGGAGCACTGTGATCATCACAGAGAGCTGTTTGTCTGCATGTCTGTCTCTTCCATTAGATAGTGCGCATCAGGAGGTTGCTCAATGAGGAAGAAATAAAGGATTAAACAAGGCCAAGGGGATAAAATAGTGTTTCTGCTTTTCTGGATAATTGGGCCCATGCTGCCTTATACCTCATCTAACACTTGTTAAAAAAACAAAACTCTACTTGGCTGTAATGAATGTAATGAAGTTGTAGTAGTTGTGGTAGCTGTATGGAATGCCACTAACTGAATACTTGCTAGCCACTGTCTCCATACTCATTGCTTCATTTAACTAACCCAATAATCATCTCCGACATTCCCATTTTACAGAATTAATTAAAATGCTGTGTGATTGGGTAGTGCAAGATGGCAGAGAACACAATGGAGTGCATGGATGATCTCCTGGCCAGCAGTGTTAATGGTGTGTCGGCTGGTCAGGAAAAACTGGTTCTGTTGGTCAGAACAGCTCTTGCTAAGTAGTCTTTGGAGTGGCACATACACATTTGGGACTGAATTTGGCATAAAACAAATACAGCTACTAAATATACCACTCAAAGGGTGAGATGGTGATCTATGTTTACTGACATTTGGACTCACATAAATACAGTCTTCCTTTTAAGTATGCTAGGAGTTTGTGACCCACAGTCACAAGATCAGGGTTGAAAACCCAGCCTTGCCAATTACGTGATATGTGGTATTAGGACTTTGGCTTAATTTTTCCGAGCCTCAGTGTCTTCATCTTTGAAATGGAAATATCTCACAGCCACCAGGGTATTGTGAGAAAGAAAATGAAATGGTTTGTATGAAAGTGATTTGTAAATGGTCGGGAGCTAAACAGGAGTAAGGCTGGATGTCCTTGGCCTTGTCCCATGTTTCGGTCCAGAAGGTTGCCCTTTGAGAAGTGTGAGGATGGGGAAAGGTGGTATTCTGCTAGGTTAGTGAATATGGGCCCTGAAACAGTTGCAGGTTATCTGGTTTCCCAGTGGGGCAGAGTACGGGGATGCTGTGTCTTGAGCCCCAGAAACACAAATGGCATGAGCTAGTTAGGGAGGATGTGGGAGTGGAGACGAGTGGTTAGAAAATTAAGGTCTTGTGCTTATTGAAACAACAGAGCCGAGAGACTATAACTGCTTAGGGTTTGCATTGGTTCACCTGAAACCAAGGGCCAGCCCGGGGACCACAGTTCAACTCCACAGAGCTTGACATCTTGTTCTTTCAAGTAAAACTTTTCTTTTCTGCAGCTCAGAAGTCTTCTGGATCTCAGCACAAGAGCTCACCTACCCTGAGGTCTCAGTGTCTTGATTCTGAACACATTAATGCATTAACACAGCCAGAGCTGTTCTTTACAGAGTCACTTCCTCATCGTGTAGATTCAACCTCCTTCCTCCTCAAAAATGAAACCAAAGCTTTATCTTTTTTATTCTGATAGATTGAAAAATATTTTCCAAGTCCTGATCTTGAAATATGATCTGTACGGGTGGGGTGTGTGTGTCTGAGAAGAATAGCCACATTCTGCCACTCTCTGGAGGTGGGCACAGAAAACAGTCCTGCCCTTTTGTCACAGACATCGCCATCTTGAATTTAACCTGTTAAGTTTCCAGAGCATGAATCTGTGTGACACGTAAAAGAAATTGGTAGATCTATTATAAGACCGAAGTGACATTCTAAAAATAGCCCAACACACTGGAGATGTTGAACAAAATGAACGTGATTAAATTTAGTTAGAATAAATGAGTGAATTTTTGAGCTTCAGTTAAAAAATTCAGGCTTGGAAGTTTGGAAGCCGAGGAGGAAGAAAACAAGGAAAAAAAGGAGAACCCCATGCCAAAAAAAGAAACCTGTATAACCTAAATAAAACCAATTATCAAGCACTTATTTGCTTCATATTTGCACTTGCCGAGTGCTCAGATACTCTCATTTAATCCTCCCACACCCTGTGAGGTGTGTAGTATTCTCTCTATTTTATAGAGGAGGAGACCAAGGCTCAGGGAGGTCAGGTCCTTTCTGTGGTCATGCTGTTAGTAAGCAGGCCCCAGCATCTGCCTTTTGAGCACGGTATAGTGAAACATGTGGAACCAGAAGTCTAGCAACCAGGTTTGGTCAAACCATGAGCTCTTAGGCGAGTCATTTAACTTAACTTCTCCATGCCTCAGTTTTCTCACATCCAAAATGAGAGGCTTGGACCAAATCTAATGCTCCTTTTGTGTACAAAACCCTCTTTGCAGTGGGATAGCAGAAGGAATTTGAGATGTTTAGCCCAGGGAAGGGGCCATGCAGAGTAAAGCTTCAAAGGGCAGAGACCACAGTTAAGGGCCCCTTCTTTGCTACCAGTGAGAACTGCTCCTCTGAGGAGGAAATGCCTGTGCTGGGTGGAGCCCTCCCCACCTCCAATCTGAAGAATCTTCAGAAGCCGTTCGTGGCAAATTAAGAATGACTTAGAGTGCAGTGTCCACTAAGAAGCAGACTGTCTCTGCCTCTTGTTACCTAGAACACTCATTGTCCATTTATTTTGGAGCTGGGCCTACTCATCTGCCCATTTTCAGAAAGCTCTGGGGGACTGGATTACCAGCTACCCAGGACACAAAAGCATTTCTCCATGTGGACTCAGCACCATCTTGTGGACGCAGTTCTCTGGACTGGGGATGGGCTGTGGTCATCAAATATGTAAAAGAACCTCAAAGCAGGCTTGAAGCTCCGTTTCAGGGATTCTGTTTTTAACAGGGAATGCCTGATCTTGGAGCTGGGAACTGCCTTAGAGAACTTGCTTTTATGACCGTCATCCTGTTACTAAGCCCCTGAAGAGCCTGGAAGAGCAGCGTGGGCAGGCTCACTGACACAGTAGCCAGACTGTCCCAGGAGTCATGTTCACTAGGAAGGACATCAGTGCAGAGGCCTCCTAGGGAGGGAGCCCCAGGCTCCTTTTTCCACGGCCTCCCTTCCCCTTCCTCCCGCATCCAGCCCCAGCTCTTCTGGGGCAGAACACTGGCTGCCTGCCTCCTCTCCTTCCTGCTGGTATTGACTGTCACTCGGGGCATGACTTCTTCGTAGTGCTTCAAGGCCTCCTTCCCGTTGTGATGAGGAGGGAACAGAATGAAGCTGTGGAGAGAACATAGTGCTCAGGTTGTAAAATGCTTTGCCTGCCCTAACTCTGTCCATGAACCCTGGTGAGGCTGGCCACTTGGACGTTTTTACCATTTCTGTGTGTGAAGAAACTGAGTAATAGTCTAATTGGGGGTTCGGATGACGGTCTGAGAGCCGTCTTGCTCAGCGCCTTTACCTGGAGTGGAAGGAGCAACGCGTGGACCCAGAGAAGCCACTCGCCTCTTCTCTTATTCTTTGCTGTAAGGTTGGGAGGGGGGTTGGTGCTATCTTTAATGGGTGTGTAGGACCCCATCCCTCCAAAACAACCGTCACTAATTTTGTATGTGGCTTTATGTATCATGATGTTAACATCGTGATGCATGTACTTATTCTTTCGAAGTAAATGTTTGTTCTCACAGTTGCATTATGTACCTAGGTCAACGAATCCTCCCAAGACTTTCATATAGGAACTCTTACCCACAGTCCCTTATTTTGCTAAATATTTGTTTTTGTACTTAACTTTCCATGAGTATTTTTTAGTTAACATCTTTTCTTTTGGGGTCAGCCTGACTCCCAGCTGCTGAGCCTGTCAGAACTAGTCTTGCTCAGGCTCACTGGAAACCCGTGAAGCCTGAGACTCTCCAGGCCACCCGTCTTTCCATTCAGCTTCAAAGAAACCTCTCTGTACAAAATGTCCCCTGATTCCAACAGCCTCTCAACCGACAAGCAGTAAATTGGTTGCTATTATCAAAATGAGATGGGCTAAAGAAAAGAGTTGTAAGTATTGTTTCCCGGAATTTTCATGGAAAATTAGGGTGAAAAGAGCAATAGAATGAGATACTACATTTTATCTATGTAGTCTTATCTAATCCTATTAAGAACTAAGTTGCACTATTATATCCATTTTGTAGATTAAAAAAAAAAAACCACACAGGTTTGGGGGTGCCTGGGTGGCACAGTCAGTTAAGCATCCAACTCTTGATTTTGGCTCAGGTTGTGATCTTGGGGTCCTGGGATTGAGCCCTGTAGGGGCATCTGCCTGAGGAGTCTCTCTCTCCCTCTCTCTCAGGTAGATAAATAATCTTTAAAAAATAAAATGGGTGTGGAGGTGTTAATTAAGTTGTTCAAGTTCGTACAGCTAGTAAGTGGCAGAAATGGAACTTAAACCCAGGAGTGCGTACACAGAGGCCCTGCTGTACCCTCTGAGTCTAAAGATAAAACTGTACAGACAGAAAAAGGATAGCCCAGTGGTACAGGAGAAGGAGGGCTTAGAACTTCTATATTGATTACATCGGACAGTTGTCAAAATTTTTCTTCAAGGACTTCAGTGGAAGCTTGAACCAGAATCCCAAATAAGCGTTAAGCCCCAAATTAACCCAAATTTTTACTTTCTTTTTCTGAGCAAACCACAACCTAATGAATCCATTAAACTGAGACATAAAAAAATTCTAAAATCAAAAAACCAAAATGTTCTCTAAAATCATAACCAAACTGACATGTTACTAGATTCCTCCCCCTCCCCTTTTTTTTAACAGCCAAATAATGGAAGCAGCTACTAGATTCCTAGTTTAAAGTAAGAAGGAGGAGGTCCCAAGATGTTGCCCTCTAAAAGTTCCATGGTACTTGGGGAGAGGAATAAACATGGTCTGCCTGGAGTCTGTCTGCAGGAGAGGTGAAGAAGTAGAGCACAGTGGAAGCTTTTTTTTTTTTTTTTTTTTTAACATGTTTCCTTATTTATTTATTTTAGAGAAGAGGGAGTGGGACAGGGGAAGAAGGAGAGGGAGAATCTTAAGCAGGCTTCACACGCAATGAATGTGGGGCTGTATCTCACGACTCTGAGATCATGACGTGAGCCGAAACCAAGAGTCAGACACTTAACCAACGATCTACCCAGGCGCCCCAGGAGAGGCTTTTTTATGAAGGTAAAAGAATGTTGCTATCTAAAACATGTAACCCGATAAACTGACCGTACCCTGGCTTTGCCTGATACAGCATAATTTGAGTGATCTGACTTAAGAGGACAAGTACACACCATGGAATGTTATGGATGATTTAGTATATGTCTTAAACATTATTTTGGTCTCCTTCCTATCAAGCCTTTTACCAGAATTGCTAACAGATACCTAAGTGAATGATTTTTTTAAAAGATGACTTTTTAAAATGAATGATTTATTTATTTATTTGAGAGAGAAAGAGAGCATGAGCAGGGAGCAGGGAGGAGGAGCAGGCTCCCCACTCAGCAGGGAGCCTGATGTGGGGCTCGATCCCAGGACTACAACCTGAGATGAAGGCAGCCGCTCAACAGACTGATCCACGCATGTGCCCCAAGTTGACGTATTTTTTTTTTTAAAGTTTTGATACCTTTTTTTCCACCTGCTAAGAAGACTACTAACAACCAAAGCAACTAAAAAAAAAATAAGGGGGGGGGGAATTTAGACAATACTTGTAACTAAATACCCACATAGGAGCGAAGGCCCAGATGTAACTGCCATCTGCATTGGGGAAGAATGACCCAACTGCTGACCCTCTCTGGGATAGTAAGCACTGGGAGGGGTGTGGGGACCTCTGGGCACACAGTGAACTAGAACATTTGTCCCTGCCACTGAGGAATTTCACATTTCCTATATTTGGGGCTTGGGGCCAAGGCTTGCAATATTTTTTCCTACTGACATGTACAACTAATTATTAATTGATGATAATAATAATAATTAATTTTAGTAAGCTTTGTGCCAGATACTCCACCAAGCATCTTACAGGTATTACCATTTAATCTTCATGTTAAGCCTGGTAGATTCTATTTTTAACTCCATTTTACAGATGAGGCTGAGGTGCAAAGAGCTTAAGAAACATGCCCAGGGTCAAAGTCAGAACGTGACAGAGCCAGGTCCCTCTGACACCAAGTTCAGACTCTCAGCCACGGTCCCAGACTGGACGTGGCCAGGCCGCCTTATCCTGAATTGTCCCTTAGTAGAGCTCCGTTTCATGACTGGACTAATACAGTGCTTTGGGGTCTCTCCATCCTCCTGGTTCAGGAGCTTTATGTAATCTCTCCACTCGCTTGCCCTTTCAATACCCGCTTCTTATGGCAACCTGTGTTGTACACAGTAACCTGGTGAGTGGTAGGCATTTGATAAATACGACCTTGAAATAAAAATGGATCAAAAACTACTAATATTGGGGCACCTGGCTGACTCCTTGGGTAGAGTATGCAACTCTTGATCTCAGGGTTGTAAGTTCAAGCCCCACATTGGATGTAGACATTACTTAAAAATAAAATCTTTAATAATAATATTTATGAGCACCATATATTACTTTGGAGGGTTTTTTTTAGGAAAACAAATTAAAAGTAGAATGTTACGGAGAATTCTGAATTTCCCTAAAATATTCACCACAAGGCCACCTGGTGGCCCATATGGCATCTTTGTGTGTTTTAAAGACACAGCCCCCTCCATCTGGCAGGAGGATGCAGCCCTCTCCAGTGCACCTGCCTGGCCACACAGAGCACAGCACGAGCTGGCTCTCAGCCTCCCCTTCCTCACAGCACATCGCAGGCCCTAACCTGTGCCCTGCGTATGGCAGCCCCACTCAGGTCCAGCCAACCATTGGTGATGCATCCCACACTGGTAAGTAGGCTGGGGTCAGGAGCAGATGAGCCTTTGATACCAAGAAAGAGTTGGAAAAGCTGAGTTCTTTACTTCCTGGTGCGCCGGAACCTGAAATGGAGAGTCTGGTGTTTGCACCAGACTGCCTGGCTCTGAATCCCAGCTATGTTGCCCACGAGTTAAAATGACCCCCGTCAAATTACAAGGTCTCTCTGCGTCTCGGTTTTCTCATTTGCGAAATCTGGTTGCTGTGAACTTAATAGGGATAGTGTATACACAATGCGTAGAATGGTACTGGGTACTCGGATGTGGCTGGCCTATGACGTGAGTTTCTTCCTGTCTGACGAGAAAGTCTTATTGGGGACATTGATTCATTTGTGGTGGGATTCATTTGTGGAAGGCAGCCCAAGGGGGGCTCTAAAGCAAGCAGGAGTCAGCAGTGACTGGGTTCTTCATAGCATAGTTAGAAGTCATGGGCCAGTGCATGTGCACAGTTTTTTTTTTTTTAATATGACACAGCCACATGTTTACTACTTTGAAGTTTTAGTATTTTTTTTAAAGTTATTTTAAAAGTTTGTTTCCAATTTAGTACAAGTACTCAAGGGACAAAGGCCAAATCCCTGGAGTTTAAACTATTTAAGAACAAAATTCATCTGAGTACATTTTAAAGATTTTATTGGCTTTATTCAGTGATTTGTGAACTGGGCGGCCTCCAATGTAGCAGATAAAAAGGAGCACCGAAGAGCTATGCAAGGCAAAAGATTTTATAGGCAGACCGGAGCAAAATAAGGAAGTTATACTGGGCAAAAAGGCAGATTGGTTATTGCGAGGTTACTTTCCTTATATGGGACAGCAGGGCATCATGGGGCAGATTACTTACTTAATGCTGATCGGTTGATTCCTGATTGGTTTAAGATTCCATTTCTGGGAGAGCCAAACTAAGTTAAGTTTCAGTTTGAGGACATGGGGCTTAGCATAAGTGACTCCATTTGGGGCCTGTTGTCCTAAACAGAACAAAGCATACCGGTAGAGCCGGAAGTATTGCTCTTTTCCTTCCTTTGAGTCAAAGCAGTAATAGTAAGCTATTCTTCAGTGTTTTGAAGCTGTGTTTCAATGTTTTAACTTGTTTGAGCAGTGACAACTTTGTGGACAGTAGATGGCTCTCAGTGTGTGTATGTGTGTGTGTGTGTGTGTCTGTGTTTCCTTATACCATGTCAGAACAGCCTCCTGGCTTTTTTATGTTCAACAAAGCATAGGTGACAAATAGGACAGTTTGCATTGATCTAATGCTGGATCTAGAAAGCTTGGTAACAGTGCCTGGTATTGTGGGCTGTAGAGGGCTTGGTGTTTGGGTGCTTTTTGTTTTTGCACTCATTTAATAAAGGTTTATTAGCACCTGTTTTGTGCCAAGTCGAGTGCTGGGAGCTAGAGATACTGGTGAAACAGTTTTAGCCCTTACAGAATTTATACTCTTGTGATAAAGGCACCCATTTGTCAATACTTAATTACAATCATAATGAGTACTACGAAAGAAAAGTATGCTGAGAATATATGACAGATGAACCTAATTGAGGGGGAAAGGGTTGTTGAATGGAGGTAGGGATAGGCTGTTTCCTGGGCTAGCAGGGCATTTGGGATGCAGGAGCAGCATGTCCAGAGACCCAAAGATAGGAAGATCCTAGGCATATTCTAGGAACAGAAGGAAGGCTGATGCCGATTAGAGTGTCAGGAAATGGGGTTAAGTCTCAGAGGACTTTATAAGCCGTGGTGAAGATACTGGAATTTGGACTTAGGGTTTTAATGAGGCTCACTGGCCACGTCTCCGTTCTGTGTTTGTGGGGAGACTGCCGTCTGTCATGGAGAAAGCTCACACCCAAAGTTGGCCCTCTCCTGGAGATCTTCTTTCCGTAGTGTCTCCTGAGGCTTCATACTCATTACTCTCATGCCGTACCCTAATGGACAGGGCTCCAGCATGATCTTCCTGACCCCTGAAGCCTGCGTCATCCCCAGAGAGGGTAAATCTAAATACTCGTTGGGGGGGGAAGGGGAGGTGAAGAAAAACCCATTTTCCCGATGCATACACTTGAGATTAAGAAATCCTTGGTCTTTGTGTTCTGAGTGCTTACTTAGACTGAATTGAATCGGTAATAGACTTTAAAAGTCAATTTTTTTAATACTAAAATTTTAAAGTGCCAACGTGGGTGTTGGGTGCTTAGTCAGTTCTGGGTGGGGGTGGGGCAGACACTGTGGCTGACTGTGGTGTGTGTGGTTAGGGGGCACCTAGAGAGCGCCTCCTGCACCACCACTGTCAACCCGGCTGGCCTTGAAGAGTCCAGGCCCAAAGCCCAGTCCCTAGCAGTGTTCAGGTTGCCCTGGGGCTAGCTGCCTAGGGCAAGGGGTCTGCTTGCCTTCACTCTCAGCCTCTGCTGCCCTTCCCCAAGGACCACTCAGACACATTCTGCTGACCTAGGGTGGCTGCCCCCAGCGGTCTAGCTCTTTAATCTCAGCCTGAGTTTGTTCCTGCTGTGGGCTTCTGCAGGGGTGACCCTCTACAGTAAGCCTGCTCTTTGCATTCCATGCAGGGTAGTTCTGTGTGGCTAGATCAGGTCACCCACTCTGTCTTCCCTCCTGCTGTGCGTGCACATGCCCGTGAGGCCACGGAGTGTGGGGGACTGGGCTATGTGCTGCCGTCAGCAGTTACAGCTCTCCTGCAAGGTGGTACTTGTCAGGATGCAGACCCAGTAATACCAACTTCCATATACCCAGCACAGGCTCTGTTCATTCCCTTAACCCTGTGAGGATATGGTACTATCCCCATTTTATGTGCCTGCTGCACAGGATGGTGAAGGGGATTAAAAGAATTAATATGTGAAGTGCTTCACAACCGGAAGTACATCAGATAAAAGCAATTTTATTCTAAATTGATTGGGGAGATTCAACAGCTGCAAATTGTAATGACAATATGTATGATGCCCATATCTACCTACCCATGTCTGATACTGATTTAGAAACGTATCTATTTACAGGATGGAGTGTATATTTAGTGAATGAATATTAAGGACCTGCTGTGTGTCAGGCTCTCTTCTAGGTGCTGTAGCTACATCACGGAAGGGAAGAGTATCAAAGATGACTGCCCTTGTGAGACTTCAGTTGGAGCAGTCAGATGGATAGTAAGCAATAAAGGAGTAAATTGTGTAGTATATTGGAATGCTGTGGGTACTATGGAAAAGAAAAAAGCAGAGCAGGGTGCAGGGCACAGGGAGTGCAGGGGAGAGGGGAAGCTTGCTCTTTTTATCGGGGTAAGCCTCATTTGTGTTTTTTGTGCATGGCCACAGCACTAGTCATTCAGCAAATATTTCCCAAGTGCCTACCATGTGCCATGTCCTATAGCAGTGAACAGGGTGGATGAGGTCCTTTAGCCTCCTGCAGCTTACCTCCTGGTGGTCAGAGTGCACAGTGAACAGGCAGGCACAAACACGTGGTAATGGCAGGTTGTGATAGGTAGTATGAAGGAAAACCAGGCATGGTGAGGGCAAGTGAAAGCGGGATCAAAGACAGAGGGGGTGGTCCTTCCAGGATGACATCTGAGCTGGGCCTGGAGCATGAGAGTGAGCCAGCCACCGCCAGTATGGGGATCGGTGTGTGTAAAGATCCCAGGGCCAGAAGACACTAGGCAGGTGGAGTAAGCAAAGGGAGGCCTATGTGCTGAGCACGGAGACTGGGATGGAAGGGAGTGGACAAGTCAAGAGAGAGTGGAAAGGACCCGTGGACCACACCGGGCCCCCACAGTGAAGGGTCTGGATTTTGTGCTGACTTCAGGGGAAAGCCAGTGAAGGGTTTTAAGCAGGGATTGGCTTGATCTCATTTGTGTTTTTAAAAGATCGTCCCATGTACCGCATGAAGCATGGACTACATAAGCAGTTCTCGCCAAAGCCACCAGCTGAGCAGGACACGGTCAGTCCTCCAGCTGGTTCCAGCCCGCTCTCACTGAACCCCACTGTGTGCCAGGCACTGTTCTCTGCACTGTGTGTGCTGCGCCCCTCACTCCTCCCTGCCCAGTTCCTGGCTCATCCAGACAGAACCAGTGGTGTAAGCTGTGATTCCTTGTCGTGTGGTAGTCCTCAGAAGGCTGGGGTGCAGAGGGAGCAGGGCCTAGAGAGGGAGGGTGCCGTGGGGAGGTAGGTTTAGAAAGTTTAAGGTCAAAGCCGCAGTTGGTGTTCCGTCCCTTTCAGGATGGCCCATCCTTCTGACTGGCTGGAGAGCCATTCTTGTTCAGTAGCCAGACTATCTGACCGTTCTTCCCTCTGCCCTTCCCAAGAGGAAGCAGTTCACTGAGAGGAACAGGGCCATTACATCAGTTGGCCCTTTAGGTTCACAAGAAAATGGTATTTGGTTTTTGAAAGCAACTCCTGATGATAAGCTCACCCCAAACTGAGACGTTTCAGAGGACAGGAACCCTGTCCCTAGTCATTTTGGTAACTCGGTCCCCGCCCCCGCAGCATTCAGATTAAAAATGCCTTCCATGCCAGGAGCTCTGAGTGTCAGTGGAGCTTGGCTGAGATGAGGAACGAACACAGCACTGGAGGGCTTCAGAGATAAACACTCGAGCCTGTTGGCCGGGTTTCTTAAGCAAGCAGGTATGTGGGCAAGCTCGATCCTGAGATGAACCTAAGGTGCATGGGCTACCCTGAAACACTCTTCTGTTTGAAAAAGAGAGAGAGAAGCCAAGGACCTTTTCCCCCTTTCATCTTTCCAAACACGCAGCTTGAAATATTTAACTGAGCCCATTGCATCACTCATGAATCTGATAATAACTTGTTCTTACAATCAGTATGCACGCAACTACAAGTCTAGAGCCCAAATGTTTACCTTTTCAAAGTAATATATTCAAGTAAGGTTGTTCAAGGCAACCTCCCTCTGTCATATACACCCTGGCAGCTTTCTGATGTCAGCCTTTTGAGCGACTTGAATTCCCATTGAAGACGCAAATTTCCCTTGCCTTACGATGCCTTCCCCAAGCTGAGAGTTTCAGTGCATCTGAGTCTGATAAATGCAGCTCTTCTCTACCCCCTTGGGACTGCATTTAGAAGAGAAATCAAGAGGATTTTCCTTTTCCTAGACAAAACTATACAAAGGGCTTCTGTTGTGTAATCTTTGAGATCCGATGTGTGTATTTCTGACACCTTGTCACGTGAGGAGGTCTGATGTAGTCACCCAACATGACTGCGAGAAAGTGTGCTGCAAAGATGCGGCTGGGATGGGGAAGCAGGATTGCTGAAGCCTTGCGCTCTGTTGGCACACTTTCTGCTGGGACTCGCAGCTTCTGCTTCGATATGGGCCGCACACTGCCCCAAAATGGACTGTGCGTTTGACTTTTGCAGGATTGCAGGTCAATGTCCTAATATAGTGTGTTCTTTTTTAGTTGGGTTTTATTTCTAAGTTTCTTTTTATAGAAGAAGACATGCAGTAGAGAGAAGCAAAAGTTGCTCTTTTGATTCAGTTTTGTTGTTACATACGTTAGGAATTAAGTAGCGGATGGGCTACAAGAGGGCGCTTGGCCTATGCCTCTGATCAGAAGAATATTTAGAACGGGCCTCAGTCCGGCCCAGGAGAGTGACCTTACTCAAGGCAGCATTACTTCACTCTCTGTCGGGTCTTAGAGATGTAGTAATAAAAGTACACCAAGTTTTATTAGCAAGCCCTATAAAGTTCTACATGATAGATATGTTGTCGATTAATAACTTAAAGAAGTTTTCCAAGATTTTTTTTTTCTTTGCACTGTGAGAGTTAAAATTTATACGGAAACTCTCACTTTCAGTTTTTTGACTTCTGTGTATTTCAGTAAAGTTGCCTGGACTGTTTGGGGAGGGAAGATTTAATTATGCTGGAAATACAGGGAGTTAGTTGCCCAGGCCGTTGCTAAGAATGGTTTCCCTCTTTTCAAGTTCATTTGCAGAGTGAGTGGACTGGCGCCTAAGAGCGGTCTCCAGGATCTGATGGGGAGGGAACTAATTTGATAGATAAATGGATAGAATCATATGCGCACACAGAATACTGGGACCAAGCTAGCCCTTGAGATCTGCAGGGCAGAATACAAGCACTGCTAGATTGTTCAAACAGAAGAGAGGCAGAGGTCCTGCAAATCAAGGAACGATTTTCACCTGAGTATGGAGAGTGTGGAGGGACTGTTAGTCCCCCTGATTTTTCAACCGTGCTCAGACTCCAGAGATGGTTAGTAACCACGTCAGGCTTGGGCTATTAAAGATAGCTATAGAATGTGTATCTGTGTGACTGTGGGTATGTCCGTGTTTCTCTGTCCCTTGGCCTCTCCTTCTCCTGGGGATTTCTGCTTCACATTTTACCATATTTTCATCTTCTGTGTCCCTAGTTCTTTTAAGCCTATATCTGATTTATTTTGAGTAGAAAAATTTGTTAATAATACCTTTAACAATCATTTTGAATAAAACATTCAAAATGATTGTTAAAGGTATTATTGTAAGTTAGAACAGCGTTAAGCATCCATCCAACTCACAATATTGTAAGTTAGAACAGCGTTTCTTGGGATGCCTGGGTGGCTCAGTCTGTTAAGCTGCTGCCTTTGGCTCAGGTGGGATCGAATCCTGCATCAGGCTCCTTGCTCAGCGGGGAGCCTGCTTTTCCCTCTGCCTCTGCCTGCCACTATGCCTGCTTGTGCTCTCTCTCTCTCTGACAAATAAAATCTTTAAAAAAAAAAAAAAAAAGAAAAGGACAGCATTTCTCAAACTTGTTGGTGCCAGGACCCCTTTGCACTCTTGTAAATCATTGAGGACCCAAAGAGCTTTAGCTTATCAGGAGTTAGAAATCTATCAGTATTTGCCATATTCACAATTTAAAAGGAGAACTTAAACAATTAACTCGTGAAAAGTGACTACAGTAAACCTAGTTACATGATAAAAAACTTATTTTAAAAAATAACTGTCTTCTAAGGCAAAAAATATAATGAGAACAGTGGCAAATACATAATGTTTAGCTTGATAGAAAGATAGCTAGATTTTCCTGTCAGCTTGGAATTCAGGGGCAAGTATGTTGTTATAGTTGAAGTATGTAAAGAAAACCTGGCCTCATAACAAACAGGTAGTTGGAAAGGAGAGAAGTTATCTAATTGCTTTTTCAGTTACTTGTGGATATTCTTTAATACTACACCACAACTTGACAGGTAGGTGGTTTTTTAAAGGTTAGTCACAACACGGGACTTGAAACCATAGCAATGAACTTTCCATACTGTGTCACATTTGAATCTACTGATGTTTCTTTCACCTTTTAGCCCATGCATGGTTTTTTTTGTAACAATATGCATTGGTTATTCGGAAAACATTAGTTCCCTGAACTGTACCGGTCTTCCAGACTCATTGCATGCTATCCAAAAATCACATTCTTTAACATTATCACTAATCTCATTAGAAAAATCATTATGTATTGAGAAGCATAGAGCTCATGGTGGTGGATACCAAACTTTATGTTAAATACCAAGTTTTCCAAAATAGTAATTTCCCTGAAAGTTGAATTTTTATTACTGGCAATAAAATGACTACTTCCTTGAGGGGTGCCTGTTTGGCTCAGTTGGTTAAGCATCTGACTCTTGATTTCAGCGAAGGTCATGATCTCAGGGTCATGGGATTGAGCCCCATGTTACATGCACAGCAGGGAGTCTACTTGAGATTCTCTCTCTCCCTCTCCTTTAGCCCCTCCCCCTGCTCACACTTTCTCTCTCTCTCTCTGTAAAATAAATAAATCTTAAAAAAAAAAAAAAAAACAAGAAAGAAATGACAGGCACACTTAGTTCATTTTCAAGTGTATGTTTGCCCAGATGTCCACATCCAGATAACCATAGTTTGTCAGTCATTTTTTTGCGTAAAAATGATGTTCCATAAAAAAAAGTTGGCTGATTTAACTCACAACTCCAAGAACCACCCAAGTGCTTTTCCTTAAGGCAGTCATTGTTTTGTCAGTATGCACTGCTAGTGTTTTGTATGTGCCTCCCATTTTATCACACAGAATGGTAAAAACGTGTATATCCAATAGTCAAAAGATCTAGTAAAATTAATAATTTTTACTTTTTCATCTGGGTATTACTGGCTCACTGTTTGCTGCAGCATCAGCTCTTTTACCCCTTGTTGCTTTTGCACAGTTGATGCACATGTTAGCATGGTGGGGGACGAAAGGCAAATGACATCTTCTTGTTATTATGAAAATTGTTTTGCCCTCATGAGCCTGACGAAAGGGTCTTTTGAGACTCAAGGTCCATGAAATGCTTTGAGAATTGCCAGCTTAGAAGAGAACTAGGGAAAAAATCAACAGGAATTCATTTTATTTTTCTAATAAAAGAAAAAAAAAGGCAGAAAGACAGGCAGAGAGAGGGAAGCAGGCTCCCCGCTGAGCAGGGAGCCTGTTGAAGGGCTCAGTCCCAGGACCGTGAGACCATGACCTGAGCCAAAGGCAGAGACTTAACTTTGTTAATTTTACTCTCTGTAGAGTAGAACTTGGGTTCATCTGGCTCTCATTTTTAAAGCTTTAAATCAGGAACTTTTCTAAGCACAATGTATAATTTAAGCCATTTGCTGCCCAGGGTCTGAGGGGGCAGTTCCTCTCACTCCCTGTCAACATCAACAGTATACTGTATCTCGTAATGTCAGGAGAACAAAGATGGGTTAGATTGACCCTGCATTTGAGGATCAAGCAGGGAAGGGTATAAATGTGAACAAATGCATAACACTACAAAATGTTATAACACATGTTATAATAAAGGTAGGAGCCCAAATCCAGAAATTCTAGAGGACGGACACTGCCGGGATGAGTAAGGTCAAGGAATTGCCAAGCAGAGGAGATAGAGGTTAGGTTAGAAGAAACTCAAGAGGAAATATCAGTTTTCTCCTAGAGCTTTTATACAGATGTAATTTACAAAATCTTCCAAAGTTAGGAAAAAGGTATCTGTGGTAGAGAGTATGCGAGCTGTGCGTGTTAGTGGGTGCAGTGGTGTGGGGGAAGGGAGACGAGGCTAGAGGAGGGGATTCTGCTTTGTACCTTAATACACTTCTGTACTGTTCGAATATTTCACCATGAGCATAGACTTATTTTTTAAAGATTTATTTATTTATTTTAGAGAAAGAGTGAGAGTGCAGGGAGGAAGGGCAGAGGGAGAGGGAGAGAAACCAAAACAGACTCTGTACTGAGCACAGAAATGAGCCCGACTCAGGGCTCATTTCATGACCCTGAGATTAGCACCTAAGCCGGAACGAAGAGATGGATGCTTAACCGACTGCACCATCAGGCTCCCCTACTTTATTTTTTTAAAGCTAGTTCATTTTAAACGCTAGTGAAGAAAAGGTAATTTAATCGTCAGAAGTATCTTATTTAAATGCCCACCTTTGCATTAAATGTGTGTTTATTAGGGAAGGTTGGAGTATGGCAGGAGACAAAAGCAGCAGAAGATCCTAAATATATGAATTAACTAAATATATGAATTTCCCAATGGCATTTATATAAAGTGTTTATCATATAGTTATAAAATTCTTAAAAGCACTTTACTTACTTTTAAAATACATTTTATGTAAATATACACATACGTACTTAAAACTATAATATGGAATTTTATACTAGAGATTTATATTTTGTACATGTATATATACAGATTTATATATAATATCTATATGTGTGTATATATATATAAATAAAGAGAGGATGACCATTCATTTTATTTCCCCTTGTACTGAACCAGTATGTACCTGTTTCTCTGGCATGGTTGTTAGTTGCATCCCTTTTCTCTCTAAAGTGTCCTGTTTTAGATGCTGAATTATGTGTTCACCCTGTATTTGTACATATATATATATTTCTTTATCATTAAATGTATGACTATGTAAATATTTTTATATAGCATATGCTCATGTATTTATAAAGTCACACATTTATTTGTACATACATGTGAATACATGCATATGCATATTGATGTAGTTAGAAGGTACATGTTAAAGGCTATTTATAGCTTAAATACAAACTCAGGAAATAGTAACATAATTCAGGCAACCACTATTATCTAGTTACAAATTATTTTAAAAGAAATGTAGGCCCACCAAAATTTTTGCATCTGTAACATTTTTATTCACCTTTTTCATGCTTATCTATTCCATCATGGTGATATTACTGAGAATACTGAGTTTATTGCATGAAACGTGCTTTAGAAAGTTACATGTGAATTAAGTCTCATCCTCCCATTTTATATTTATTTTTCTGAGGTCTTTCATGGGCTTTCCATTGGCAAAAACTCCTAAAGCTTCAGTATTAAGTTACTCTCTGTAAAGAAATATAGTAGAGGAGGTCACTTTAACTTTTTTAAGTCAAGAATACTATTTTTGCTGAGGATGACTGCCCCCCAACACACAAAAGCTCATTTATAAGTCTTAATTTTAATTTTGGAGATATCTTTAAAGTCAGTATGTTTGATAAGATCTGTGGGTCTAATGTTATTTCACGTGCTGTTCTTATCAGTTGCAACAGAGGAAACCAGCTAAAGGGGCCAAGCTGGTCATGTGACAGAGAGAAGCCACTTGGCGGTAAATGCCTGGGCCAGCAGCATGTGACTACAGGTGACGGTGATGAGGGTACACAGCTACCAGGCACCCCTCCTTCTGGCCAGGCAGGCAACAACCATTGTTTCCCACTCTTACTGTTCAAGAAAAGATACATTGATTTTATGTTAAATCTTACTCTTTTCAACATTAGCCCAGTTTTTCAGAAACACGGTTCCAAAGAAAGGTTGGCCACACAAAACATGTGGGAACCAGATTTGCCTGCAGTCCTCTGGTCTGCAGACTTCAGACTCATTTCTCAATTGCCCTTTGGACACATAGGATGTGGCTTCTAGCTGTAGCAGCTTCTGAGGTGATCAGATGACTATGGTCGGGGAGGCAGTTCATGTGGCAGGCTTTGGTAGCCTGGAGAAGTGGGTCCTAGAGTCTGAAAGATGTCAACGTGCATCTTCAGCAACTTCCGCTGCTTCTCCAGTCT
Organism: Lontra canadensis; assembly: GCF_010015895.1. NCBI lineage: Eukaryota > Metazoa > Chordata > Mammalia > Carnivora > Mustelidae > Lontra > Lontra canadensis. Next base: position 21,354,247 of record NW_022631000.1, read on the forward strand.
GCATTTGCAGATCGGGACTCTATTTATTTTTTTTTAAGATTTTATTTATTTATTTGACAGAGAGATCACAGGTAGGCAGAGAGACAGGTAGAGAGAGGGAAGCAGCTCCCCGCCGAGCAGGGAGCCCAATGCAGGGCTCAATCCCAGGACCGTGAGATCATGACCTGAACCAAAGGCAGAGACTTAACCCACTGAGCCACCCAGGCGCCCCAGGACTCTGTTTTAAACTCTTACACTGACTCTTGGATTATAAAGTTCTTGAGGGCATGAAACTCTGTGCCTCCTTCTGAGTGAAATTCTCTTTCCCCCTTTTGTTTCTATCTGCAGAGCTAAATTCTGCCTTTAAGATCCAGTAAATGGCGCTTCCTCCTAAAGAACTTTGCTGTACTCCTCCCTATGCCTTCCATCACCCCCACTCCCAAGCTGCTCCCCAGAACTCCCACTGTGTTCTCTTCACCTGCCTGCCTGTCTGCATGATCCCACACACACATTGTGTGTCTGTGTTATGTGGCGTTTCATAAACACATCTTACTTTCCTTGCTATACCACAAAACTTTGAAGGCAAAATTTTTATTTCTTTTATGGCAATGGGGTTTTATTGTCAGCCACCTGGGCCTGGTTCTAGCTGGTTGATTAAAACTACTTGAGGCGCCTGGGCAGCTCCGTTGATTAAGTGTCTGACTCCTGATCTCAGCTCAGGTCTTGATCTCAGATTGGTGAGTTCAAGCCCTGTGTTGGGCTCCATGCTGGGTGTAGAGCCTCTTACAAAACAAAACAAAGCAAAAACCTACTTTGAAGAGCCTCTGAGACAAGGTGGGAAACTTGTTGTGTCTTTTGAATTTGGTATCACATGAATATATTCTTTATTTACTAAATAAATATAAATATAAAAATGCATATGGATTACAGGGTCTGGGCCTGGCTGTTCTAAACCAGAATTTCTGTGGGAGCAGGGGAGAAGGAAATCTATAAACCTGTATTATTCTAAAGCTTCCCAGGTGATTTTGATGCATAGCCAGGGTTGGGAACTACTGTCTCAAAAAGCACAGAGTACGTATTCAGGAAGCATCTGTTCAAAGGAAGAATGAACTCTTGTCTACCTGTAACATTTAGCTTGATGCCTTATACTTAACAGTTGTTCCATAGATATTGGTAGAGGAAATGAAAGCCTATTTTGAGTTCAGATACCAGCCCCCCATCCCACTTAGCTGGGGTGGGGCCATGTACGTGCCACCACCCCACGGTCCATCCGGGCAGATGGGCAGCTTCTCAGCTGGACCATGGATGGCCAGCTGGCCCCTCCCTCTGATGCTTCCAGCACACTGCAGTCTGAGCAGTCGGGTGTGTGTTTGTTTGTTTCAGCTCAAATGTGGTTATGACTTTCAGTGGTTCCCTCTTACCTCCAATATAAAATTTACTGTTAGGAGTACTTTAGAGCCTTTGGGATCTGGTCTGACCCTACCTTCCCTGGCCCCTGTCATTCAGCATTAAGGTACTGATGGCTGGCACTGCTGAGGACATCAGGGACAGAGCAGTGTGCACACCCTCTCCTACCATCATACAGACCCACTTCCCAGTCCCCGAGTGCAGTCCACCCTTTTATCATTTTGCTTTTGCTTTGCCCACAGTGTTCCTTCTGCTTAGAATGCCTTCCCCTTATCCCTGTTTTACTTACTGATTGATGTCAAGCTTTCCAGGGCCCCTATAAATAATAAGTTGGCACTTCATCGTTTAATACTTGATACATACCTTTAGTATAAGGCCTACCATTAGAGTCCAATTATTAGTTGACAGTTCTCTTTCTTCTCCTCGACTCTTGAGGACAGAGACTTGTCTCACATGCTTCAGTTTCTCCAGCTCTGAGCCCTGTGTCTGACCGTGTTAGGTATTAACGTATGTGCTGGGTAGAATTGACACAAGAATGAAGTTTTTATGTATGTGCCAAGAAGGCACATCGAAGTGCTACATAGTCACTACGCTTTTAAAAGTATTCCTGCCACAAAATGGTAGATAGTCCCCCTTTTGAACAGTGTCATACTTGGATATTCCAAAGTTAAGAGGATGTTCTGATGACATATAAGATGATACTTCCTTTTCTATGTGTTATTCTGTGAGTGTGATTAAGATATTCTTAAATGTTAACAGTTAGCCTTTTACTAACTCTCCTAACCTAACAATCTAAGCGAAGAATCACGCCATCCTAGAGTAGTGGGTGGGGCTTATCTTTGAGCACCTTGGAGTATTAGCCTGATGTGAAATACTGTTCCCCGAGTGGAGGTGGGGCCTCGTGGGAGTTTAGAGTGCTGTGAACTGGAGTGTTTTGGAAGAAGCAGTAGTTTTGAGGTGGAAGGACAAAATAGATGTCAGCATGGAACTAAGCCAACATGGAAACCACCATTTAAAACCATAGTATGTCTTTTGCCAGATCTGGAACTGCCCAGTCAGCTGGATAAAGAATGGAAATAATGAACTGGCTTCAGAAAACCCAAACAGATGAGAATAAATGAGTTAGGAGAAAAAGTAGATTTTACAGGGGCCCAGAGCAGAGACCCCAAGGGGGCAAAAGAGGCATCAGCCAAATATGTCATTGATCTATAACCAGTGAAGGACAGAGTCCCGCTGTCTGTTCAGGGGTGTAGAGGAAGCTGTAGATTCCAATTCATTTAATTCCTTTTTATTCCTAGACATAACTCCTTCACACTTCTAGGAAAGGTTCATAGACTATTACAACTAAAGGCAGGATAAATAAGAGTAGAAGAGGTAATGTTTTGTAAAGAAAATGAGACAATAGTCACACCAGAAACCCAGGGAAACAATGGCTACAACCAGTGATGCTGAGAGTTCGAAGCTTCTTTGTCTTGGGAACAGAAGAATTTGTTAGTAGTAATGTAGTTTTTCCTGTGGCAAGATGAGATCAAAGAATTAAATGGATCCTAAAGTTTAAAGGACACTAAATAACATAATGGGCACAATTATAGTAGCTTTAGAAAAGAGTAAAAAGAAATTCATTCTGTGGCCATCTGGTCTCCACAACTGAATGAATGCCACGGGTTAAAGGTAGGACTCCCGTGCTTGGAAGACCTTGCCACTAGGAACCAAAGAGGTATCTTCAAGCTCTGCCACTTTCCCGACATCACTTGACAAGAGAGAGAGGCTGGATGAATAGCTACTCAGTATGGCCTTTAGACCAGAGGGAGATTTTTGGTTTTAGCTGCGGGAGTGATCTGTTAGTGTATACTGGAATTAGTTTAGTGAGTTGTCATTAACATTTTTTAAATGAGAAACAGTGGAAGAGGACAAAATACATTGAACGTAGTGCATGCATTAAGGTTAAGTTTTAATTTTTGTGTCTTAATCCCTATGTACCATGTATTTCTTATAGAATATTGATATTATATATAAATATATATTTATAAATATATATATATATAACTGTATATATATAATCTTAATATTCTATCCCTCATTAAAATATTAGTTGGTAGGCTCTGGGCATCCCAGGCTTATGGTATAAAATATATAGAAAGAAGAATAAGAATTAGGCTCTGGGAAGAACAGAGATAAGACCCTTGAACCAGAACAAGAGCCCCTGTGCCTTTAAATTGTGCTAATTTAAGAACATGTGACTAGATTCAGTATTTTTTTTGAAATATAATTAATATACAGTGTTATATTAGTTTCAAGCATATAATGATTGAACAGTTTAATACATTGCTCAGTCTTCCCCATAATAAATATATGCTTGATCCCCTTTATCTAGTTCACCCCTCCTCCCACCCACCTCTCCTCTGGTAACCATCAGTTTGTTCTCAGTATTTAAGCATCTGGTTTTTGTCTCTCTTTTTTTCTTCCCTTTGTTCACTTGTTTTATTTCTTAAATTCCACATGTGAGTAAAATCATATGGCATTTGTTTTCTCTGCCTTATTTCACTTAGCATCATACCCTTTCAGTCCATCGATGTTGTTGCAATGGCAACATTCTTTTTTATGGCTGAGTAATATCCCTGTGGGGGGTGTCTGTGTGTGTGTATCACATCTGTTTTATCTATTCGTCTGTCCGTGATCATGTGGGCTGCTTCCATATCTTGGGTGTTGTAAATAGTGCTGCCATAAACATAGGGGTGCATATGTCTTCCCAGATTAGTGTTTTCATTTTCTTTGGGTAAATACCCAGTAGTGGAATTACTGATGGTGGGACAACTGGACAGCTACATGCAAAACAATGAAGGGGGACCACTTTTTTATACCACATACAGAAATAAACTCAAGATGGATTAAAGACCTAAATGTGAGACCTGAAACCATAAAAATCCTAGAAGAGAGCACAGGCAATAATTTCTCTGACATCAGCCATAGAAACATTTTTCTAGATATGTCTTGGGCAAATCAACTATTGGGACTCACAAAAATAAAAGGCTTTCACACAGGAAAGGAAACTATCAACAAAACAAAAAGGTAGCCTACCAAATGGGAGAAGATATTTGCAAATGATATATCCGATAAAGGGTTAATATCCAAAATATCTAAATAATTTATACAACTCAACACCCAAAACCCACAAATAATCCAATTAACAAATGGGCAGAGGACCTGAATAGACATTTTTCCAAAGAAGACATACAGGGTGGCCGACAGACATAGGAAAAGATGCTCAACATCACTCATCATCAGGGAAATGCAAGTCAAAACAACAATGAGATAACCACCTCACACCTATTGGAATGGCTAAAATCAAAAAGATAAGAGGTAGCAAGTGTTTATGAAGGGTTGCAGAAAAGGGAGCCCTTGTGCACTGTTGGTGGAATGTGAATTGGTACAGTTACTATGGAAAACAGTATGGAGATTCCTCAAGAAATTAAAACGAACTACTATATGATCTAGCAGTCTCACTCCTGGGTATATATTCAGAAGAATTGAAATCAAGATCTCGTAGAGATGTCTGTACATCAAAACTACAGTGAGATAGCACTAGACTCAGAGACATACTCTCCTGGTTTTGTGTGTTATTTCTTTTCTTTTTTAGTGTGCCTTCAGTACCTCACAGAGTTGTTTCTGAAAACCCTAATCTCCTTTGGCGATCCTGAAAGGGAAATCCGAGAAAGAATGAGAGAAGGGCCAGTAGCACAGAGAGGCAGGGCACCCATGGTGGTCAGACTTGGTCATGCAGACCGAGGCTTTCCGTCCAGATACCTTTCAGAGCCACAGATTCAGAATGGCTTCTCCAGTTCTTCTCTGAGCAGGCAGAACCTTTGTATCAGGTACTGCTTACTGAGGGAGGGCTTCTTAAAAAAATACATCCTCTTCCTGCTTCATAAATCATGTTTGGGTCATATCATCAGGATTATCTGTGAAGATGGGAGGTTGTGGCAGGACCATGGCATTGCTCAGCTCTAAGAATTTAATGCAGCAGTCTTGAGTGATAGCGAGACCCTAAACATTTGGGGGAGAAGCCCTCCCCCTCCCAAATTTGGACATGTATATATAGCTACAGCTTTGGAGAAAGAGTTCTGGGAGCATTTCCAACTATAACAACTATTAGCAATGGTATGAGAAACAGGCTGGGCGAGATCGAGATTTAGCTTCCAATTGCATTTTATGTGACTCCAAGTCTTGCAAGTAACACCAGAATGAGATAAAAACCTATATTTAAAGTGTTTCAAAAGCATTGAAAATTATCTAGAAATAAAGAAACTACTTGTTGGGGTGCCTAGCTGGCTCATTTGGTAGAGCATGCAACTCTTGATCTCAGGGTCGTGAGTTCAAGCCCCGTGTTGGGCATAGAGCTTACTTTAAAAAAAAAAAAAAAAAAAAGGAAAGAAACTACTTGTGGTGGAAGGGTCTCTGATCATCTCTTCCCTCTTGTTCCAGATGACAGTCATGTCCCTTTCCAGGGACCTCAAGGACGACTTGCACAGTGACACAGTGCTCTCCATCTTAAATGAGCAGCGCATTCGGGGCATTTTATGTGATGTCACTATTATTGTGGAAGACACCAAATTTAAAGCCCACAGCAATGTCCTAGCTGCTTCAAGCCTATACTTCAAAAATATCTTTTGGAGCCATACGATCTGTATTTCCAGCCATGTCCTGGAACTGGATGATCTCAAAGCTGAAGTGTTTACAGAAATCCTTAATTATATCTACAGCTCCACGGTTGTCGTCAAGAGACAGGAAACAGTCACCGATCTTGCAGCTGCAGGAAAAAAGCTGGGAATATCCTTCCTGGAAGATCTTACTGATCGCAACTTCTCAAATTCCCCTGGTCCCTATGTATTCTGCATTACTGAAAAGGGAGTGGTTAAAGAAGAAAAAAATGACAAGAGGCATGAAGAGCCCGCCATCACCAATGGGCCAAGGATCACCAATGCATTTTCCATCATCGAGACAGAAAATAGTAATAACATGTTTTCTCCACTGGACTTGCGGGCAAGTTTCAAAAAGGTCTCTGACTCCATGAGAACCACAAGCCTCTGCCTGGAGAGGACCGACGTGTGTCACGAGGCAGAGCCCGTCCGCACCCTCGCAGAGCACTCGTATGCCGTTTCTTCCGTGGCCGAGGCCTACAGAAATCAACCTGTCCGTGAACACGGCAGCAGTTCCCCTGGTAAGACAGGTAAAGAAAATTGTGAAGCTCTTGCAGCAAAACCGAAAACGTGCCGAAAGCCAAAGACCATCTCCGTACCCCAGGACTGTGACCCAGCTGCAGACAACACGCCACCCCCTCCGGTGACCAGCTTAGAGGTTCGTCAGGAGAGAAGTCCACAGCCAGCTGCCATCCTGCCTTGTTCAAAATCTCCCAGCAACGAAGGAGATGCCCGTTTTTCCAAGGAAGATGAAAATAAATCCTCGGAAGTTCCTGGGCCGCCTGCCGCTGAGGTTCCCCCTCTCGTGTACAACTGCAGCTGTTGTTCCAAATCCTTTGACAGTAGCGCCCTGCTCGGTGCCCACATGCAGCTTCACAAGCCCACCCAGGAGCCGCTGGTGTGCAAGGACTGCAACAAGCAGTTCAGCACTCTGAACAGGCTCGACCGGCACGAGCAGATCTGTGTGCGCTCCAGCCACATGCCGATTCCTGGAGGAAACCAGCGTTTTCTGGAAAACTACCCCACCATTGGACAGAATGGAAGTTCATTCACCGGGCCAGAGCCTCTGTTGTCTGAAAACAGGATCAGCGAATTTTCCAGTACCGGCGGCACCTTGCCAGAGACGGACCACATGGTTAAATTTGTGAATGGGCAGATGCTCTACAGCTGTGTTGTGTGCAAACGGAGTTATGTGACGTTGTCCAGCCTCCGAAGGCACGCGAACGTTCACTCGTGGAGAAGAACCTATCCCTGCCATTACTGCAACAAAGTGTTTGCGTTGGCCGAGTACAGGACAAGACATGAAATTTGGCACACAGGAGAAAGGCGCTATCAGTGCATTTTCTGCCTCGAAACTTTCATGACCTACTATATTCTCAAGAACCACCAGAAGTCTTTCCATGCCATAGATCATAGACTTTCCATCAGTAAAAAAACAGCCAATGGAGGCCTGAAGCCTAGTGTCTATCCATATAAACTTTACAGGCTCCTGCCCATGAAATGCAAGAGGGCTCCTTACAAAAGCTACCGAAATTCTTCCTATGAAAGTGCCCGAGAAAACAGTCAGATGAATGAATCTGCCTCTGGCCCCTATGTTATTCAGAATCCACATGGCTCTGAGTTACCGACGCTGAATTTCCAGGACCGCGTCAACACCCTGACCAACAGTCCAGCCATCCCCTTGGAAACGTCTGTACGTCAGGAGGTGCCCACCTCTGCCAATGTACAGAACACAGAGGGGACCAAATGGGGAGAGGAATCGCTGAAAGTTGACCTCGATAGTAACTTTTATTCTGCCGAGGTGTCCGTCTCTTCTGCTGAGAACGCTGGCAGCTCTGATGCCCCGGCCGGGGACGTACCTGTCCCATCTTTGAGTAACAGCAGCGAGAACGCAGCCTCTGTGATCAGCTACGGTGGCTCAGCACCCTCGGTCATCGTGCACAGTAGCCAGTTCTCGTCGGTGATAATGCACAGCAACGCCGTGGCTGCCATGCCCAGCAGCAACCCCCGCGTCCCCTCCGAGCCACCTGTCAGCCAGCCCCTGAAAGACGACGGCAAACCTGAGCCTGACAAAGTGAGCAGAACGGTCAGCCGACCCAAGAGCATCAAGGAGAAAAAGAAAACCGTGCCCGGTAACAAGGCAGAAGTAGCAGAGGAGTCCAAGTACGGGACCGATCCTGGAGGGTCGGTGAGCAAAACTGCAAATACGAAGGAAACCAGTAAAATTGAAACCTACATTGCCAAGCCCGCTCTGCCCGGAACCTCCACAAACAGTAACGTCGCGCCCCTTTGCCAGATCACAGTGAAGATCGGAAACGAGGCCATCGTGAAAAGGCACATCCTCGGATCCAAGCTCTTCTACAAAAGAGGAAGAAGACCCAAGTACCAGATGGAGGAGGAGGCGTTGCCGCCAGAGAGTGACCCAGAAACCAACAGAGACAGCCCTCTCGGGCTCTGCCAGTCCGAGTGTATGGAGATGAACGAGATGTTTGACGACGCCAGTGACCAGGATTCCACTGACAAGCCCTGGCGTCCTTACTACAACTACAAACCCAAGAAGAAATCCAGACAGCTGAGGAAGATGAGGAAGGTTAACTGGAAGAAAGAACACGAAAACAGGAGCCCAAGCGCTAAGTGCAGATACCCAGCAGAACTGGACTGTGCCGTGGGGAAGGCTCCTCAGGAGAAGGCCTTTGAGGAGGAAGAAACCAAGGAGATGCCCAAGTTGCAGTGTGAGCTCTGTGATGGGGACAAAGCCTCGGGGGCCGGGAACCAAGGGAGGCCCCACCGGCACCTCACTGCTCGGCCTTACGCCTGCGAGTTCTGCGCCAAGCAGTTCCAGAGCCCGTCCACCCTCAAGATGCACATGAGGTGTCACACTGGAGAGAAGCCGTACCAGTGCAAGACGTGCGGGCGGTGCTTCTCGGTGCAGGGCAACTTGCAGAAACATGAACGCATCCACCTGGGTGTGAAGGAGTTCATCTGTCAGTACTGCAACAAGGCATTCACGCTCAACGAGACCCTCAAGATCCACGAAAGGATCCACACAGGTGAGAAGCGCTACCACTGTCAGTTCTGCTTCCAGAGCTTTTTGTACCTTTCCACAAAAAGGAATCACGAGCAGAGGCACATTTGGGAGCATGATGGGAAGGGCTATGCCTGCTTCCAGTGCCCCAAAATTTGCAAAACAGCTGCTGCCCTTGGAATGCACCAGAAGAAACACTTGTTCAAAAGTCCAAGTCAGCGGGAGAAAGTAGAAGGTGACATGTGTCAGGAGAACTCAGACCCCCTGGAGAACCCACATGTCCATGACTCAGAAGACAGTGACCAAAAGGATAACGTACAAACCATTGTTGAAAATGTCCTTTGAGTGGCAATACTTAGAAAAGTCTTCAAAGATATAAGTTGGTGGCTTTGTTGTTTTGGGGTTTTGTTTTTGTTTTGTTTTTAGTTAGCTGTTTTCTTCTGTTGTTGGTGGGTTTTTTTTGTTGAGTTTTGTTCACACAACAGTCATAAGGAGTGAAACATAAAAAAGAAAATCTCATTTGTGAAAATTCCAGAAAAAGGATCCTAATATCTACTTTGGGTTTTAGCATTAACTTCATGCAAAGTGCACAAAAATGAAATAGCCGAATCCTCCAGTATCCCAAGTATCTTATGGAAGTTTATGAAGTTCTTAGCTGTGGTATTTCTGCCAGTGGGGGGTGGGGTGGGGAAGAGTCTAATGTTAGCCTAATTTACAACATTCTAGTAAGTGCTGATAGCAACTGGCTGCTAAGCTCTCTTTAGTCACTGGAGAAAATGAGGGTCAGATATCATGAAAACATCATCTTCATAAATATGGTAGAAGATAAATGATCTATTATAGTCATTTTTCCCATCCAGCTTTTGTGCTTTTAAAAATTGTTTAAATTAGTGAATATATATGAAATATTTAATATTATAGCTGAAAATATGTGTGAAATTGAGTAACCTAAGTAGGACGTTCATTATGTAGAACTACTTTTCTGCAACACAAACCTTGTAAAGTGCATATATAAATCACTATGACTTTTAACTGTCCATGTCCCCTGTAGAGAATTCTAATGACAAGCAATAGATCTGCAAATAATGAGGAACTGATGGAAAAATCAGTAGAATAAGCATCTTGAATCTGATTTAAGAGCATATAATGTATGCTTTTAGATGGAATGCCATTCCCTTGAAGTTATGGCTGAGCTATTACTAGAACTGGTCTCCTCCAGACGCAGAAAATATAGGTCATGCCTTATCTGCAGGGGAGAGCCCTCCCAGGACTCTTCTGTGATTACCTGTGCTGTATATTACTTTGCAGTGGCCTCACCTCAGAAAATAAAGAAGGATCAAATTCTTCTGAAACTCCTGCAGTCTTCCATCCATCACAAGGCCATGGATGGGGAGGTCTTTTTCAGAGAGACCTCATCAGTCTCAGGGGTTTAAGTAAAACCTGACACATCCTGTTCCACTGAAGGGAGTGTCCAGGAGATTTAGTGCAAATCATGAGTATGACGGTGAGTTCCCAAGCACTTGAAAGCGACAGAAAGCCTAATCCCTGTAGTCGTTAGCTTTCTTGGAGATTTTGCAGCCCACAAGTGTACACTAGTATAAAACAAAAGGACATCAGGAAGACACCTCCACCTCACCCATTAACGACTTGAGTGGGTGAGAGGAAGCGATGACCTTCCTTGCCTCAAATGGTAGCTTTGCTTTTTGGGGGTGGGGGTGGGGAGATAGAATGCAGAGTGAGAAGATTCCATCACTTATTTATATGACTCAGAAACATATCCCCAAAGCCGGATGCCTTGTCTTCGTGTTTGCAGACATCCAGCTCCCTTGCTAAAAACCCACTTAAGTTGTTTCGTGTTCTTTAATGCTGCCCCACACCGTTAGCATTGCCCTCGAAGTCCAGTTGCCCTGTAGGATATTCTGTCATGGGACTAGGTTCTAGGAAGCTGGAACTCATCGCTCTTACGTTTAAGCTGCCAGGATAGGAGGGAGAGAGAAAACATTCCTACCCTTTGATCACCAGTGTGAGCAGAATCCGGAACCTGGCTTAAGGGCGACCTACGGCCATTCATGTTCATGGGATTTGATAGATGGAAGCTCAAGGTTATCCAAGGTTTCAAGGTCACCATTATGAAGATGTAGTTCAAAGGACTCCAGTTCCTCTCTCCAAGTATTGTGATATCTCCACGAAGAAGACTTAACGTGGATTTGGGTGGGCAAGAAAGTGTTTAAACACCCAGAGAAGGACATGATCAGAGCTGACCTTTTTATATAGTAGTATTTTGCTGTTAAGTAACCCCAATACTGCATCTGCATTTATCTTTTGTTCATCTACTTTCATTTACATACAGTATTATGTAATAGAGGAAATGGGAAAATGCAAGCAAATTCAACTTTATTTTATACATTGTATATATGTATACCTGCACTATTCATTTGGGTTTTGTTAAAAGAGATAGTCACAAAGGGCTTATGAATTGATAATTAGAATATTGAATAGGCAATTCTGTGATCTACTAACTTGTTTTATCCCAATTAAGATTATTAATCAAAGAGAATTACTGTGTATTTCAGTCATTTTAATTTGGGGTAACTCTAAATATAAAATTATTACATGTAGTGATGTCTCCCAGCCCTTACATGTGGAAATTTTCTAAGTGGACTTGTATGCTGATAATTCTAGACCAAAGTAAATATGGCAGAATATTTATACATGAAAAAAATAATTTTGCAAATATTTTCTATAATTGTATTATTCGTTCAAAATGTTGATAGCTTGTGTTAGTTTCAGGGAGGGGTGTATATTTTGATAAAAAAATACTTGACTTTGTAATTCTGTATATTCTATACAATTTATAGCAGAGCCGTTTTAAGACAGCCTTGTCACATTTTTTTTGTTGTTGTTAATTGTGAAAACTTTATCCTGAGTGATGTTTCAGTATGCATTGAGTACATAACGACCAACTAGAATTAAAGTAGGTGTAAACAGTGAACATACTGTATGCTGTACAAGATATATTGTGATTTGCTGTTTCAGCATCTGTATTTTGGTTAGAAGATATTATTAAATGCAGATGTTAAGGGTTGGAAAAGTCTAATTTTATTTTTAGAAATAATGAATACAAATTTGGTTTTGCTTGATTAAAATAGCTTATTCCTATGTTAAGTCTCTTAAATGTTTTAATGTTACTTCTTTTGTGTAGCCAAGCAGCAGTTTTCTCTTTGTGAGTCCCAGCATTGTTTCACATATCATTCACTTAATATACTTCTGTTTCCTTACTTGTTCCCATTCCATGATACCTACTTACATGCTTAGGATCCACATGGAATATATATTAAAAGAAAAAAAAAGGAAGAATAAGAGAGATGGAAACCTTATCATTCACTGCTTTGGATAGGCCTGACCTTGCCATGGGGAATCTGAGAGCTCTGGAAATGTTTTCTACTCCACTCATTCCCAGGGGACAAATCCCACTCAGTACCAGGTGTTAGGCACCATTCTTGCCATGGGCCATTTCATTCAGGTCTTTCCCGACAAGGCTGGGAAATCGACCTCACTATCCACATTTTCTAGCGACTTTGAGAAGATCCCACAGCCAGACGGAGCCAGGATTCCAACCTAGGGCTTCCTGACTCCAGAGCCAAATTTATTTTTCTTTTCAACACCTTAAAAGTAAAATCTTCCTGGAAACTGAACAAGGAGTGAGGAAGAGAGGCCCGAGGAATGCCCGCAGCTCTAGGACAGCAGCTGTTCTGGTGACGGCGTTCGGGGCTGTACTGGCCTCAGCTCTCCCTGGCACACCCCTGCTTTCTGTACTCAAATCTCAACACTTTGGGTGTTTGGCTTTCCCCCTTGATGTTGGGATACTGCCCTACAAAATAATTTTTTAAAAATCTGTGCACTTTTTTTTCAAGATTATGGAGCAAAATTACCATTTTATGCTGTTACAAGCTAGTACTTTCTCACACAAAGAAAAAAAGTGTGTTCCATCATCACAGACTATATTCCTAACCTTAACTCAGTATCTTCAGATGCCTGCGGTTAGTCGCAGTAGATAACGTGAAAGGGAGTGCCGGGGGCTGCCACCCATCACCAACACAGGGAAAAGAATTCAGATTACCAGCCCTCCTCACAGCTGGCCAGTAACATCAATTTTGTACTTGAAGGGTAATCCAAACCAATTCCGGACCAAAAATTCGATAACTCCTGTCTGTTGAAACTAACGTCATTGATCTAGCGAAACAAACAGATTCAATATTGAAAGAATTTGTAACATTTGAGAAAGTAACTGGATTAAAAGCATCAAACCAAATCACGCAAAGCAATCCTATTTGTACATATTGTATCAATTACTTTGGGTCTTTTTATTCCTGTTGCTCGCCTTCCTCTTTTCTCATTACCTATTGGTTGATTTGGTTCCACGCCCTCTGTCTCTATCGGGTTCTCTTTGCAGAGGCAGTTTCCTCCATCTGTGAGAACTCGTCACCTTCCTCTTCCCCAAATCCTGGTGGGCTATTAATCTCCCTTCTCCCTCCCCCAGTATGCACCCCTTGATGCTGATTCTTCAAGTATGGTGGTCAGTGGACAGGCAAGTTGGCATGGTGTACAATTTTTAAAATGAAACTCTCCAAATTTAGACAACTAATGGAAGAATTGGTGATAACAGGAATATGGTTACGCTTTTAAAGATTTTTTAAGTTACTATTTCATTCTTGACATCTAAGACCTCAGTTCTGTTTATTTAAAATCTTTTGCTGGGGTGGGATGTGCCTGGGTGGCTCTGTCGGTAAAGCATCTGACGTCAGCTCAGGTCATGATCTCAGGGTCCTGGGATCGAGCCTCATGTTGTCCGGGCTCCCCGCTCAGCAGGGAAACACTTTTCCCTCTCCCTCTTCCACATCCACTGCTCACTCTCTCTCTCTCTCTCTCAAAAACTAAATCTTTTTTTTTTTTTGGAAGAACCTTTTGCTGAGGAGTCAAAAGCAATTTTTTCCCCCAATAATTTAAAAAGCTGTAACTTTGGGGCACCTGTGTGGCTCAGCCATTAAGCGTCTGCCTTGGGCTCAGGTCGTGGTCCTAGGTCCTAGGATTGAGCCAGACATCAGGCTCCCTGCTCAGCGGGAAGCCTGCTTCTCCCTCTCACACTCCCCTTACTTGTGTTCCCTCTCTTGCTATCTCTTTCTCTGTCAAATAAATAAATAAAATCTTAAAAAAAAAAAAAAGCTATAACTTCTATGCAATTGTGGGTAAGGATGTTATTCCTGTTACAGGAAACTTTGGTATGCAGAGATTTAAAAGATGTCACAATGCTAATTTATGTAGAATTTTCATTCATTCATTCAAAATATGTTTAATATTGAGTCTCAGGTGCTGTGGCCAGGACTATAGACATCTAAGAAGTAGCCTGTGCCTTCAAGAAGCTGGATCCGGGGAAGGAGACTGAATGAGGCAAGCATGGATTATAAAACAAACTCTTGAGCTCCTGGGAGCTCAGAAGCAGATTGGATTGTGTTGGGTCATGAGAGAGATGGCTCAGAACTAGGGTGGAGGGAGCCTGGGCATCTCCAGATGGGCAGGCCCCGGTAGGAGTGGCTAAAACAAAGGAGCACAGGAGGGCAGATTGCTATGCAAACCTGGGGTTTGGGTGGTGAGCCAGGAGAGGCACATAGAGGACACATTACCAGGGCCTCATGGGCCTTGCCAGAGAATTTGTACTTCTGACACCAGTGATGGGGGAGCAGAGGACAGCTGAGTGTGCTGGGGGGGGGGGAAGGTCAGAGCTAGGTCCCAGAAACAATATGAGAGGCCGTGGGAGGGCCTCAACAGACAGGAAATGATCTAATGTGTTTAAGGATGACTCACTGCAGCGCAGTGAAGAGACTGCAGGTCTGTGTAGAGACTCTCTTTGTTTCCCCCCTTGCAATGTATTTTTGAAGAAATTATATTGTTTGTCCTGAACAGTTTCTCACGGACTGGGAATCCGCAAGGCAGCTTCCTAAGTTGGGTCATGTTCTTCCATCAGAAAGCATGTACTGTCTGACTGACATACTGGGGTACTTTGAAGGTAGATCTGATGGGATTTGTGGGTGGTTTAGGCTCCAGGGGGGTGGAGAAAAATGAAGGCGTCAAAGATGATTCCAAGTCTTGGGCCTGAGCAACTGCAAGGATGGAGTCACCAGCAGAAGACTAGATATGTGCGCCAACAGTTTGCAAAAGGGGACTGACTTCAGGCATGAAGCTGGAAAGGATGCTTCATTCCTTCAAAACCTATCTGAGCTAGGTGCTGGGAATGCAAGAGATGGCAAAAGATTGTCCCTGGAGCTTGTGGTCTAGTGGGGAACACGAAAAGCAAAGCCATTACACCTGCCTAAGTGCTACCAAGAAGAGCTGCTAGTCGGGGAGTTCCGTGAGGAAGGACCTTTGGAGTGAGATCTGAATGAGGGGTAAGAATCGAAAGAGGAGTGAGTTTCTGGGTAGAGGGAACAGCACGTACAAAAGTCTGCTTCTAGAGGGAACACAGCACACTGAAAGCCAGCGGGGGCCAGTGTGCAAGAGAGATGGGGTCTGAGATGAGGCTGGTGGCTGAAAGCCAGACCCTGCAGGTTCCCCATGATTGGGATCTTCTACTAAGAGCAACAGAGAGCTACTGAATCATTGGGACAAGAAGTGTTTTAATCAGTTTTGCACTGTGAAAAGTCTGGCTGAAATGTAGAGAATGAAGCGGAGGACAGTAGTGGCCAGAAATAGAGCAAGTAAGAAGCTACTGCAGTGGTCCAGGCTGGAGAGGACAGTGGTGTGGATTGTGTACTGACAAGGAAGATGAGAGAAGAGAGGAGAGAAGGAGAGCTATTTAGAGGAGATAAAATCATCAGCAGTTAATGTTGGATGGATATGGGAAAGTGAAGGCCGCGGAGGGGCCAAGGATAACCTTCTGGTTTCAGATTTGTTGAAACTATGGGAATGCAAGATGAAGCTTGTATAGCAAAAGAAGACACAGAGAACACAAATATTGGAAAGATGAATTTAAATAAAAGCCTGCAAGTTTCTGGCACGGAGAAGAGGTGGAGAAATAGGAGGAAAATTGGGGGAGCGGCAGCCAGGGGCCCAGAGATGGAGAACCTCTCAGAAAGGAGAGAATGACTAATGGTGTCAAGTGAAGATAAAGCCAAGTACAGAAAACCTGGAAAGTGCCCTTTTGCACCCAGCAAATAGAAGATCACTGGCAGTGATGTGACTATCGCCCCGGAGAGAGGGAAGGACAGATTCCCAGGGCTTGTCAACATCTGTCGTGTAAAGACTCTGGCCATGGATGATTTTAAGCCACCAGCGTGATGTCACTGAACATGGAGTTGGGAAGGGAGACATCCGGTCACCTCATGAGAGCTAGCATGAGTCTACCCTGGTGGCTCACCTGGGGGATCTTGGCAAGAGTGTTTTCCGTGTGGTGGTGCAGTGCAAGCTGGGCGTCAGAGGCAGAAGTGCAGGGGGAGACAGTGAGCGCGGATTCTGGCTTCAAGAAGTGTGGCTATGAAGGGGGCACCTGGGTGGCTCCGTCAGTTAAGCGTCTGACTTCGGCTCAAGTCCTGGTCTTGGGGTCCTGGGGTTGGCCCTGAGTCAGACTCCCCACTAAGCAGGGAGTCTGCTTGTCCCTCTCCCTCCCAGTCTGCCCCTTCCCCTGCTTGGGTTCTTTCTGTCTCTCAAATAAATTTAAAAAGAAGAAGAAAAAGCTGCTTAGCTATAAAGGAGAGAAGAAAGAAAAAGGTAGTAAGTAGAACCTAAGGTTTGGAGACCAGGTCCACCATATGGGAGACAACAAAGTGTGAGGAGGCAAGGGGTTTGAGGGTATCGGCAAGAGACTTGGTTAGAGCCAACAACTATAAAGCCTGCATTTAATTTAAGGAAATACAGACTTCAGTGTCTGATGGACACACACAAATGGAGGAGGCCTTCAAAGTTCTTTCACAACTACTTTCCTATTTGTCCCTCACCATTGTCGTGTTGTGGTGGCAGTGACTACTGGCTTCTTCATCTAAAAGCTGTGGACACAGAGCATGGAGAAGCCAAGGGGCTCAGAGACTGGACCAACACCAGTCAGTTCTCAGGACCCGTGTTTGACCACTGCCCATGGACTCCACATTGACTAAGGGGTACTCTGGGAGAAGGGGGACCGGAACAAGAACAACTGTTGGGCTTTCCTTAAAATTAGCGTTTATTAGCTTGAGACTCTAACACCCTCAGAATGCCCTAGGTCATCCTTCGTTTTGGTCAGTGTGTCCTCTTGTGGCAGTTAGTAGAGGCAGACCTCGTGCTATTGAGACTCACTTTATTGTGCTTTGCAGATACTGCATTTTTTTCTTTCTTTCTTTCTTTTTCTTTCTCTCTCTCTCTTTTTTTTTTTTTGAATTGAAGGTTTGTGGCAACCCTGCATTGAGCAAATCTACTGGTATCTCTATGGCACATTTTGGTAATTCCTGCAATATTTTAACTTCCTCATTATTATACTTGTTAGGGTCATTGGTGATCAGTCACTATAACTTGCTGAAAGCTCAGCTGAGGGTTAGTGTGTTTTGGCAATGAAGTATTTTTTAAGGAAGGTATGTACATTGGTTTTTTAGACATAACACTATTGCACACTTAGACTCCACTCTAGTGTAAACATACTTTTACACGCACTGAAAAACCAAAGAATCCATTTGATCTGTTTTATTGTGATATTTGCTCTATTGTGGTGGTCTGGAACCAAACCCACGATATCTCCGAGGGGAGGGGGGGTCTGTATTACCAGGCCCTGTTCTCAGCATCTAATGAATATTAACTCACTTAATCCTCGTGTCAGTGCTGTGAGATAGACATCGATATGATCATCCCCATCAACGCTTAATGTGGTTATCTCTGGCTGTAGAGTGCTACAAAACTTAGCGGCTCAAAACAACCATGTACCAGTATTATTATCTCATGTGGTTTTGGGGTTTGACTGGGATCTGTTGAGCGTGCCTCCCATGCAGGTGTAGACAGATGGCAGCCGGGTGGTGTCATCTAAAGCCTCGACCACACTGGGAATGGACTACACTTCCCAGTGGGGGGGTAGCAGGCACCTCCAGGCACAGGAGAGTCAGAAGACTTACCCAAGTTTAGACAGCTGGGATGTGGAGAAGCAGAGCTCATCCCAGACAGCTGAGTTCCAGATTATGCTAAGAGAGGCAGAAAGGACTGAACCCCAGTTGTACAGCACATCCTCTCAGGGCAAAGCTGTGGTGGTTAGGAACACAGCTTTATTCATGGTAGAACCAGAGCATTCCTGGAGCAAGTCCTGAAGGAGCTGGAGAGAGGAAGAAATTCTAAAAATACTTAAATAAATGAGGTGGGTATACATTGAGTCAAATTTCAAGGACTATCTACACAAGGCTCTTTTTATGTTGGGGGTACAGTTAGGGTCTTGTGAGGCCTAAGACAAATGGAAGACTTTATGTATCTACTTGCCTTTACCCAATCATGAAAGAATAGAAATATAAGTGTGGCAGGGATGAGGGTTGCATTGTTTTGTTTTGTTTTTTCTTATAAGTAATCAAAATCTGAAACTTTCAGCCAGCTCCTCCAAAGGGTCAGATATGGAGGGAGCCTATGCCTGGGACCATGGAGTTAGAATCTGAGGTGTAGACTGGCCTGGGAAAGGATCTCCAGGCTCCTTCTCTGCCCCTTGTTGTATCATGTCATAGCCCCGAAAGTCCGGGTCATCGCTAACTTTGACACATCACGGCCCGCTAATGGGAGACCATCTTCCATTAGGAAGGACATCTAAAGGAAATGACATCTCCAATTCAAAAAGTTTACTCCCTTCACAGGAACATTGGGGTATTGCCACAGAGAAGCTGACTCACCTCTGAGTGGCCAGTTTCTCTCCCCATATCTAGCCACCGGAGACCCTGCATAGCTCCGGCACTGTTAATTTTTAGCTTCTCAGTTTTACTGACCTAAAAGGCCAGGTCCCACCCATCGACGGGAGCACGCTCCCTGTGTGGGTAAATGTGGTTAGTGGAAAGAGCAGCAGGCCACTTCCCAGGTCAGACCCCATCATTTCTGACGTTTCTCTTCCTAAAGAGAATTTCAGGACTGCTATTTTTGTCACCGTGATGGGAACCTGCCTCCTCTGCTATGGCTCATGTTGACCGTGGCAACATTCCAGCCACCGGGAACTCCTCGCCAACAGCATCCCCACACCTAAGCGAGAAGGACCCCCTGCTGGCCCTCCTGCAGAGGCTCCCCGCCAATCCTGCCCCAAGGCTGAGTCTGCAAGGCCAACAGTGCCATCCCCACCCAGAGTCTGTGCCACTCTAATACTCAGGACCACCCAGAGAATTCTCGGCCCGCTCGCAGGGTCTGCTCAGGCCTCTTCCCTGCCAGTGTCACTCCCTTGGTCCCAGGGACAGGCAGGGAGCAGGGCTTTTGGGGACATGGACAGAGTTTGTGATGCACAGGTGTGTGCCTGAGGCCCCCAGCAGTAGGGGAGGGAGCAGGGTGGAGAGTAAGAAGCAATGAGGGGAGGACCTGGGCCCAGATCTTCTTGTGCTGTCGTGCTCCGTGCCCCCCCACCCCCAGTCTGGAGCACTTGAGCCCGAAAATTCTCAATTCAAACCTGGCCTCCCAGATGGTTATGAAGGTGTGTCTACCAAAGAAAGAGAATATAGCATATTTAATTAAGAGCTATTCACCTGATTTCTAACTTTGTTTAGACATATACCCTTGAACAGCACAACTATGTCAGTCCACTTATATGCAGATATTTAAAAATAAATACCAGATAGTATTGTGAATATATTTTCTCTTCCTTACGGTTCTCTTAACATTTTTCTACCTTACTTTGTTATAAGAATACAGTATATAATACATGTACAACATACGTGTTAATCGACTTTCTGTTATTGGTCACACTTCCGGTCAACGTAGGCTATTAGTTGCTAAGCTTCTGGGGAGTCAAGTTAAATGCATATTTTTAACTGGGCGGGGGCTCAGCACCCCAATCCCAGCATTACTCAAGGGTCAACTGCATAGCCCTCCATCTGAACACTTGCCTTCGACCCTGCAAAAGTTTGGGGGCTGGCACCACTCCCCAGAGTGTCTGGTTTTTCATCACACTATGTAGAGTTCCTATTCTGGGCAGTTTTGAAACGTCCATCCCTCCACTCTGCCCCCATCCAGACGTGATGGTGTCTCAGTGTGTGGTTCCAAAGCCTCTTCTAAAGCTTCTTCCCAGAGATGTTTTGTGAGACAGACCCTCAGACACCGGCTTGCCTTCACCTCAGTCCCCCCACAGCTCTCTGGCAACACCCATTTCCAATCCCACATCTGCTCTCGGACGGCAAGCTCCTCCAAGAGTCCAGATCTTACTTATTTAGGTACACTTCCAGCACCAGCACAGCGGTCCCAAACATGAGTCATCTTCTGAGAGTAGTGATTCTCCCTTCCAGGGTGATGAACCATCCCAGTGTGTCTGGGAAGGAGGGTTTTCCCAAGATGTGGGACTTTCAGTGCTCAAACCGGGTCAGTGTTGGGGAAACCAGGATGACTGGTCACCCTGATGGGGAAGAGGTTCTCCAGAATGGGAAGGGGCATCAGTAGCCACAACAGAAGTAGAAGTGGCCAGTTTTAGTTTGAAACAACTTGTGGGATTGTCAGCTTTCTACTGCCTCCTCCTGAGCAGTGAGGAACCATCTAGGCCACACAGGAAGCTGGCCAGGCTGTGCAAGTCTGGGTTGCGAGAATGGAGGGGACGACCATGGGGTCCAATCTCCAGAGTCCCATTAAAAGTCTTTAATTATTTCACAGAAACTCCCTCTACTCTCATTTCTGTGAAGAACCTCTGTGGGAACTTCTAGCTGCCCACACAGGGCATTTACCCTGTGAGACATTTATAGCGTCCACCTTGAAAATAAGTGATGGTCTGTCCCAGGCTCCCCCACCAACCCCATCTGTCCTGCTAACTACGGTGGACAGCTGTGGTTTTTCCCTCCTGAGTCCTTTTCTATTTTGATGGGGAAAACACTTGAATTTCTTTTAGAAATCTCCTCTCACTGCCTTTCTTCAGCCCTACCTTCAGATGGATGGATCAGGTTGGGGGTGGCTGGGGGTGGGAAACACGTGCCCTGGTACTAGTCTACTGTATTTCTACATCTCGGCACAAGAACAAGGAAGCTCAGCCAGGACCTTCTCAACTGCCATGGACAGAGCAGTTGGCCTTAAGCAAAGCTGGATGTAAGGGCTCAAGAAAAATTATATTGTCTCTTTCCTTTCCTGCTCCTTCTATCTCTTCCTTTTCTCTCTGCTCTGCTTTATTCTCTACTGGCTTCTGTCTCAGACTGGTTCTCTCCAGTTGATGGCAAAGATGTCTATGCTGGGAGGAATAAAACCCCCACTGCCCGTAAAATCTTCAAAGAGAAGAGAGACACATCTAGTAATAACCTCCTCCAAACAGCAGAGTCTGAATTCAAACCCAGAACATCCAACATCATCGCTGACACACATAATCTCTACTAATGTAGGTTATACAGCTCCTCCCAGGACATGCTGAAGAGAAGTCAATCAAAATGACCACAAAACACACGACATTCAGCCAAAATTAACTGAGCCAGACACCATGCCCAATGCTTTCTTCCAAACAAGAACCAGGAAGGAAGGTATCGTTTTCATCGTTCGAGAGGGGCAGAAAGGCGCAAGCCCAAGGACTTGACCGCGCAGAGTGATGAGAACCTACGTAGGAAATGAAGACCCAGTTTACTGACAGACCCTCCAGCTTGGACAGTGACTAGCTGCCCCTCGGACTATCCCCCTGCCCATTTCCCTCCCCCTCCTCACTCATGCTGCTCCAGGGACACCGAGCCTTCAATCCACCACTTTTATTAGATCCTTCATCGACTTTTACAGATGAATGCAAACACATGAGAATCGGTGAGCCCAGCAGTATGGACATTTATGAGGACCTTTCTACTCCAATTTCCAGGAACTCTCCTGGTTAACACAAATGACTGCTCGATACTTCGTAAAAGGGGAAAGCAGACTAATGCATTTGTATATGCTTATGCATTATGTATGTATTGAAAGAGCTAGTACATGCCCATGGTAAAAGAACTTTTTTTTTTTTTTCCAAATAGAATGAAAGGGCACACAGAGAAAAGTAAGTTTCCCTCCCACTCTGACCCCGGGTTGCATGCACTGTTCCCTGGATGCATGCACTGTTTCCAGTCCTGGGTAGTCCTCCACAGACATCCCATGCATATCCAAGCATATAATTTGTATATTAGCTATGTATATAGAATATGAACTTATATATTTTTATATCCTTCATTTTTTGCACAAATGAGAGCACAGTACACATAGCATTCAGTACTTTATTTAGTTTAACAATATATCATGGAGAGGCTTCTGGGGGAGGGGGGAGCATATGGATCTCTCTGTCCTGTTCTTTTAATGCCTGGATAGCACTCCATTGTATGAGTCCCTAACCACTGTCCTACTCATAGACATTTGTTTCCAATCTTCTCTTTGTTCATGCATTTTAGGCTAATTTTTATAACAAAGATGAAAACAAACAGGGAAAGATCTTTCTGCTTATTTCTCATCTGGAAAATCCAATGAACAGAAGCCTCACTCTGTTCTGAGGTTCCTAGTCGTTTGGATGAACATAACTCAAATTCTGAGCTTTCACAGGCAAAAGCCGTGAGAATCATTTTGCTCTGTATTAAATGCAAACTAAGCAGAAATGCTTCTATCTTCAGGGTCTTTTGTCACTTAGACAAAAATGGGATATGGGAAGGAAACAAGAGAAGAGCCTAAAATGGGTGGATGACAGTTGGAACAACAAAGCCCCTTCGTGCGGCCTTTCTTCATTCTCTCTGTACTCCCCGCCATCTCTGCTTCTCCCTGGTTGCAAGCATGATGCTGGCCGGCCCCACAGGACCTTACTGGCAGTGTCCCTCAGACACTAACTGCCATCCTGGGTGCTAATTGCCAATTTCTGGAAAAGGATATCTGATTCCTGCTTTCCCCCCACCCCCTATTGAAGACATGGGTTCCCCTTGGTCAGTTTAGTCCATATCCAATTAACTCTAGTTAAAGGGACCCAGCCCTTTTAGGAGATGGCTGCAGAAGCCTCATCCTGAGGGCAAAGCTGACTTTTGGAGGAGGCAGGGTGGTCTGGGAGAGGTCCTCCAGTGCCCACCACATGGTCCCACAGGGACTAGAGCTGCTTTGTCAGTAGCTGCTTCAGCAGGAGCCTTGAAACCTGTCATGATGCATTCCAAACTTTGCTATCCCAAATCTCCCATGACAGACGTACCTAGACGGTTGTAAAAAGGTCTCCTGGCTTCAAGGCAGCATTTCCCATGTATGACATGTGGATGTGGGTGTGGGTGACATGGCACGTGGCAGCATACAGGGTGTGATTTGGGTAGGTATTTGTAAAGGATGTCTCACTCCCCCTCCACCCCCAACACACACTACACATTAAAAAGTGAAGTTGTTTTGGGATGCCTTGGTGTCCCTTGGTGGTTCAGTCAGTTAAGCGACCTGCCTTTGGCTTGCGTCATGATCCCAGGGTCCTGGGATCTAGTCCCGCATTGGTCCCTGAGCCTGGTTCTTCCTCTATCTCTACCTGCCACTCTGCCTGCTTGAGCTCTCTCTCTCTCTCTCTGACAAATAAATAAACAAAAATCTAAGAAAAAAAAAAAGTCAACTTGTTTTGACAGTGCTTTCACCTCAGCCTGCCAATTTGCAAAGATGTTCTTTTTCTTTTAAGATTTTATTTATTTATTTGACAGACAGAGATCACAAGTAGGCAGAGAGATAGGCAGAGAGACAGAGAGAGAGGGAAGCAGGCTCCCCGCCAAGCAGAGAGCCCGATGCGGGGCTCAATCCCAGGACCCTGAGACCATGACCCGAGCCGAAGGCAGAGGCTTCAACCCACTGAGCCACCCAGGCGCCCCGTAAACATGTTCTTAAGAAACATTATAAACTTGTTTATGCAAAATTTGTTTTTGAATGCATTCTTTTAGGAAAAAGATGTGTTTAAAAAAAAAAGAAAAGAAAACCTGTTTATATCTGGAAAACGAGTAATGTAAACAAGCTGTCAGTGTTTGAGAAAAGGCGGATAGAGGCCAGGGTGGGCTCTATCCCTACATTACGCCTGCTGTAACCTCCAACCCCCTGGTAGAAGTTTTAGCATGAAAACCCAGTCTTCCCTCCCCTGGACAAGCAGCAATCTCCTGGCTTCTGTCTCAAGAACACTGAACGGGACTGCACACCCACGGTGAAGGGGACGCCAACCTTTGCACGGTGGAGAGGGAAGAACCTTGCCAGCAGAGGGCACTGACGCTCCAGCTTGGGATTTAGCAGCGGCCCAGTCAGGAAAGCCTGTCCCAGGAAAGCTGTGCCCACCCCTCTTCTGGCTCTTGTCCCTTAACTTGCTCCCTGCTTAGCCTATTGAGTGTTGCAATAACAAAGTGTGTGCATACTATCCACAGTTTTCCTCAGTAGTACCTACCCTTTCACATCCCTAACCTGTGAGAGTCTTCAGTTTGATATTAAGGTAATTCTCGGAGTAAGATGGGCAATAATCTGAGACACAGAACATCGGGTTCTGCTACAGCCTTGGATTGTACCTGACCAGGTGTAGCTCATTCCATAAACTAGTTATATCTGCTTCTTGCCTGGAGTACTGGGAAGTGACCCCACTACACACACACACACACACTGGCCTGAGGTTACGTGGAAAGCCCCCTATAATGTAGGGATGGGTGCTGTGGTATGGCATGGAGTAGTGCAACCCTGTGAGAAAGGTGAAAAGAGAAGGTGCCTGTGGACTGCCTACAAAGAATGAGAAGCATTTAGGAGCCACCTATGGGCCCAGAGCTCACCGCTGCCAAGAGCTGCATCCATCGGACCAACTTGCCAGCATTCCGTAGTGGCAAGAGATGCTAGGAGCGGTCATCTGTCCATTAAGGATGGAGGGGAAGAACTGCATCGTAGGATGGGAGAGAGAGAAGTAGGACCCCTAAACCACTGCATTGCCGTATGACAGCGCCCACCTCATATATACTGGTGGGAGCTAAGATGCTTCCAGCCTCAGAGACGGAGTGAGAAGACCAACTTCTCAGGCCATTGGGGTGTGTAGCCGGTTCTCCACCCAGGCGGCCAGGTGACTGCACCTCACAGCACCGGGGGACAGATACCTAATGGCCCTGGAAAATCAGAAGGAAGTACAGGGGAATGGTTGCAGCTGCGAACTCCAAACGAAGGGAAGGAAGCTGCCCATTTGCCTAGGAAGAGTTCTGAGGAAGAAGCATGTGACCTAGGCCTCAGCCAATCAGTTGCAGGTCTGCAATCACAGCGACTGGCTTGGCAATGTGCATGTGACCCACTCAGAGCCAATGAGATTTCAGACTCCTGGGCTTCCTGTAAGAGAGGTATATTTCTTGCCGGGTTCTACTTGGGGCTGAAAAGGTAGTGTGGAAATACTGCCGCCTTTTTTTTTTTTTTTTTTAAGATTTTATTTATTTACTTATTTTTAATTAATTTATTTATGTGAGATAGAGAGCACGGAGGGAGAGGGAGAGAGAGAAGCAGACTCCCTGTGGAGCATGGAGACGAGTTGGGGCTCTGTCCCAGGACCCCCCCCCAATCAAGAGTTTATTTATTTATTTGAGGGAGAGAGAGAATGAGCAGTGCAGGAGGGGCAAAGGGAAAAGGAGAGAGAAGCAGACCCCTGAGCGAGCAGGGAGCCAGAGCTAGGGCTTGATCCCAAAGGCAGACACTCAACTGACTAAGCCAGCTAGGCATCCTTATACTGCCTTCTTCCTGTCAGCAGGAGAGAAGACCTGAGCTTTGTGGAGCCACCTTACAGCTCCTGAGTTTGTAACTGGTGGAGGGAAATTGAGTGCTGATGGCATTGGTTGAGCCCTGAATCCAGACATACCTGAAGTTAATTTTACTCCTGGGTTTTCTGCGAGCCAACAAATTCCCCCTTGTGCTCATTGGAACTGCACTGCTGTGCCTCCTGGGGTGGGAGAGATGAGGTAAGCTTCTTTGAGCCACCACTGACATCTGATACCCTTGGGATTCTTTGTATTGAGTTTGACCTTGTATTGAGGTTGAGGTAAACCCAATTGGCCAAGACAAGCTGCTCTGGCTCAAAACCTCCCTGAAAATATTACACAGCCATCAAAAAAAAAAAAAAAAGAAAAAGAAAGAAAGAAAAGAAAAAGATAGATATCTTGCCATTTGCAATGACATGGATGGAACTAGAGGGTATTATGCTAAGCGAAATAAATCAGAAAGTTCTATGAGCTCACTGATATGTGGAATTTAAGAAACAAAACAGAGGATCATAGGGGAAGAGAGGGAAAAATAAAACAAGATGAAACCAGAGAAGGAGACAAATCACTCTTAATCACAGCAAACAAACAGGGTTGCTGGAGGGATGGGGTAACTGGGTGATGGACATTAAGGAGGGCCTGTGATGTAATGAGCACCAGGTGTTATATAAAACTGATGAATCACAGACCTGTATGGCTGAAACCAATAAGACATTCTATATGAATTAATTGAATTTTAAAATTTTTTTTAAAAAGTCACCTGAAGCTTGTCCTTTACAAACATCCAGACCATTCTGAATCTTTGTGAACATTCCTGACCCCAAAGTGGGAGCCAACAACCTCAAAGAATGAATCTGAACTCTAATATCAACACAGAGATGCCAGCATTCCTATCACATATCGCCTACAGAAAACAACACACATTCGAAGCATCTCATTGACACTAAAGTTAAAACTTCAACTCTAGGTTTAGAAGAGCTTCTATCAGGGGAGAGATGAGAAACTAGTTGGATTGTTCCCATAATTACTAATTTAAAGGTGTAAAGTATTGCTGCTTTTCCCTTTATGCAAAGTTCTGCCTTTATTCCTTTCTTTAAGTGATGGTAAAATAATATCTAGAGTCGGCAGAGGTGAGGGGGCTGTCTGGCTCCATCAGAAGACGTTGCTGCTCTGGGTCATCAGTTTGAGTCCCACTTTCGGTGCAGAGATTACTTAAATAAGTAAACTTTAAAAAGAATTATCTAGGGCCATTTCTGCTTTTGTTCCTTTTTGGTGTTTTTTGTTTGTTTGGTTGGTTGGTTGGTTCGTTGGTTCTCTGCTGAGGCTAAACATACCTGCAGTACAGTGCACAAATCTTAAGTGTACAGCTTGATGGCTTTAGAATATGGGAAACAAGGGATCTGTTCTCTTTGGGTCCATGTCCTCATCTGTCAGGTGACTGTTATGAGGCAGCAATTCTCAGAGATTTCTTCCAAGCCAATGACTCCCGTTCTGGATATTGTCATGAAATAGTGCCTATGTCCCTGTTTCAGTGCGCTTCTTTCCACACACCTAATGCCATGGCTCTGCATGGTTGGCCCCAGATCATGGCTGTTTCCCCAGGAGTGCCTCTGACACTGCCTCCAGCAGAGCCCAGCTTGGGAGCAGGAGGCTGTTGACCAAAGGGTCCACAGCCCACAGTCCGGCTGTGGGAACTGTCATCATAGGGAACACAGCACCGGGCTGAGGGGAGTCAGGGAAGCCATCACGGCTGTACCAGTAAATGAGCACATGGCAAGGAATTAAGAGGTATTTACTGGATGGTTGGAGGAGTGGATGGATCTCCATTCCAAATCCTTTGGGGAGACAAAAAGAACTAAACAAAGAAGAAAGCTGGTTCTGAGGCTGTTGTCTTGACAAGAAAGAGGATTCCCTAGCCATCCAGCCTGATGCATATTGCTCAAATCAATTTCCAGTTTCACTGTAGTGTAACTGTGCAACCAAACTGCTTGGAAATCCTCTGGAGTCCAGCATCTTGCTTTAAGCCATAAGGAAACCAGAGCGTTTATAAATTGTTTGCCAAAGGGCTTGTGTTATGCCTGATAATGTTAGCTCGGCTGGGGAAAAACCATGTGTATCAGTTAAGATACTTTGGACAGAAATCCATAGAAAAACCAACTTAACAAGATGTCCCAAAGTGGGCAGTTGCAAAGCTCATTTGTATCAACAAGGACTTAGGCCTTTATTCACATCTGTCAACCGGTTATGATACCGACACTCACAGAAGATGGCCAGAGCAGCAGGCCCTCACACAAATCCGAAAGCAGGAAGAAAGGGCAGCCTGGAAGCACTTTCTCTCTACCTCTCAGCAGCCCACAGTCCACAGGTATCCATCCAATCCCTGGCAAGGAGGAAAGGCATGATTGCAATAACAGTTATCCTCTGGGATTGATTCTTGGTCACCAATTTTAACTGTACAAAATCAGGGCTCTTTGAGCATGGAAGGAGAAGACATGAATTGTGAGTGAGCAACCAGCACATTTTCTATAGAAATAGTATATGGCCCCATTGGCAGTCATTGGCGATCATCCAGGCCAATCTGAATTCAACTAAGTAAATTATTTTTTAACTTTAAATAATCCACTTCCACAGTAAAATTGGATGATAGCCATTGACCAGGCAACCAAGGGCTCTGCATGAAAAGCTCTAGTGGCTTCTAGAGGCTGTTGGTGACAATGAAGGCCTTCTTGCTCTGTTTACCACAGATTCTCTCCAGCTAATGTAGAGACTTGATAAGTGTGTCGGCCTCTTCCTGGGTAAAGGTCAGGGCTCTAGGAGAAAGCAGCTCATTGTGTGGCCTAGCAGAACAGTCATCACTTGTTCCTTCTTAGTGAAACTCAGCAGTCTGGGACCAGAACTGAGTACCCTTCCACTTCCCTCACTAGCTCCACCTCAAGAGCACACCCACACGAGCCTGGATAAATGGCCCTGTGACAGAGGCCTGTGGGGGTGGGCAATGACCCTGGGAGGGCCAGAGGTTGAGGGCAAGGGGTGATTTCCCAGGAAGTACCAAAAATGAGGTACCTAAGAGGCTCATGGACTAACAACCAGCCTTTTATTCCCACCCGTTCTCTGCATTTGTGCAGGCAGGACCACGGCTACCCTGGGATGCAGTGTGTATGTGTGTGTGCACGTGCGTGCAAGTGTTAGGGAGATCGGTATTGGTGTGTGGGCATGAGTAGGAGAGAAGTGGAAGGACCAGAGGTCCAGAGAGTGAGTTGTACCTTTTGTGATGAACTCACCACCAGGGATCACCCTGAATCCACACAGTGCCACTCTTTTCCAAAACTCTCTCCCAGGTTTGGGAGGAGTGCATGGGACCCACTGGTGGATGCTGGATCATTATCACCGTCATGGGCTCTCTTGGCCTCTTTTCTACCTTCTTCAGTGTTCTGCTGTCTCTCTCATCCTTTCTCTTTGTGTCCTCATTTGCCTACAATACTTCCCCCAAGCCCATTTCCCCCAAGAACATGATATGTGTTCCACTAGAGGCACTCAAGGTCATTTCAGAGACATGTAGACAAACATTTTCATAGTTTGATGGATATGCGTTTATTTTACTTGTCCTTACAAAACAGAAATGTTGTATATTGGCCCCGAGAATTCCATTGGTTCTTGAGTTCTTCCAGGAAAGAATGTTGAACTCCCCCCTAGAGGCTGGAGGAAAACCAGGCCCTGATGGAAGGAATTCGAACGGCATCTTGGAACCTAAAAGCCTATGATTTCACTATTAAAAAATCGTATCTTTGGGCTCCTAATCCAATGCTTCTCTCTCCATATTATACATCCATTAAATGTGTCTATCTCATCTAGAACACTTGTTTTTTTCCTAATAACAAAAATCTTCTTGTAAATTACTCAGTGGAAAAAAGCTGCTTTCTGAAGGACATGTAGGGAGCTGGTAATTTCTGGTTCTTCCCTGATTTCTCATTCCACTTTTGTCTGAGTCTCTTAACAAATCTCTAAATGTCTTTCTTTTAATTTCCTCATCCAGGAAATTACAGGATATTACTGATATTTTAATGAGTTCTTAGTTAAGAATCTCAAAGGTAATAACTATCTGTAGCCTGGTTTCAAAGAACGTTTAATTGAAATTAAATTCCAATGTCCCAAATAAAAAACTCCATCATATACAAGATTACATAGCTCATGCTTCTATGCCAATCTTTTTTATAAATTTCTCTTTTCTCATTGCACACTCAATGTAACTGAGACATCTAGTGTCCAATCCTAAGAAAAACAAATTTCTTACTGATTCTGGTTTTAAAGAATTCACCAGCTCTGTTCTACGGTACTTGTGAGTAGAACTATGAATTTCTCCACCATCCCCCACCACCCCCGCCCCCTGCCTTAATTTCTTCGTGGTGCTTTCTGGGCTTAACCCTCTTCCAAGTGAAAATTATATTCATATCACAGATGCTCACAAAAGGTTTCCCCAATTGAATGTGCTTGTTAAAACAGGGTTGCCATTCACATGGATAAAATCCAACCCTGAATCCCATCCCACCTCCTCTGACTTTTAAAGCAATTGCCCCAGATATAAAATGCCTCTTTAACAAACAAACACCCAAAGCACAGAATTTGGAGAGCAC
The DNA here is from genome assembly GCF_010015895.1 of Lontra canadensis. NCBI lineage: Eukaryota > Metazoa > Chordata > Mammalia > Carnivora > Mustelidae > Lontra > Lontra canadensis. The sequence continues at coordinate 21,384,848 of NW_022631000.1, forward strand.
CCAGGTTGGCAAACACAGGTGTGCTGGGAGAGTGGTGCGTGCCTAATGAGGGCATGCAAACTTCATGCCCTTTTCTCTGTACCTGGACCTAAGTATCTCTTCCATTTGGCTGTTCCTTACCATACCCTTTTATAATAATTACTATTTATTAGTAGTACATTATTAGTAATCTAGTTAAGTGAAAAAACGAAAGAAAAAGAAAATGCCTCTCTTCTTCAACAGCATTTGAATCTAAGATCATGCCTTGTTTTCTGGATTTCTAGTCACTAAGTATGTACAAATAAACTGAAGATATTTTACTTGTTGTGTACATATACAAAATATATAAAATATAAAATATCTTATAAAGTCATAAAATATTTTATAATATAAATACATAACATAAATATGTATGCAAATAACGTTAATTTTATCACATAATGAATAATATTTTCATATCATGATAACTTTTAAAAGTGAAATATATCTTAAATATGACACCAAAAGCAAAAGCAACAACAAAAAATAGGTACACTGGACATCATCAGAATGAAAAATCTTGCACTTCAAAGGACATTACCAAGAAGATGAAAAGAGAATCCTCTGAATGGTGCAAAATATTTAAAAATCATACATCTGATATAGGACATATCTAGAATATATAAAGTGCAATTCCAACTCAATAAAAAGACACATAATCCAACTTTTAAATGGACAAATGATCTGTGGGGACATTTTTCCAAAGAAAAGATACAAATGGCTAACAAGCCCATGAAAAGATGCTCAACACCACTAATCATCAGGGAAATGTAAATCGAAACCACAATGATACCATTTCACATCCACTAGAATGGCTATAATCAAAAAAACAGATAGTAATAAGGTAAGGGAGCATGTAGAGAAATTGGACTCAACTTCAGCAGTGTAGAAATACGCCCCGCTGGTGGGAATGTAAAATGATGCAACCTTTTTGGAAAGTCTGGAAGTTCCTCAAAATATTAAACATAGATTTACTATGGGACCCAGCAGTTCCACTCCTAAGTATCTACTCGAGAGAAATGAAAGTGTATGTCTCCACACACACTTGTACGCCAAAAAGTAGAAACAACCCAAATGCCCGTCAACTGATGAAAGGATAAATAAAATGTGGGGTAACCACACTGAAGAATATTGTTCAGCCATATGAATGGAGTAAGGATGCATGCTAGCACAGGGATGAACCTTGAAAACACTATGCCAGGTGAAAGAAATCAGACACAGAAGATCACATATTGCGTGATGACATTTATATAAAGTGTCTGGAGTGTGCAAATCTTGTTTTTATTAACATATAATGTATTATTTGTTTCAGGGGTACAGGTCTGTGATTCATCAGTCTTACACAATTCACAGCACTCATCATAGCACATACCCTCCCCAATGTTCATCACACAGCCACCCCATCCTTCCCACCGCCTGCCCCTCTAGCAACCCTCAGTTTGTTTCCTGAGATTGAGAGTCTCTTATGGTTTGTCTCCCTCTCTGTTTTCATCTTGCTTCATTTTTCCTTCCCTTCCTCTATGATCCTCTTCTTGATTTTCAAATTCCTCATATCAGTGAGATCATATAATTGTCTTCCTTTGATTGACTTCTTTTGCTTAGCATAATAACCTCTAGTTCAATCCACATCATTGCAAATGGCAAGATTTCATTTTTTGGTGGCTGCATAGTATTCCAGTGTGTGTGTGTGTGTGTGTGTGTGTGTGTGTGTGTGTACCACATCTTCTTTATCCATTCATCTGCTGATGGACATCTAGGCTCTTTCCATAGTTTGGCTATTGTGGACATTGCTGCTATAAACATTGGGGTGGTAAATCTTTAAGAATAGAAAGTAGATTAGTGATTGGTTAGGGCTGCTTGAGAGGAAATGGAGAGTGACTCCTAACAGGTATGAAGTTTCCTTTTGGGTTAAAGAAAACAGTATAAAATTGATGGTGATAGTAGCTGTAGAACTGTGACACTAAAAAGCATTGAATGACACACTTTAAGTAAGTGAGTTGTATGGTATGTGAATTATATCCCAATAAAACTGTTACTAAAAAGTTAATTATAACTAATAGCACATTTTAAATAATCAGTAAAATTATTTTTAAATGCTCAGTAATCCACACCCTGAACATCTTTATAATTTTAATTTCTACCCATCTTGCAAAGGCTAAATCAACCTCCCTGAATGTCTCTACAAAGGAATTTGTAGGGTTTACTGCTGAAGTTAATCCTAGATTGTTGGCTCCTCTGGGTAAAAATAAAACTCATTCATTCTAGAAAGAAGAAACCAAGTTCTATACTGGGAAGGGAGGAAAGGCCTCAGAAATAAATCAACCAATCACATTAAGTAGATAAAGGGTGTAAGAAAGGGGAATAAATTATAATCCAAATAATGATCATAGCCAAGCCATGAATAACTTCTCTGAGCCCTGCTGCCTTTGGTTATAGGACTGATAGCCCTGCACACAGATTTCATACCAGGTCGCCACGGGGCTGTTGCAAAGGCCAGAGGATTATCTGCCAATAATGGTGACTTCCTGCCCCAGTTTGCCAAGCCTCCCAGTTTTGAAACCAAAGTAGTTCCCAGAAAACCTAGATGAGTTGGGTGTCTTACTACCGATTGAGTTTTAAGGTCCAAAGTAGATTTTGGAGCACAGAAAGAAATACTCACAGTAACATGTGTCTGAATATTCAGTTCACTTGGGTTTTTTTAAATTAACATATAATGTATTATTAGCCCCAGGGGTACAGGTCTGTGAATCGTCATGCTTACACACTTCACAGCACTCACCATAGCACATACCCTCCCCGATGTCCATAACCCCACCACCCTCTCCCTACCCCCTTCCCCCGGGCAACTTTCAGTTTGTTTTGTGAGATTAAGAGTCTCTTATGGTTTGTCTCCCTCCCGATCCCATCTTGTTGTGTGTGGTTTTTTTAAAAGATTTTATTTATTTATTTTGATAGAGAGAGACAGCGAGAGAGGGAATACAATACAAGCAGGGGGAGTGGGAGAGGGAGAAGCAGGCTTCCCGCCAAGCAGGGAGCCCGATGAGGGGCTTGATCCTGGGATCATGACCTGAGCCAAAAGCAGATGCTTAATGACTAAGCCCCCCAGGTCCCCCTGTTCATTTAAGTTTAAGTTAGAAAAATGTCAACTAAAAGTCATTTATGAACACAGTTGTTTTATTCATAAATATATATGTTTAAAAGTATAAAGATAGGAATAATCATTTTCTCTCATCCTTGAACTAATGTTCTGTTAACTTATAAATTTAAAAGTTTATATTCCTCTGTCAAGTGACTATATAAATTGGCCTAACTAAATACCCTTAGATATTTAAAGCAACATTTACAAATTTAATGTCAGATCCTCTCAGGCATTTCAGTTATCCCATAAAACAGTTATAAATTCAACAAACAAGGGGCGCCCGGGTGGCTCAGTCAGTTAAGAATCTGACTCTTGGTTTTGGCTCAGGTCTTGATCTCAGGATTCTGAGATCGAGCCCCACATCAGGCTCTGTGCTTAGTGTGTAGTCTGCCTAAGATTCTCTCTTTCCCTCTCACTCTGCCCCTCCCCCCCAAACACTCCTCTTTCTTTCTCTCAAATAAATAAATCTTTAAAAAATTCAACAACCAAAATCTTGCTAAATCCAAACAATAATCAAAACTAAAAGGCAACCTACAGAATGGGAAAAGATATTTGCAAATGACATATCAGACAAAGGGTTAGTATCCAAAATATATAAAGAAGTTATACAACTCAATACCCCCCAAACAAGTAACCCAATTAAAAAATGGGTAGAAGACATGAACAGACATTTCCTCAAAGAAGACATACAGATGGCCAACAGATATATGAAAACATGTTCATCATCACTTACCACCAGAGAAATGCAAATCAAAACTACAAGGAGATTTAAAAAAAAAAAAACTACAAGGAGATATCACCTCACACCTATCAGAATGGCTAACATCAACAACATAAGACACGATGGGTGTTGGTGAGGTTGTGGAGAAAAAGGAACACTCATAAACTGTTGATGGGAATGCAAACTGGTGCAGCCACTCTGGACAACAGTATGGAGGTTCTGAAAAAGTTAAAAATAGAACTACTTTATGCAATTGCACTACTGGATATTCACCTGAAAAATATAAAAATACTAATTCAAAGAAATACAAGCCCCCATGTGTTTATAGCAGCATGATTTATAGTACCCAAGATATGGAATCATTCCAAATGTCCATCGGTTGATGACTGGATAAAGATGATGTGGGAGATACATACAATGGAACATTATTCAGCCATGAAAAAGAATGAAATCTTGCCATTTGCAATGACATGTGTGGAGCTAGAGAGTATTTTGCTAAGTGAAATAAGTCAGAGAAAGGCAAATACCATATAATTTCATTCACATGTGGAAGTTAAGAAACAAAACAAATGAGCAAAGGGGGGAAAAGAGAGAAATCGAGAAACAGACTCAATTATGGAGAACAAACTGATGGTTACCAGAGAGAGGTTGGTGAGGGGGATAGGTGAAACAGGTGATAGGGATTAGGGAGTGCAGTTGTAATCAGCAGGTGAGGTATGGAAGGGTTGAATCACTATATTGTTCACCCGAAACTGAAATAACACTGTACATTAATTAATTGGAATTAAAATAAAACTTTAAAAAATGAATAAAAAATTATTTGCTAGAAAAAAATACTTGCTAAATCCACCAAAAAGTAATAAATACATTAAATAAAACTTACTGATGTAGTAAATTAAATTCACTTAACTTTCAAATTCTGTTTACAAACTTAATTATGTTATCTGAATTTCTAATTAAAATCTCTTTTAATTTATCCAATAGAATAAATAACAAACATATACTATAATGATGATTATACAACTTATATTTTCTTTAAGATTTTATTTATTTGAAAGAAAGCGAGGGAGAGCTCAGAGGGAAAGGGAGAAGCAGACTCCTTGCTGAGCAGGGAGCCCAATGCAGGACTCAATCCCAGGACCCCGAGTTCATGACCTGAGCCGAAGGCAGATGCTTAACTGACTGAGCCTCCCAGATGCCCCTATATAACCACTTATATTTAACTCCAGTGTCCAATAGTATGAACTGTTGGTGGGAATGATTTAATTTATCGTGCCCAAACTTCTCTCTATCTTCCTGCACAGGCAGTTTATCCAGCCAGAGTTGCAGAGCTGTAGTCTCAAATGAGATGATGAACCCAGGACCCAAGATGCCCTCCACTGAGATGCTGACTCAGCACCTGTTAATACTCTGAGTCTCCTTTTAGAGTATGCAACTGTTTAAGTCTATGAATTCCTTTTCCCAATTTCTGTCTTAATCTCTTACATAATTTTGAATTTTGTGATTTGAATTAAAGAGATTCTGAATCCTATTTATACTCAACCAACCTGTTCTCCTCCTGGTTCACATTGAAGAGATTTTATTCCCCTCTCTAGTACCTGCCTTAATCGTCTTGTTTTCAAGTATTTTGAAACTTCTTGATGAACAGTATTACAGGAGATACCCTTTAGAACATGTAAAGTGCTTTGCAATATAAAGAAACAGACTTATAAATCTTACATGCCATTGTTATTTGGTCAACATTGATTAGCTCCTCTATATCAATTCTTTTTTTTTAAAGGGGAGAAATTTATTTATTTTTAAAGATTTTATTTATTTATCTGACAGAGAGATAGAGAGAGATCACAAGCAGGCAGAACGGCAGGGAGAGGGAGAAGCAGGGAGCCTGATGCAGGTCTCAATCCCAGGACCCTGGGATCATGACCTGACCCAAAGGCAGCGGCTTAATCAACTGAGACACCCAGGTGCCCCACCTCTATATCAATTCTTAATAAATACTTGTTGAATAAGATATAAGGGGGTAAATCAAAATTCTATTCATTGTATTTTGAGAAATGGCTAGATGATTCTAACAGTTCATCTGGAAGAAAAAACAAAGAAGAATAGGTAAGAAAAATTTCAAAGGGAATAGTAATGAGGGAGTCTAAGATATTAAAGTTTATTAAATAGCTATTGTGGTTAAATATGTATGGTATTGGCATAGTAATTGACAGGCTGTTTAAAGGAACAGAAATGTAGGGTGCCTGGATGGCTCAGTCAGTTGGGCACACCACTCTTGATTTCGACTCAGATTATGATCTCAGGGTTGTGAAATCAAGCCTTGTGTTGGGCTCCGCACTGAATGTGGAGCCTGCTTAAGATTCTTTCTCCCTCTCTCTCTGCTCCTCCCCACTGTGTGCATGCTCTCTCTCTCTCTCAAAGAAAAAAAATTTAAAAATAAAAAAGGGAACAGAAATGAAAGTCATAAAATTGGTAATTACATATAAGATTATGTAGTTTACAACAAAAGAAGGAAAACAAACCAAGAAAAGTAAATGGTCTATTAAACAAATGGTATTGAGATTATTGCCTATCTGGGAGAAATGTGAAGTTTGGTTCCAACCATATGCTAAAGTAAATTTCAATTGTACTAAAGAGTACAATGGAAAAAATAAAATTAGACAAATAAAATAAAAACAAATTGTACCTTTATCTGATATTTAAACAGAAAAGATATTTCAGCCCCAAGATGATGACAACAATTATCACAAAGAATGAGATTGAGGATGGATCCATAAATATTGACAATTTCTATGTGATGAAAATACTACAGATGAGACAACACACACACACACCGTGGAAATATTAGTACAGCACATATAGACACCCAATGGCACAGATCTGTTGTATGTAAATATTTCCTAGAATCAACAAGAAGAAAACGTGCTCCCCTTCACATCTCTCCAAATAAAAGAATCATATAGAGGTTCTATTCTGATACAGAACCAGGAAGGAGACAGGAAAGGAAAGAAAAGACAAAATATCGAATACCAAAACACAGAACTTTTTAATTTTTTTTTAAGATTTTATTTATTTATTTGACAGAGATCACAAGTAGGCAGAGAGGCAGGCAGAGGGGGTGGGGGAAGCAGGCTCCCTGCTGAACAGAGAGCCCGATGCAGGACTCAATCCCATGACTCTGAGACCATGACCTGAGCCGAAGGCAGAGGCTTTATAACCCACTGAGCCACCCTGGCGCCCCCAAAACACAGAACTTCAAAAAAGAGTTTGGGAATCTGTCCACAAGTAGAGCGACACAAGCGGACAACTCCACTTTAAAACTGGCAAAAAAAAGTCACTGACAAGAGACCAGGGGTACTCAACATCATTTGAGTCAATAAGTATTTCTCCTAAAATGGACAAAGAGGCCAGGGTGTGCATATGCGTTTGACATACAGTGTTTAAAAATACAGTGTCCCTATGAAGCATAATTAGTAACATCTTTAGCCAGGATCCTGCTAACCATTATGTCATTCTTTTCCAGCTTAATAACAGATGTTTACAATAATGACTGAGGTATTGCATGTTCTTGAAGTTTCTGTCCAGTAATCTATCAATGAAAGTGTTGCCACACCATCACTAATGTACTTTCTATCACAAATATTTGTGTCTGTGAGTGACTCATGCGTAGCACACAAGGTAATTTTATTAATTGCTCCATTCCCCGACTGCACTTGTATAATAAATATTTGACTACAGTTTATTACAGAAGATTTCTTTATCCGAAGTGTAGACAGTGAGATTAAACACAGCTACTATTTAAGAGAGAAGAGGTACGAAAACAATAAGTTTGGCTGATGAAATGAAGCCAAATTTAAAAAGGCAAAAAATCGTAAAATGCCTGAAAGGATCCCGGATCAGCCCAAGCTAGGTAGGACGACCAGATGTTTGCTTGAGAAGAGCGTGACTTGGGTAAAAGCTGGATGTTCTGTATTCCCCCAACAGGTGGCGCTGCACCAGCGTTCTGCCTAGGGACGGCGAGCTGGGGAAAGAAGGCCGCCCCAACCGCCTAGACCACTTCCTGGAGCTGAGATCACGGGATCCAGACCTCGGCTGTGTTTCATTGTGGCGGTCGAGAACCTCACCCTCAAAAAACAGAACCCAGGAGCCCACACAAAGAGGCACTTAGTAAAGTGTACTTGACGAGGATGATTCTAATCATTCTTCCTAGAGGTAAATTCATGTACTCATTCACTCATTTACTCAGTAAATATTTACTGGGTGCCTATCATAGGTTGGGCCCCAGGTTCGGGCGTTGGAGAGATAATAGGAAGGAGACACGTGGACCCTCTTCTTTTGGGCATTATGGTCTCGCAGACGAACAGACATTACTGAAAGGCTGACATTAATGAAATGATTTCTTACAGAGTGATCCAAAGGAAAAGTACAAGCCATATAAAGATACAGACGTTAGGATAAGGTGAATCAAGGCAGAAAGAGTGCATCAATAGGAACTAAGCTCTGTACAGAATAAGACAGGAATTGTCTAAAATGTGAGAAAGCTACCCTGTGCATATCTATTAAGTTATGGGGCATATCTGTGACCCTCTGAAAATCACCCTTGCTGTGGTAACCAACGACACAATAACCAACAGACAGAGAAAAGGTGCCCCGTTACACTCCCATGAAATGTTACACTTAAGCCGGAGTATAGGATGGGTTCCATCCTTTCTCCCCCAAATCTCTTTCTGTCCTCTAGCCCCTCTTCCTCAAAATGCAGCGATTTTCATCAGAGGCTGCTTATAACCAATAACTTCAGTTTCCCAAATACGGTTTTCTTGATGGCAGTTCCCTTCTCATGAAGCAGCCAGAAACTCGCTCTCTCAAAGCTGACATTAGTCTTTCTCACTCTGTTACTCAAGGATCTCCATGACATGCTGTAAATTCCTTTGAGTCCCACTCCCCACTGGTCCCGGTACAAATCCAGTGGGCAAAGAAGTATAACTACCACCCCTGGATTAGACATTGCGTATCTCTCTTTCCTGCCTCTGTTCCACACTTTTCCTCCATGCCATTCCAGGCCCTGAAGTGGATTCCTCTCTTATCAATAAATGATACATTCCTTAAAACAAAATCACCAACTTTTTAGGTATTAAAAGACCTTTTAAAAAAACAAGCAAACAGAAACAAAACAAAAAAAAATTGATGTGGTGCCTGGGTGGCTCAGTAGTAAAGCATCTGCTTTTAGCTCAGGTCATGATCTTGAGGTCCTGGGTTCAGGCCTCGAATCAGGCTCCTTGTTTAGCAGGAAGCCTCCTTTGCCCTCTCCCACTCCCCCTGCTTGTGTTCCCTCTCCCACTGTCTCTCTCTCTCTCTCAGTCAAATAAATAAATAAAATCTTAAAAAAAAAAAATAAAAAAATGAACATTGAAGATATAAATAGTGGCTTGTTCCTAACATTTTGTTAGGCAAAATAAAAGGACCTAACATTGGTCCTCATGTTAAAAACATTTTATTATTTTTTTATTTTATTATCTTTTTAAATTTTATTTTTATTTTTATTTTATCTTTTGACTTGTAGAGTCGGAGAAACACAACCCTACAAAGAAGTCTCCCTTTGCAAGGCCTGGCCTGACTCCATATGAGAGAAAATGGGAGGACTGTCTTAGGCCTGAGGGCCCTGTGAGTTCAGGCCAAGAGACACCACAGATAGCAAAGAGCCCTTTCTCCTCTCTGTTAAGATTTGCCCTCAGAATTCTGGTTTCCTGTCTGAGGACCTAGGTCTTCTTCCGGCCATTCACTGGACAGACGCGGTCTACCCACAGGGCTGCGGTCTCAGCCTTGTAGGCCTCAATGGAACGACCACATTAGAACATGACACGTGGTAGGAAAAATTATTAATGTATATAATGGTGCTAATAGAATTTTGAAGTACCCAAATATGCTGCTTTCTCTTGTATATCCTTCTGTTGACCTCCCTCCACCTCCATACTTCCAGAGGTTTCCAGTTGCCTCAGGGAGGCTTAGGATTGTTGCAGGAGGAATGGAAAGAAAAAGAGAAAAAGAAAGGAAAAGGTAAGTATTAGCTTCCAAATAAGATTTGGATTTGAGATTTTCGTGATCTTAAAAGCTAGACTTTGTAAAAGAGAAAAAATGTTCTAGAATCTCTTCTCTCTCTTGTTAACATATCAAAAGCCAACCTGATCATAGAGTTTTATGAGGGAAGCCCTGGAGTAAACAGGAAGAGAAAGAGAAACACCCACCCTATCAGTTCTAGGGGACTATCTAGGAAAAAAGGGAGACGGTGGTAGCCAAGGCCTCAGAGGTGAGCCTAATCTCCCTTCTTTTGATTCCACCCAAGACAAGGTTTGTGAAGTAGGTGGAGGAAAGATGGAGGGTTTCTGAAGACTTCATCTTTGGAACTCTGGGAGGGCCTGGCCTTCCAGGTTGGCTGACACCACCCTGGGAGTGGCTAGCTCAAGGTTTACCTCAGCAGCATAGCGTGATTCGGCAGGGAGTGAAGTAGGGTATAATTTCCTGGGGTGTCTCCAGGGCCAGTATGGCATAAATTGGACCAAGGAGTTCCCATCTGCTCCAGAGAAGAGGCCTGGAAAGTCACTGAGTTGAGAGACAATAGGCCTCCACACAGAGGCCAAGGAAAAGGTGAATCAGCGGTAAGACTGGGGGTGGACACCCTAGGCAGGAGCCAGATGGAGGATGTGGGGTCTGCAGCAGCAGCCAGAGCAGAGGCTGAGTCATAGGACTGAGGATCCCATCTTTTCTCTGTCCCTGCAGGGTCTATTAGCCACAACTCCACCAAAAATCCAGACAGTGTCTTGAAAAGCCAGGAAAGAAGGATGCAGATACCGAAGAGACTAAGCATGTTTTATGTCAAGAGAAGGACCATTTACCTAATATGTCTGCTTAAATTGTGTGCCAGAAGATTCTTCTCTCTCTTCACTGGTTGCAGGCTCATAAGGAGGACAAGAACTATTTTAGAGAAATGAAAATGCTGCATCTTCTTTGCACATTTGTGAGGAGGGTGAAAAAATCTGCAACCCTTCACACATATGAGTGTTGCCAGCTTTTCCCGTCCTCCTCCCCGTTGCTAAATTTGGTGCTGCTTGGCTGCTCAGTTCCTCCCATCCACCCACACCCAACTGTGGAGAAGAGCTCAGAGGGTCCAGACCAGATCTTTGGGACTTTCACTGCAGAACCAGGGGGATGGAAGGGAGAATAGAAGTGGTATAAGCCACACGTGTAGATTGCAAGGAGGAAAAATAAAAGGCAAACTCCTCTTGCAAGAGGCCGTGGAGAGTGGGGGAGCGTGGATGTGTTAGGATGCATCGTGCAGGAGAGGGAGATGGAGAGAGAGAAGGGGAGGGTGGGAGAGCACACTATTTGGGAGAAAAAGGGTGAGGAATGGAATGGTTGGATATTAGAGAAGAGTAAAGGGGTTTTGGTAGGAGCTGCTCTGGACTGCATCCTTTTTCATATTCCTGCATCTTTTTCATATTCCTTGAGATTAAAAGTAGAATTCCTCTCAGGATTTGCTCTATTTGAGCCCCATCCACATGGTGGGCAGTTTTGACAAGCTTATAGACATGTGAGCCTGCCATCGGACAGCAGTGTAGTCGTACAGAGCAGGGGTTCTCACCTGGGCAGATGGTGCCACCCAGATGCCATTCAGCAAAGTCTGGAAACATCTTTGATGATCACAACTGGAGATGCAGTTGGCCAGACATGATGCCAAACATCCTACAATGCACAGGACAGTCCCCGATGGTGAAGAATGGTCCCAGCCAAAATGTCAACAGTACCACAGGTGAGAAAACCTAATGCAGAAAGATAGAGGAAATGGCAGTTTTTTCCCAACATCTTCTCTTCACAGATACAAATTCTTTTTGCCATTTTAAACATTTTTTTTAAGTTTGTGATATTAATTCTTGAACAGCACAGAATACATACAGTAATATTAACCAAGTCATAGATTTGGGGTTCCTAAAAACCTGTAAGTTAAGAGAATCCCTATTGAAGAACTCCAGACCCTATGGAAAAATAAAGTTGAGTATTTGGAGGTTTCTACAAAATTCATGAAAAGCCTTAATACATTTTTATTTATTTATTTATTTGACAGACAGAGATCACAAGTAGGCAGAGAGGCAGGCAGGAGAGAGAGAGGAGGAAGCAGGCTCCCTGCTGAGCAGAGAGCCCGATGCGGGGCTTGATCCCAGGACCCTGGGATCATGACCTGAGCCGAAGGCAGAGGCTTTAGCCCACTGAGCCACCCAGGCACCCCCTTAATACATATTTTAATTCTCAATATAAAATACATAAAATTAGGGGCACCTGGGTGGCTCAGTCAGTTAATCGGCTGCCTTTGGCTTGACGCATGATCCCAGGGTCCTGGGATTGAGCCCTGCGTCAGGCTCCCTGCTCACCAGAGAGACTGCTTCTCCCTCTCCATCTGCCTGCTGCTCCCCCTGCTTGCACTCTCTGTCTCTCTGTGTCAAATAAATAAATAAAATCTTAAAAAAAAAAGAAGAAGAAGAAAAAGAACTCAGAGATAGGACACGTGCCAGAGGGAGATTGCCACCAGGCCTGGTCCAATAAAAATGCCACCTAAAGTAACTGCCTTTAAATAACCCCATCACTTTGGTGGAGACCCAGCTCCTTCGTCTGGTAGCAGCAAATGGCATGTAGGGCCGACAAGTGATGAGCAGTGTCCATCAGGTGATTTATGAGTGAATAAGTTGGACTATAAGAAGATGGTTTCATATTGTCAGCACATAAAAGTCAGACTTGTCACAGCTAAGATCATGCCTTTGGCTTCACTAACTGACAAATGGTATCTTAAAAAATAGGCGACCATTTTTTTTCTTTCACAAGGAGCCTGGAGGAATGCAATTCAAAGCTGGTGGAGAGGCTCAAAGATTTCAGGGATAAGAATTCTCTTGGTCTTTTTGTCATAGTCACAAGACAGCGGCTGCATTTCCGGGCATTGTGTCCATGTTCAATGAAAAAAGAAGGCAGAGAGCCACAAGGAGAAGGTGTGGCAACAGGCTCATTTATCCTAGTACCAAGAAAAGCAAAAGCCTTCTGGAAGCTCAAAGAGGACACCCTCTCATGTCTTACTGGGTCATGTAACCAACCCCTACCTGCCAGGGTGGCTAGAAAGGCAATACATAGCTTTACTGACTTTATATCCATTGAGTTAACCATAATATAAAACTCTCTTCTTGTTTCCAACCAGCATCTTAGACTAGTTGGAGGCCCAATGGAAAGTTATGAGAACCAGAGCTGAGAATTGATTTTACAAGAGATTCTGAATCCAAGGGTGCCTGGGTGGCTCAGTCGGTTAAGTGTCTACCTTCAGCTAAAGTCATGATCCCAGGGTCCTGGGATGGAGTCCTGCATTGGCCTCCCTGCCCCTTGGGAAGCCTGCTTCTCCCTCTCCCACTCACCTTGCTTGTGTTCCCTCTCTTGCTGTGTCTCTCTCTGTCAAATAAATAAATAAAATCTTAAAAAAAAAAAAAAGAAAGAGAAAAAAAGAAAGAAAGATAGATAGATAGATTGATTCTGAATCCAAGCAGTGCGACTTCGGGTCCTAGCTGGGGAGGTGGCCATCCTTACCAGCTACACGGACACCGGAAGCATTTTGGGAGCTCTGAAGGACAATGTTCTTGCTTGGGCCTTAACATTGCACAGCAGGCACCATAAAGTGGCGAAAGTCTCTCAAGCTACTTCCTGGATAGACACAGTGACAAAAGGAAGTTAGGGCAGGAAAGGAAAAACATAACAAACCCAGCAACCTCCACTCTACTAATGGTGAGTCTCACTGACCCCTTGGGCGCTCTTGGAAATAAATAATTGGGGAGAAGTTGAATTACTTGGGCAAATGGAAGGTGGATGCCAGATCAAGAACTTTGAGTTAATGTTGTTAATAGGACTTTGAGTTAATGATGTTAATAGGACTTTGAGTTAATGATGTTAATAGGACTTCATGTGTAGTCATAGACTGATATGCCTGCCTGGAGATTAGCTCGTAATAGCAAAAATGAAAAAACTTGGGACTTTGAAATCAAAGTTTTGTTGCTTCTACAATAACCCACCAAAAATTGAAGAGGTTTCAGTCTAGCCCACTACTAGACAATAGTTCCCAACCCATGAACTTCTGCTCTCCTGGCTATCTCTGCCAAAAATGAGCTGCTTGTGACATACACAGCCCCAGCCCAGGGAGAGGATTGCAAACTCCCAGGCCCTGCCTCCTTCCCTTTCTCCTTCCTCATCTGGCTTCTGAGACGTGACTTTTCTCTGCACCTAAGCTTTCTGCAAAGCCGGGGCTCAGCCCAGTATGGTTATATGGTCTGCTCTGGTTTCCCTTGTGGGTTTTAGATTCAGAATTCTGAGCTCATTTGTTAGCAGCTTCTCTGAATAGGCCATCTCATCCATTTGCTCATTTGTTCATTGGTTCAGTCATCATTCATCAAACATTCCGTTAGTGCCTTCTGTGTTCTTCTGTGTAGTGCACAGTCAAAAACAAATTACTGTCCAGTCTGTAAGAATCTTAGGCTCTCTAGGCACCTCATAAAAGTAGAAGCATATGGTATTTATCATTTTGTGACTGGCTTATTTCACATAGGATAATACCCTCAAGGTCCAGCTATGGTTACCATTGGTCAGAATTGCCTTCCTTTTTTGGGGCACCTGGGTGGCTCAGTTGGTTAAGTTTCTGACTCTTGATTTTGGCTCAGGTCTTGATCTCAAAGTCTTGAGCTTGAGCCGTGCATCGAACTCCATGGTCAGTGGGCAGTCTGCCTGAGATTCTTTCTCTCTCCATGTTCCCCTGCCCCTCCCCCTACTCACAAGCTCTGTCTCTCAAATAAATAAATAAAATCTTTAAAAAAAAAGGATTATATTCTTTTTAAGGCTGAATAATATTCCATTATATGTATATACCACATTTTGCTTATCCTTTCATCTATAATAGACACTTGGGTTTCTTCCATATTTTGACACAGTGAATAATGCTACTATGAACATGGATATACAAATCTCTTCAAGACCCTGCTTTCAAAAAGAAAAAAGAAAAAAAAAAAAAAGACCCTGCTTTCAATCTGGAAAACAGTATGGAAGTTCCTCAAAAAGTTGAAAATAGAGCTACCCTACGACCCAGCAATCGCACTACTGGTTATTTACCCTAAAGATATGAATGTAGTGATCTGAAGGGGCATGTGCACCGCAGTGTTTATAGCAGCAATATCCACAATAACCAAACTATGGAAAGAATAGATGAATGGCTAAAGAAGATGTGGTATATATATACAATGGAATACTACTCAGCCATCAAAAAAATGAAATCTTGGCATTTGCAATGACATGGATGGAACAAAAGGCTATTATGCTAAGTGAAGTAAGTCAATCAGAGAAAGACAATTATCATATGATCTCACTGATATGAGGAATTTGAGAAACAAGAAGAGGATCACTAGGGAATGGAGGGAAAAATGAAAGAAGATGAAACCAAAGAGGGTGACAAGCCAAACTG
The DNA here is from genome assembly GCF_010015895.1 of Lontra canadensis. NCBI lineage: Eukaryota > Metazoa > Chordata > Mammalia > Carnivora > Mustelidae > Lontra > Lontra canadensis. The sequence goes on from NW_022631000.1 coordinate 21,400,253, forward strand.
AAGGTTGCTGGAGTGGAGGGGGATGGGAGGGATGGGGTGGCTGGATGATGGACACTGGGGAGGGTATGTGCTATGGTGAGTGCTGTGAATTGTGTAAGACTGATGAATCACAGACCTGTACCCCTGAAGTAAATAATACATTATATGTTAATTAAAGAAATTTTCAAAAGACCCTGCTTTTTGTTCTTTCGGGGTACATATCTAGAATCAGAATTATGGATCATAGAGTAATTCTATGTTTGATTTTTTTAAACCTATAAGAACTTCCTTTTTATAGACAAAATAAACTGTAATGATTTAAGTCATTTTCTGACAGTTTTTCTGTTACTTGTAGCCCAAAGCCTCCTAACTGGTTTGATGGGGGATAGGGTGCGGAGGGAACCTTAGGCAAAGGGAAAATTCAGAGAGTACTCTAGATCTGTGGAGAACCACCTGGCAAATTTAGGGAACCACAAAGAGCTCAGCACATCAGTACATGAAGTGCAAGAAAGTATCTCTTGCCCCTGTTGTTGAAAAGACAGAATGTATCCTAGCTAGTTTAAGCAGCAAAGAAATGCATTAGAGGTAGTGAGCAAGTTAGAATCTCTTGAAGGATCAAAGAGTCAAGCTGGAACATTTTTGATCCAAGAACAATACCCAAGTTACACATCTGGTCAAAACACACACACAGACACACACACACACACACACACACACGCATGCCACAGTTTACACAAGATACGGTGGCCCAGGCCTTCACCTCTACTGCCTGAGATCTTTCTGCTGTGCCTTGCTGTCTTTCTCTCCTCTGAATTTAAGTCTCTCTTGGCTGTAGCTCCCTGGGGGAAACTGTGTCACATGTATGCATCCCTGTTTCCAGGGAGACTTTGAACTTGAGAAAGCTGGACACATTGTTCTGAGGCTCGTTCAAATTCAGTAGATAAGAGTGTTGTGATTGACTGACAGCGTGTGCCATGGGTGTGAGAAAGGGAGCTCTAGGAGCTTGTTATGGACTGAATGTCTGTGCCCCCACCCCCAATTCTTATCTTGAAGCCCTAAAGCCCCATCAGGGCTATACTTGGAGACAGGGCCTTAAAGGAAATAATTAAGGTTAAATGAGATCATAAGAGTGAGGCCCCCGATCATTGTAAGAAGAAATACCAGAGAGTTCATCTCTCTCTCCACGTGAACACATCAAAGAAAAGCCATGTGAGGGCATAGCAAGAAGAACCATCTGAAAACCAGGAAGAGAGCTCTTGCAAGAAACTGAATTGACCAGAACCTTGAGACTTCTAGCCTCCAGAACTGTGAGAAAATACATGTCTGTTGTTTAAGCCAGCCAGCCTGTGGTATTTTGTTATGGAAGCTCAAGCTACCCACAGAATCATAGCACATGTCTCATGTGGTCGCCATCAGGGCCAGAAAATCTCCACTTTATTAAAGGTTTTTAGGTAAGAAAATGCTGATTTGCATTCTTGAAAGAACTCTGGTGGCAAAGTGGGGAGTGGTGGGGAGGGGAATAGTCAGGAAGTAGACAGCCTACTTAGGTGTGTCTTAGTAACTCAAGGGAAAGATGATGAGAAGCTAAGAGTGGCAGTGGAGATGGGGAAGAAGATCAATCTGAAAGACATTAAAGGGGCAGAATCTACAGGACTTAGTTATTGAACATGAAAGACAAGGAAGAAGAGGAAAGTGAAATAACTGGCCAGTTTCTGGCTTGGGCACTTGGGATAGGCGAAGGTACAACTCAACCAGGTGAATTATGGAGGGAGGAACACATGTGGGCAGAAAAATAAGTTCACTTTTACAAAAATCTCGACTATCACTCCACAAGATACTTATTAATGATACGGGAACATAGTCACTTTACAGGGGACAAATCTGACAGATACCACGCTAACCAAGGAATCAAAGTTAACATCATCAGTAATGGGATAGGTGGTCGCCATGAGCTTCCTGATAAGATGTACTGAGAAGAACTGAGTTTTATTTACATGGTTATTCCTGCCCAAAATGCAGGATACAGATTGAGGGACATTCTGCAATATAACTGGCCTGCAGTGCTCCACGATACCAAACTTGTGAAAGACAAGGAAAAACTGAAGAATGGTCCCAGATTAAAGGAAAGTAAAAGCACACAAACACTGAATGCAATAAAGATCATTACTGGGACAATTGGCGAGATTCAAATAAAGGATATAGATGAGCTAATATACTGTGTCAGTGTTGATTTCCCAAGTTTGAAAACTGTGCTAGTTCTTGTAAAGAACTCTTGTTTCAGGGAAATACACACTGAAGTATTTAGGGGAAGGGGTCACATATTCTCTATGGTGGGGGGCGGGGGGGAGGATGGCAAAGCAAAAGAGCAAATATTTTTAAACATTAACTTTTGGAGACTTGGGGAAAGGGATATATAGCCTAAAATTATATTTAAAGAAAAAGTTTTTTGAAACAATGCATTTTTGGACTTGACAAATTAGATGTAGGTACTTGTGGTTATTGGGATTCAGTGTATTTTTTTTTTTTTTATTGAATAGGGTTAGCGTTTCCTCCTCCATTCCTCGAGACTGAGCTCTTGGTCAGTTTACCTCTTTCACCTCAGGCCGCCTAACATTGACTCTCCTTCCTTGGGCCTTCCCTGGGAGGCGTACACTAGGCAGGCCATCATTCTGCCTTCTCCAGGAACAGCCCATCATTCAACTTCTGAGGTTTCCTGAGCCCTGGGGATGAGTCCCCCAGACATAGGACCCTCCTGGAGGGAGCATCCTTCTCCCGCTGTCTGCAGTCATGATGCCCTTCTGTTCCAGTCTCAGGGTTCCAACCTCATCAACTTATCATCCCTCATGTGCCTCATGCTCCTAGACTATCCTCCCTTCAGGAAGTCAGAGAGGGTCTCTGGACCACTCCCTTCCAAGAGCTGAAGACCTCCCTCAGCCAGTCCCTTTTAAGGCCCATTTCTTTCTCATGCAGGGTTAGCCTCTCCCTTCTTCCTTCCCTGGTGTGACAGGACAGTACTGTAGGTGCTGCCTCACACTCTAATATGGGAGCTCAGACCCCCCTGCAGGATCTGTAAGAGTCTGGGAGACCCCTTCTGGGGGTTTGTTTTACAAAACATCTCCCCACTCTGGTTTATCACATGAAGAAGCTAGAAGAAAAGTCTTCTGGAAAAGGTTGTTACTGTGCTATCAGACCGCATCAGTTCAAATCCCCAATATCTTATTTACTAGCTGTCTGACCTGCAGAGGTCTTTCAACCTTTCTGAGCTTAGAGACATTATTGAATAAAACAGGAATAACAACAAAAACACCCATAAACAAAAATATCAAGCTACATGAGGAGCCTGGCACATGGCACTATTAGTTCCTGTGTTTTGTCAGGGGTGGGGAGATACTTTTCAGAGAAGGTCCCCTAGGGCATGCCTTGTCGCATCTCTCTTTTTCTTTTTTATTTTTTTTAAAAGATTTTATTTACTTATTTGACAGACAGAGATCACAAGTAGGCAGAGAGGCAGGCAGAGAGAGAGAGAGGAGGAAGCAGACTCTCTGCTGAGCAGAGAGCCCGATGCGGGGCTCGATCCCCGGACCCTGGGAACATGACCGAGCTGGAGGCAGAGGCTTTAACCCACTGAGCCACCCAAGTGCCCCTCTCTTTTTATTGATGTTTCCCCAGCCTGAGCTTTGCTTCAAGAAGGGGCTTTGGACCAGCCCTGTAGTCAGCTCCTTGCTAGTTCCCATCTGATTTCCTTTCTTCTTCCTCAGAATTTAGAAGAACACGAAAGCATCATCTATGCAACCACCACCCCACTGGGCTTCCATGGTGCCTGGAGGGGACTGAAAGTTGACGTCAGTCTCCAACTTGCCATGAGTACAGCCACATGGGTGTACGGCACCAGCCTCCTTCGCTGACCACTGTGTGCCAGCCAGGTGAGAGAGTTCTTGGCCTTGGGAGACCATAGCTATGTCTTCAGGGCATGAAAAGCAGCAGCGCCATGACCTCAGGTCCTCTGTCTTGGTTTTTACCAACTGGCTGGAGCATGTCTCCAGAGTCCACAGAGAAATAACAGATCTGCCCACACAAGTATAGACATTTCTCAAGCACAGAGTAGCCCATGAAACAAGTACATGATTGCCCAACTTTTCCAATGTTCTTCTCAGATCTATTGATTCATGAGTCTAAATTGACAAGAAAAGTACAGTGAAAGTGAAGTGGATATGCCATCAAGTTCAAAAGGAGGGAGGCCAAGAGTCTGAAGTCAGACTGGCCTAAAGGCATAGACTATGCCATGTTCCAAAATTCAGGCCTATAGTGTCCTCCTCCAGAGCTAAGCAAATGTGAAAATATTTTTAGTGCAAGAGCTGGAGGGTTTAAGATAAAGACTTGTCCATATTTTTGGACATATCCTTGTTATAGCCCTGTTTGGTCTTAAGGTAAAATGTTAACTTTGAATATTTTGCAAAATACCCTATATATTTAACTTCTCGCCTCACCTTCCTCTACTCCAACTTTATCCAAAAGAAAAGTATGAATTGGATTTAGGGGCTGCTTGTACAATGCAACGAGTGCAGAAGGCATAATATACAAGCAGTACTCTAAAAGGAATGAAGAAATCAAGTTCTCAATGACCAAAAAGACTTCCCTTCCCACCCATCCACCTGAAATAGTTATGCTTCATGAGTGTACAGACCTATGAAAATGATCTACATTTAAATATTTTAAAGTAAGCATATTTCTCCTCCCTGACTTGCCAGAAAGAAGGCAATTAGTAACTCAGGATCAGGAGATAACCCCTCACATTGCCATGTTATAGGCTGGTGCACGCTGATTCAAAACAATGCTGTGTAACTGACAAGTTCTGAAATTAGTTTCTAGCTGCAGGACAGTCTTAATAGGAGGCAAGGCAGTTTCCCTACTCCTTAGCAAGCCAGCTTATGGGTGAAAATGACAATGGGTTAAAAGCTGGTGAAGAAATAGGAAAAGACAGAGTAGTGAATGGTTGCTTGTCAGAATGGAGGGGGGTAGAGATAGGAGTGATGGCCTTTAAACACATTCATTAATAATTTGAGGAAGGAAGTGAAGTGCAAGTTTGTGTATGATGCAATATTGTTCCAGTTGCAAAACATAATGAAGAAATGAGAGGAACTCTAGATGAATTTAAAACACAGTGTAAGGGCAATAAAGGGAGGGAGGTGGGACGGACTTCTTGTAATTGTACTGTGAGTAAATTTTATTGGTTTTTACAAAACGTTATTTCCTGAATATTTTACATTAAGGAAACACTGATTCTGCTAAAGATCTCTGCAGAGCAGGCCAGTATCAGTAAAGGAATAATAACATCCTTAAATGTTTATTCAGAATTAGAATAATTAGGAATGATTTTGGATGGAGGAAAAATGGAGTTTCTGGGTCTTAGTGAAACAATATGATAATTCTGAAACCTACCACAGGAAGACTGGGGAAAAAAGACCGTAGGAGGAGTGTTATTTCATTTAAAATTGCCTTCATACCTTTATTAACAATTTAGTAATGGAATTATGAGCTTGGGATTTAGCTAGTGAAAAAGAAATGAGACCCTGGTATGGATATTGATATTTTATTTTAGTTTTTGGATATTGATATATTTTTTAAAGATTTTATTTATTTGACAGAGAGAGAGAGGAGATGGGAGGAGAGAGAGAGCACAAGCAGAGGGAGAAGCAGGTAGAGGGAGAAGCAGACTCCCTGCTGAGCAAGGAGCCCGGTGTGGGGTTCTATTTTAGGACCCTGGAATCATGCCCTGAACTGAAGGCAGACTCCTAACCAACTGAGCCACCTAGGCATCCCTTGGATATTGATATTTTAAAGAAAGGAACAAATCTTTAAACACCAGCTTTTAGCTTCAAATTAGAGGCTCCTACTAAAGTTTCCCGTTCCAGTTTTAATCATTTGGACAAGTAAGAGACTGAGTGATAGATAGAAAATAGAATTTTCAAAACAGGAAAGCTTCAAGTCTGCCAGTTGGAGAAAGTAAGTGGACTAATATGATTCAATCCATTCATTCAACAGATATGTATTGTGGGAGTTAGAAATGAATTTCGGAGAAGAGATAAACAAGTACACAGATACATAATACTAGGCAGAAAATGATCAATGCCACGAGAAGGTACAAATAAGAACCTCCGTCTGTGAGAGAAAAAGACACATGGATGAGGCAGCATTTGGAAGGGCAGGAAGAAGGGCACTCCTAAAGGGCTAGTGGGTAAAGTGGATCAGTGTGGCTGGAGTTACAAGGGGTTAGGTAGGCTGGGCCCAGTCTCAACCCCAAGCCCTTGCCTAAGAAATCTGAGCTTTATTTTCTGGTTGTTTATAGCACTCTTTGAGACATAGAGTGTAGCTTGCTTGCTAGCTGAAGGGATGAATGAAGCCATTGAAGATTTTTTGAGCAGGCCAAGTGACAAAGTCCGATTTTTGCTTTAGGAAGATTAATTTAAGTGGCATGTGTAGGAGGAATGAGAGAGGAGAGATCTATTATAAGAGTTCCAGTCCAGGGGCAGCTGGGTGGCTCAGTTGTTAAGTGTTTGCCTTGGGCTCAGGGCATGATCCCTGGGTCCTGGGATCAAGCCCCACATCAGGCTCCCTGCTCAGTGGGAAGCCTACTTCTCACTCTCCCACACACCCCTGCTTCTGTGTTCTCTCTCTTGCTGTGTCTGTCAAGTAAATAAATAAAATCTTTTGAAAAAAGAAAAAAAGAGTTCCAGTCCAGAGCACGAGTTGACTGACATTTACTATGTTAATCCTACTGTGTGCCCAGGATTCTACCAGGATTCTACCAGACACTTCATACACATACTCTCGGTAATTATTTCATCCTGATACTAAACCTTTGGAGAAGGAAGAAGTATAGCATTTCCATTTTATTGTTAAGAAACAGGTTCAGAAAGGTTGAAGAATTTGCCCAATGCCACACATGTTAGAGTGGTAAACTAGGCTCCAGTGCAAGTCTGTCTGCTTCATAAGCTCATGCCTTTTTAAAAACAAACAAACAACCCACATGTTAACACTACTCAAGTAAGGATGGATTTAACAAGTACAATGATAGGGAATGGAATGGAAAGAAGAAAGAAACGATTTTGGCAGAAACAGAATTATGCGGCAGCTGAAAACAGCATAAGTAAAGAGATGGGAAAAAAAAAAGAGTCAGAGTCTAGCCGGGATAACAGACGAGGGCTATGAACTCGGATTTGCAAAGGAAGACAGGCAGTTCAGTTTGGGACTTCTTGTTCGACATGACAACAAAACATCCAAATAAGAGGAGATAGGTTCACTTTCTCCAACAAATGTAGTCATCACTGAGAGGGCCCCCCACAGCACACATGGAAACAGCAGTGTCACTCCTCAGCGAAAGACACAGACTAAGGCCATTCTTTCTGGTTGCTGGTACTTTGCACAGATGATTTCTCCTCCTTGGCACATTTATGCCTCCCCCTGCTGACCTTCAGGTCACTCCTCAGTGCATTTCCCAGGAAGGCCTTCCAAGTCTCTCCAGTTTCCTCATCTTAGGGCTTTTCTCTAGTGCCTCTGTCCTTTTCCTGTATCTCTCCCAGACTGAGCTGCTGGAGGGCTGGAGCTCTCTCTGAGGCTATTATTAAGTCTGACCCTCAAAAAATATTTGTTGACAGAGGGAATGATTCCTATTGTTGCCCTGGAAAACAACTACCCTGCCCTATTAAGTCACAGTTTCTTTCCTCTTAGGGAAGTGCAGTTAACAACCTCAAGACCAGGAAATCATCTTCCTCATCTCATACCAGGGTATTATTCATGCAGTTTACTCAGTGTAAAGAGTTCCCTTGAAATAAAGCTAACAGCTAGTCAAAGATTTACGAATGTCCTAGTGTCAATCAACTTTTTAGCAAGCCCCCTAATGGGCGCTGGGGAAGGGATGGGACCCGATCCTTCTATGCGCTTTCTGTTTCCAAAATACACAAGTGGTGGTTAATAGCTTCAGAATTCTTCCGTGGGAGGATCTCCCATGCTGCTCTCCTGTTGTAAACTGGGGACTAGTATCCTTTTTTTGAACGAGCTTTTGTACTCAAAAGCGAAGATTTGTGTGTGTGGCGGTGTGGCTTTCGGGTAGGGAGCACGCGGATGTTATTAGGGAAATCTCTAGTACACCTCTTGGTTCTTTTTGAATAAGGTAGTTTTGAGGCGCTCTCAACTGTCAAATTCCACTCTTATCTTTCCACAGGGAGTTCCCTCGAGCGTTAGAAGCTGTGGTAGTCCGCTTGTGGTGTGGAGCCTAATTCCCAGAAGGATTTGGGGATCTCGAGAGGGCTGGGGTTTTCCCTCATGGGGTTTCAGGGCTGCTCTGAGCCACAACTTGGAGCCGCACTTGGCTAGCGCCTGGGCTTTTATGGGGGCAAAGAGCAGGAAAGCTAGCGCTTGGGTTCGCGCCCGAACGGCCCTGCTTCGGGGAGGCTGAAGGTGGGGGTGGGGGGCGGGCGGCGACTGCAGGGACCCGGGTGGGGCGGGGGCGGGACAGGGGCGGGGCGGGGCGAGCCAGGCTGCGGACCGGGGGCGGGGCCAGGCGCGCCGCTTGCCCCAGCCTAGGCCGCGGCTGGGCTCCGCCTCGCGGGCTACGCAGGCGGCGGGGCTGCGGCACGGGCCGGGCAGCACCATGGCGGCGGCGGCGCCTGCTGCTGCGGCGGCTTCTTCCGAGGCGCCGGCGGCGACTGCGACGGCTGAGCCCGAGGCCGGGGACGAGGACAGTCGAGAAGTCCGAGTGCTGCAGAGCCTGCGGGGCAAGATCTGTAAGCCGGGGCCGGGCTGAGAGGACCCACCCGGCGGCCGGCGGGGGCCGCCGCGGGGCTGAGGGGGCGGCGGGCGCGCGGGGGTGGCGGCGCCGAGCCGGACTCGGATGGCGGGGCGGAGAGGGGACCTGGGCAGACGGGGACCGGGGCCCGTACTGGGGCCGGCGAGGCGCGCGGGGAGGGCCGGCACGGGTGAGGTTGGAAGGGGGGTGTGTTGGGGGAGTCGTCGCCTCGACGGGGCGGCGTGGGCTGGGGCTGCTCTTATCCGAGGGAGTGGAAAGCCGGGAATTTGCGTGGAGGGGGGCCCCAGGGGCGCCCGGAGCAGCGCCGGCCTGAGGGGCTCGGTTTCGGGGCGCGGCCTGGACGTGGGGACGCCCCAGCTGGGGGCGGGGGCCGGGGGCGTGAGCCGGGGGCGTGGGGAGTTTCCGGCAGCCCTGGTACGAAGGCCTCCCGGCGGTACGGGCGCCGGGGAGCGGCTCCGAGGTGGGAGCGGAGCGGTAATTACGGGAGGCGCGGCCCGAGGAGGAGGAGGAGGAGGGCGGGGAAGTGGGGCTGGCCGGAGGGGAGGGGGCTGCCTGCTTCCTGGGCTCACGAGCTTGTTGGAGGTTGAAAAAGGCGCCCCGAGCTGGAGGAAACAGGCCGTCCTGGGACTCTGGCGACCGCAGCTCCCGGTGTTCGCTAGTGAGCGCGCTGGGAGGGGCTCGGGGCCGGACACCTGTACTCGCCCCACCTCGCTGCGGCGGGGACTTGGATTGAGACAATGTGACTGACAGGGACTTAAGACAGGATGTAGTGGCTTCCTGTGAGCAGGTCTCAAAACACAGTCATCCAGCCCGCACTTAACCCACTTAATTCCTTTCTTTCTCGTGCATTTAATTGTTACTTTTGTGAGCGAGCCATATTAGTTGACTTAATATAGAATTTTTGCTCAGAAGCTCCGAGCGTTACAATAGACCATTTGAATTCAGTCATTTGGGAATTTGTTTTTAAAAACTGACTCTGAGCGTCAGAGTTAAAATTTTTTCACAGTAGTTTATTCAGGGGAAACGCCTTTTCATTTTTCTTTTTCTTTCTTTTTTTTTTTTTTTTTGCTATTTGTAAGATACATCAATAAAACATTTTTTTTGTCAAAAATCACCTTTTTTTCTTTATTCAGTATCTCAGAATGGAAATATGCTTCATCTTTCCGACAAATAACCCTTAGTAGGAGGAGTACTTTTTTACTTTATAAGAAGAAAATCGAAGTGCAATAAAATGGCTAACAATACTCTTTGTTGCACAGGATGTAAAATTTTCCTCTTCCTGAATGATGATATTATTAATTGAGCTTGGATTCTCCCCCTTTCCTCTTTTCAAGTTGCTCCCCTCTTCAAATACTGAGATTTTATTAAATCTCAGAGGCAGGCATGTTAAATTTTCTCATCTTTTTGTTCCCAGAAGTAGTCCTAAGCAACTTGAGATCTTGAGTACAGTTCTCAAAACCTGGAAGATGACATCAGAGAAATAGATCTTGTCCATATCTATGTTCCCAATATTAAAATTACTTTCTAGGTTATAAAATCTTTTCAAAATTCAGATTAAGTCTTATATTTAATATTTATATATATCTTATTTAACATTTGGGGAAATTGTAAATGGTTTGACTTGATCTAATTTTCCAAATTTTACCCCTTTTTCATTTTACTGTCACGATGCTAGGCACTATCCACTGGAGCCTCTGGTTTATAGAGCTGCAGGTTATACCATGGAACTACATACACACATCTTGGAATTGAGAGTTAGGGTTGGGCTGTTTCCAGAAGGATTTAGCTGCCCTGCACCTTCACCTGCTCCATAGCAGAGATATCACAATAGGAGATACCACTGTGAGTGAAACTCAGACATACAAGTACAGAAACACAGCTTTGTCTCTGTGCTTTATAAAAACCCCACTACCCAGATTTGGGGATTGATCATCCAGTTGCTGGGAACGGTATTACCACTTTAACCACAGTTGAGGTGTCCTATTTGTTATTTCAGTTCACTTCTTGCTTTTGGAATTGCTTGGCTTATAGCTCAGGTCACTGAATATCTGCTTTTTAGAAAAGATGTATTAGGATACTTATATGTGAAGCTTCTCCCCACCTCCCTCTCCATTTATTTGCCCTTCTTTTAGTTGGTATAATCCACAGTTGGTTGATCTTCAAAACCCTTTGAAAAGATGCTGTTTTCTGTTTCTCTGAAACTGACATATGGGTTTTACAGGGTGGGGGCTGGAGGAGTCATCAGCAGGTGTTAAAGTCACAGATATGGGATGGTGGTGATCCTGACAGTGAAGATACTAAGCAGCTTGAGGGTGTGGGTAACCACGTCAGCTTTCCTTTTCACCATATTGGGAGACCTCAAGAGGAAAGCCTAGTAGGACCCACTAGACTGGAGATGTGCTGGCAGATTTAAGACTGCTGTTTGAGAGCCTCTAATCTGGAGAGTTAGAGTTCAGTAGGATTCAAAGTGAGCCTCAGAGGAACATCCTTTTTCCTAGACCTGGATAGGACCCTCCAAATCCAGATGCTACCACAAAAAGTAAGGATGGATTAGATTTATCTATCTTTAAAGTTGTAGAGATAATAGTCTACCGTCTTCTTTAGGGGTTTCATTCCAGTATTTTCTCATATCCTTCACAAGTGAAATAACCAGATTGACAGATTGGAAACCCATTTTGTGGTCAGTCAACTAACATTAGCAAATCCAGTGTTGCTGATAGTATTTTGTCTTCTGTGCTAATCCTCAATTCCCAGAGGTCATTTTGGTGCCCTCGGAAACCATGGTCATTCCAAATGGTCAGCTTCCCTAATATTCAAGAGGCAGGGATGGTTGTTGAAGTCCCAGAGTTGTCATATGAACCCTTGATAAAGGAAATTAAGGTACTATGGACTCCATCCTTTAGTGTGAGCTGCCGGTGCAGTGAGTGGCAGGTATGCTTACATGTACCTGAAGCACTTTTGCATTGCCCACCTCCCAAGCGAGAAAGAGGGATTGGAGCTTTCTTCTTTGTACTTTTCAAGCTTCGTGCTGTTATTTTATGTCTTTTTGGTTACCACTTTTTGTTAAGTTTGCTTTCATCTAATTAAATCAGCTGGTAATCAGAATGTAAGAATGTTTCTGAAAGAGCCCATGCCACCTTCTTCGTGGGTTTACCTCCTCAAGGGAGACCAGAATCTAAGGATTGGTCTCAGATTGGTAAGGGAGCCACATCCGAGGATTTATGTGAGTATTGAGATGTGTAGTACAGTGTGAGACCTGTGGCATCATGATGTGATCCAGAACTTACTTGGTCTCCTTGGTCTCTCTAGACCAAGTGATGTAGAGCTCTTAGGCAAAGTAGGATCTTTGGGGTCTGGTTAAGTGCTTGAGTTTAGAAGCTTGGTCAGGTTAGTCACCTGGATTTGAATCTTCTCTTAATTCCCAGTTGTTAACCTTTTTGTGCCTCTGTATTCTTTTTTTTTTTTTTTTCCTTTTTAAGATTTTTATTTATTTTAGAGAGAGTGTGCATGTTTAAGATTTTATTTATTTAGAGAGAGTGTGCATGTTCTGAAACCAAGAATCAGATGCTTAACTGAGCCACCCCTGTACCTCTGTATTTTTGTGTGTATAATGGGTATAATAAAATTACTTATCTCACAGAATTGATTTGAGAAATAAATCCACTTCTCCAGTCATTTCTCCCCTTCTGCCCAGGATCTTGGTCAGACATGGACAATCTCTTGGGAAGGAGTAAATAGGAGATAAAAATGAATCTTTATCTGATGTTCTTGTCAATGCTTACTGGCATTGATTTGTACTGGTGTACAAAGCTGATTAAAATCAGAAGGATTGTATTCTGTTTCATACTTTGTTATTATTCATGTGATTTTAGACTGCTCACTTACCTTTTGAGCTTATCTTCCTCGTCTCTTTTTTTTTAAATTTTATTTATTTATTTGACAGAGATCACAAGTAGGCGGAGAGGCAGGCAGAGAGAAAGAGGGGGGAGCAGGCTCCCTGCGGAGCAGAGAGCCCGATGTGGGGCTCAATCCCAGCACCTTGGGATCCTGACCTGAGTCAAAGGCAGAGGCTTTAACCCACTGAGCCACCCAGGCTTCCCTATCTTCCTCAATTTTAAAATGGGAATAATGCTTCATCACTAGCCATTTTGTACACGTCCCCCTGCCTGGAAGTGTCTTTCTCCTTTCCGCCACCCCGTACTTATGTCAGGAACTCCTACACATCCTTCAGAAGCCTGCTGCATGTGATCTCCTGACCAAAGCCGCCTTTGGGGCAGGGCATCACCACCCCCATCCCTGGAGAGAAACTGTTAGGCTCTGGTACCGCTGGGGAGTTGTAATTCCTTGTCCTTACTCTAGCACATTTTATAGAAATTGTTCATTTATTTTCTCCCATTAGACTGCAAGCTCTTCCAGGTGGAATTCATTCTTTTTTTTTTTTTTTTCTTTTAACTATCCCATTGTCAGCATAATGCCTGGGACATAATAGGCCTTTAGAAAAATGCCGTTTCTCACTATGTTATCCTGAGGAGGATTTGAAATACTAGATGTGAAACCGTTTTGTAAATTTTACAGATAAACTAGAAGATAATAGTATTGTTGAAAGAAAACTACATGGGTTTGTGACAGGAAGTTCATTCCTTTCAAAATCACAGTGCCAATTGAGCTTATGTTTGAACTGATGCCAAAGTTGCCTCATTAGGAAAAGGATTAAATTTTTTAAATGCTGTGAGTGCTTATTATTAGGAGATTTGAATATTGTTACCTGACTGTACTCCATGAATATTGCTACTAATTGTTCCTGAGCATGGAAAAGAAAAATCTCATAATCATACCTGATACAGTAAGTGCTTTTGTCTGTCATGAAAGGTTTGAATTTTTTGGTAGTAAGGTATAAATCGAGACATTTTATTGATCACACAATAGAATTGAGAGGAAGAGATTAAAAAGTTTATTCATGCTAAGATATTTGAAATTAGATAAGTTATTTAATAAATTAATAGAGGGAAAGATGCTAAAAGGTTTGTTCATGCTAAGAATTCATTATTCTCAAAAATTTGAAATGAGATGATGAGCTATTTAGGATTGAGGAAGAATCCATCTTTCAGATGGATAGAAATGAGAGAAAAGGGTTCTTTGTAAAAGTTCACAGAGCAGTCTGCTAATCATTTCTCTGAGGAAGACAGGAGGTAAACCTCAATAAGTTCATAGAGGTTTTTGATTTTTGAACTCTTTGAATAGCTTCTAAGAGACTGTGGAACTAATGTAGCTGAAATAAAATTATCATTTTATCCTTTAATCTTAAATACCAATCCTATTTCCTTTTTAATGTGCATTATGAAATTATTTGACAATAATACCAGATTACATCTTTTATTTACTAATAAAGTTCTGTTCTCTTTTAAGAGCTGCTAACAGTTTTGTGTAGTCATCAATGTAAATTAAGACACGTCATGTATATTAAGAAATTTTTATGATTTGTCTTTAGTTTTGTATATAATTTCAGTCATCAAAAATTAGTAGCTAAAATAATGCTTTATAACGTTTTATCAGTGTACGTGCAAACATCAATGAACAATAATTGACAAATTTGTTATTGTGGACTTGGTCCTAGGAATATCATTAATGACAGAATGAGTTTGGGCAAATTCATTAGTTTTGCTGACTCCCTCTTTTTTCACTTGTAAAATGAGAGTGGTCTTTAACATCCATTCTAGCACTAAGTCTTAGTTGCTTTTTAAATTGAACCATTTGCGGGGCGCCTGGGTGGCTCAGTGGGTTAAAGCCTCAGCCTGCAGCTCAGGTCATGATCTCAGGGTCTTGGGATCGAGCCCCACATCAGGCTCTCTGCTTAGCGGGGAGCCTGCTTCCTCCTCTCTCTCTCTCTCTGCCTGCCTCTCTGCCTACTTATGATCTCTGTCTGCCAAATAAATAAAAAATAAATAAAATCTTTAAATTGAACCATTTGCTTTAAAACATTACATGAGATGTTTTTATTTTAATGCTTAAATGTTTTTCATATGCCTGTTTTGTATAAGATGCACTGTTTGAAATATTTTTGCGAGACGTATTAATGAAGGTTGTTTGAATCTTAAATTTTTTTCTGTGACTATTAATTTATTCAGCAGTACATAATAGCTAGTGTCTGTGAGGGCATTAGCCCTCTGGGCTGTGAATTGAGCCTAGGCTGTGAATGGGATGAAAAAGCCCGTACTAGTTTATCCTAAAGTCTATCCTAAATAGTGATTGGCTTTAGAGAATTACTGAGGTTTAGAGCTGGAAGGTGGGGAACAAATTGTATCCACTCATTTTACAAACGAACTTGACACTCTGCTATTCGAAGTGTTACACAGTTAATGCTTGTGTGCCTGTGGAGCACTAATCCATTACTATCAAAGTTCTTTCTGAAATGCTAGGTAGAATGAATTCGTCATTAGTATGAATGTTGCAGATGTACTGCATTTAATATATGAAGCAATTGTATTGCCTCTGTAGTAATATATCCAGAAGTAGTAATACATTGTCATTCTGCTATCTACACACTCTCATTTGTTCCTTTTTTTTTTTTTTTTTAAGATTTTATTTATTTATTTATTTGACAGGGAGTTAGCACAAGCAGGGGGAGCAGCAGGCAGAGGGAGAGGGAAAAGCAGGCTCCTCACTGAGCAAGGAGACCTGTGTGGGGCTCAATCCCAGAACCTAACATTATGACCTGAGCCGAAGGCAGACACTTAATTGACTGAGCCACCCAGGCACCTCTCATCTATTCCTTTTTTTTTTTTTTTAAAGATTTTATTTATTTATTTGTTAGAGAGAGAAAGAGAGAGCAGGCAGAGGGAGAAGCAGGCTCCCCGCTCAGCAAGGAGTCCCATACAGGACTCGATCCTAGGACCCCATGATCATGACCTGAGCTGGAGGCAGACGCTTAACCAACTGAGCCACCCAGGTGTTCCTTTTTAAGGACTTTGTGAAGTGGTTAGGATTAGTGATGAAACTGTGCTTGTGACGTAAATGGAGATTGAGCCTGGTTGTTTACCTGTTTATGTAATTCATGCTGTAACTCAGCTGTTTTCAGTCCTGACTGCCTATCAGTGTCACCTGTGAACTTAAAAAATTCTGTGCCCAGGCTGTACTACCTACTGAATCAGAATTTCTCTGGTGGTACTTGGACATCTCTGGGTTTGAAATATTCCATAGGGAGTGATAATGGACCCCAAGGATGGAGAACTTCTGCTTTTGCCAGTTGAACAGACTAGCCACAACTACTTGAGTAGTTTAGCAACCTGCTGTGTATGACCATTTAATTTATTTATTTATTTATTTATTTATTCATTTATTTATTCACTCATTCATTCATTCATAAGAGACAGAGAAAAAGAGGGTGCGTGAGCATTGGAGTGGGAAGGGACGGGGGTAGAGAGAGAGAGGGAGAGAGAGAATTTTAAGCAGGTGTTATGCGGGGCTCAATCTCACACCCTGAAATTATGACCTGAGCTGAAATCAAGAGTCAGACACCCAACTGAGCCACCCAGGAGCCCCTGTGATCATTTAAAGAGTACCAGCAGAAAGTGTGGTGTGATCACAGGGAGGTTTTTTTTTTTTTTTTTTAAGATTTATTTATTTATTTATTTGAGGGACAGAGATCACAAGTAGGCAGAGAGGCAGGCAGAGAGAGTAAGGGAAGCAGGTTCCCCGCTGAGCAGAGAGCCCAATGCGGGGCTCGATCCCAGGACCCTGGGATCATGACCCGAGCCGAAGGCAGAGGCTTAACCCACTGAGCCACCCAGGCGCCCCTCACAGGGAGGTTTTAATTAATTTATTTTTTAAAAAGATTTATTTACTTATTTGTTTGATTAGATAATACAGATACCTGGGATATAATACCTGGTACAAAACTGTGAAAAGGTGCTAAGGAGTATACATTTAAAATTAAGTTTTCTTATTTCTGTTGCCCCTAGCTATTCCCTTTCCACAAGCAAGCAGTACTAGTTTCTTATGTATGCTTACAGAGATTATTTAAGCATTTACAAACATAAATGTATGATTATTAGTCTCTCTCACCAACATGTAAATTGTAGCAAAATATGTACGTTGTTTGCATCCTTTTTTTTTTTTTAATACTTAGTGATAGTAGCTTGAAGATTTGTGGTATCTGTCTATATGGGGAGCTGCCTTTTTTTTTTTTTTTTAACAGTTGGCTTAATATTGCATCATCTGGATATACCACAGTTTATTTGACCAGTCCCCTATTGATGGACATGTAGGTATTTGCAGTTTCTGCTAGTACAAACAGTACTGCAATAAATAACCGTGTTATGTCATTTTAAAAAAAGGTTTCATTTTATTTATTTATTTGACTGAGAGAGGCACAGCAAGAGAGGGAGCACAAGCAGGAGGAATGGGAGAGGGAGAAGTAGGCTTTCCATCAAGCAGGGATCCCGATGCGGGGGTTCGATCCCAGGACCCCGGCACCGTGACCTGAGCCAAAGGCAGATGCTTAACGACTGAGCCACTCAGGCATCCCCTGTTATGTCATTTTTGATATGAGTGTATGTGTCTGTCTGTAGGATAAATTCCTCAGTGTTAAATTGATGAATTGGTATGTGTATTTTTATTTTGGAAAGACACTGCCAAATTGCTTTCCACAGAAACTGTAGCAATTTTTGCTCTCACTAGCAACGAATGAATGATTCTTTCTTTGCTCACATAGTGTGTATTTTAAAATGTCTTGATTTTTATTGGTCTAATGCAAAGGAACATCTGATTTGTAGTTTTAATTTGCACTTCTTCTAAATGAGTTTGAGGATCTCTTCATATTATTTTTAAAAAAATTTTTAAAGATTTTATTTATTTATTTGACAGAGAGAGAGAGAGAGAGAGAGAGATCACAAGTAGGCAGAAAGGGAGGGAGGAGGAAGCAGGTTCCCTGCTGAGCAGAGAGCCCTATGTGGAGCTCGATCCCAGGACCCTGAGATCATGACCTGAGCTGAAGGCAGAGGCTTAACCCACTGAGCCACCCAGGTGCCCTCTCTTCATATTTTTAAGAGCCATTTTTATTTCCATTTTTTGGGTGAACTTGTTTATTTTGTTTGTTCTTTTTTTCTGTTTGATTCTTTAGTCTTCTTACTGATTTTTGGGAATGCTTTATGCAGTAAGGAAGCTAGTTATTTTTTTGAGAGATCTTTAAAAATTTAGATGCTTTGGCTGATGTGTGCATTTATTCTTGAGAAGTTGGTTGTGAGATCCAGTGAGGGGAGTCAGTTTGTTGGTTTCATCTGCTTATATAATTTCTGATGTTAGAAGAGAGATGGAAAAAGAACTTTTTGAGGAAAGATAAGTGAGGATTTATAAACAGGGGTTAAGAGACAAATAGTAGATTATGAGAGGATATTTACAGTAAATCCTGTTGACAAAAATAAAACACTGGCATGTCACATATTCTGTGTCAGGTACTGTTTTAAAGCCCTTTAAGCATATTAAATTATTTATTTATTTTAAAAGATTTTATTTATTTATTTGAGAGTGAAAGAGTGAGAGAGAGAGCACAAGACCTGGAGAGAGGCAGACGGAGAGTGTGAGGGAGAAGCAGACTCCTTGCTGAGTAGGGAGGCTGATGTGGGGCTGGGATCATGACCTGAGCCAAAGGCAGATGCTTAGCCAACTGTGCCACCCAGGCGCCCTGGCAAATTAAGTAATGTAATCCTTTTTTTTTTTTTTTTAAGGTTTTATTTATTTATTTGACAGACAGAGACCACAAGTAGGCAGAGAGGAGGCAGAGAGAGAGAGAGAGGAGGAAGCAGGCTCCCTGCTGAGCAGAGAGCCCGATGTGGGACTCGATCCCAGGACCCCGGGATCATGACCTGAGCCGAAGGCAGAGGCCTTAACCCACTGAGCCACCCAGGCGCGCAGTAATGTAATCCTTACGGTAACTCTATAACATTTGTTATCCACATTTTACAGGTGGGGAACTGAGGCACAAGATAGCTAAACTAAGTAACTTGACCAAGATCAGACAGCTAGTGAGTGGTGGAGCTGTAATTCAAACTGAGCAGACTGGCTCCAGGGTCCATCCTGTTGCTTCTAATCTATATGCTATACTACCTCTGTATTTGTTAGTGTCCAGAATATATAAAAAGTTCATGAAGATTTTTAAAAGGAAAAGGGCATTAGGAAAATAAAATATATGAACAGACATTTCACAGAAAGAGATTAAAAAAAGGCCAGTAAACATAAGAAAATATTGGTCAGATTTAATAAAAATTAATCAGGAAAATGCAAATTTTTAAAAGCTGTCAGTTTGTGAAAAGAGAAAAGCTTGTTAATTTCAGTATTTGGTGGGGGTTTCGGGATATATGTAACTTTGCTCACTGTTACCGTGAACTTAAATGTATAAAGCAGTTTTGGAGAGCATTTTGGCAAGATCTGTTAAAAAATCTAAATGTTTATTCTCCATGCATTTCTACTGCATGTCTACCCTACAGAAACACTTGGATATTTGCAAAAGAGGTATATATAAAGGTTTATAATGTTGCCTTGTTGGTGAAACAATTAGAGACAAGTGTGCATTGTAGGGAAATGGCTGAGTAATATGTTAATATAAATATTCCATAGCAGCAAAAAAGAATGAGGTATTTCCAGAGTATGAAAGGAAAGAATGTCAAGATGTATCATTGAGTAAAAGGAGCAAGTCGTTAGAATGGTACCTGTTTTATCTTTTTTTACGTGTATTTGGGAAGACACACAGAAAGATGTTTGAAAGGAGATAAAACATTGGTTACCTCAGTGGTGAACAAAGTGAGTCAGCTTTGCTTATAATGGTTTAATTTTCTATAGAGTATTTGTGTATTACTATGTTATGAAAAATGACTTCATATAAAAGAATTTAATACAATTTTAGTCCAAGTTCTCTTGCTCTACTGTTGAAAATTATTCCTGTCTATAAAAATAAGGGTAGCCAAATGTTAGACTTGGTAACATTTTGAATGTCCCTGAAAGTAAGATCAACTTTTTGTCTTTTTTTTTGGTAACCGTTTATTTTTATAGAATTTCTAGCAAAAATCTGTAGGAGCAATATAGTGAAATCCCATATACTTTGCCTGTTTTCACCAATAGTTTGTATTCGAAAAGTGACTTTTTTAAAAAAATTCAATGTTTTGTTTCAGAGGAATGAGGTAAAAAGAATAATTTTGATCCTTTAAGATATAACAGTTATGTGAGTGGTACAGAACCTCTTAGTTTTGAATTTGAACAATTTTTATTTATGTATTTTTTAAAGACTTTATGTATTTGTCAGAGAGAGCAAGCACGAGCAGGCAGAGTGGCAGCAGAGGCAGAGAGAGAAGCAGGCTCCCTGCTGAGCAAGGAGCCCGATGTGGGACTCAATCCCAGGACCTTGGAATCATGACCCGAGCCGAAGGCAATGGCTTAACCTACTGAGCCACCCAGGTGTCCCTGAATTTGAACAATTTTATATAAATATTCTTAGTGGATAGGGGAAGTGAACTAAGTTTTTTGAATATATTTCCTTTTTGCAAGTACTGTGTCTTACTTTGCAAATTATTTCATTTAATCTAAATTCATGAAAAAGATTGTATGCCAACAAAAAGGTTTTTTTGCTCAGGATTTAAAAAGGCAGAGCCAGGTTTTCAGAAGGTCTGTAAGTTACTGAGGTCACTGTCCGTTTGTCTACCAGTTTGCCTGTCAGATGGTGTATTCAAAAGAACTGATGAGTGTATTTCTGTAGTCAGAAAGTTGGTAATTATCACTCAGTTGGTTTTGGTCTAATGTTATGGATATTCAATAAAATTAGAATGTTGGGATGCTATGAAATTTTACCTTTAATACTATTTAGGTGATTTACAAAAAATGTTACTTTTCTGTCTGCCTGACTATGCTCATGTGCTTTTGTCTGTGCTTGTAAATGGTTCTCCTGGAACACATAACATGCATATACTTGTACATGCACATTTGTAGGTACAACTTATTTGTATCTGGGTGCTACTTTTTTTTTTTTTTTTTTAAGTACTGGATCATAGTGAGTCCTGTTTTGCATTTGGGCCCCCAGGATGCCATTATCAGAAGGAGCCACCATGTCCCATATGTGTCCTATCTATTTGCCTTTAGTTTTACCACCACCTGGCTTTTCATTTGCTTGCCATACTGGGTTCTGTTGGTCACCTTCGGAGACTTGCTAAGTTTCATGTAGCTGTAGGAATCATTGGCCCATCAGGAGAGATTCCTACCACATGTGCTTCGAAGTTTGGTTTGCTACTTGAGAAAGGGGCTGTAGGGAGCTTAGGAATCAGCACATATTCAAAAGTGAAACCTGAAGTGGGCAAGACAAACCACAGGAAGATCCTGCCCGCAACTTGGTGACGTATCTGTATAACCCATGGACACTTCCTGGCAATACCTTGCGAAACTTGCCTTTTTATGTACAGCAGTTTCCTAACTTCTTGTTCTTGACTAAACTTCAGTGAGAGGTGATTAATATGATAGCAATATAGATAACTGTATGATTTATGATAATTATCGTGCATATGACTTGTATAAAGCAAGAGGCTCCTGATTATATGCTGTAGACTTTTCCACTGAGGAGTTGCATCTTACCTACTAGGGCATTTTTGAGGAGTTGCCCTGGAGTTTATGCTTTAACTTTGTATGCTTTCTCAAGAATTGTACTTAAAGGGGCGCCTGGGTGGCTCAGTCAGTTGAGTGTCCAGTTCTTGATTTCGGCTCAGGTCATGATCTCAGGTCATGGGATCCAGCCCTGCATTGGGCTCCGTGCTCAACAGGGAGTCTGCTTGGGATTCTCTCCCTCTGCCCCTCCACCTCACCTCTCTCTCTGTCTCTAAAATAAATAAAATAAGTCTTAACAAGAAAAAAAAGAATTGTACTTATATATTGTTGATGTTTTATAGCCACAAAGCAAGTTCTTTGCTTACAGCATCTATGCTAACCCTCTAAAGACTGCGGGATTCCTGGAGCCCTTTGCCCAATCAGGTGCTTGCTAGTGGCATTACCTTGCTTTAGGCATGTTGATGATTACATGGTGCTTTATTTTTATGATGGAATAGGAGTTCATTGTTACTGAAACTATATTATTCCTGATTTCTTTAACCTTCCAGGTTCCATGTTAATATTATAGTGCCTGTTGTTAAGCAGAACCAGGTTTCTGTTAGGGATTATGCAGTGTGTCGATTTTTTTATGATTTATCAGTTGAATGAGATTAAAGATCTCAGGTTATATATATATTTTAAAGATAATTTATCATTTACTGGGAGTGAGAAAAATTGCTGACAGTCTAGTTATCTGAGTTAATTTATGCATTGAAAAGCCCTACCGTACTGAGTAGGAGATATTCCAGCAGTCACCATTGCCTGTTGGTACCGTTTCTCATCCTGTGCCCAAATAATGTCACAAATTTATAAATTCTCAGTGGTACTTTCAAGGTGACAGCTAAGGAGGGAAATAGCAGCTTCATAACCATGTTCTCCTCAGCAGTTTTTAGGCACCTTCCCCACTTTTTGTTACCATACACCTAGGGCAATCTGACATACTTTGAAGAGGGTGAGGAGACTCTTGGGAAGGTCAGATGTGATTATGGCAGTTCTTCTCATGTAAGATTTCTTTATCCTATACAAAGTATTGATTAGATGTATAGAAATCAAATGAATGCTAAATGGTAATGTAGCATGTTGAAAGTGTTGTTTTTTTTTCTGCAACTTTTCTAGTAATCACCTAACCTCTCTGAGCCTCAGTTTCCTTTTCTGTAAGTTGGGAATTACAGTCTTTCTAATCTTTCAAAGGGGCTGTGAAACAATTGGATGACTTAGTGTACTGCATGGCCATGGTACTGTTATGTATGGGCTGTAATTGTAACATAAGTAGTAGTGGTACTGGGTAAAGTATACTTTCATAGTTTTGTTGATGAACAATTTAATTTTGTACACCTTTTATCTTCTTGCAGAAATAAAAACTGAATTTTGTAAGAAAATTGAAAGACCTTACAATATGTTAATATACAGGATTATCTTATGCATAATTAAATAGCGTAACACATTTAAAAAAAAATTATTTATTTGAAAGAGAGAGACAGCGAGAGAGGGAACACAAGCAGGGGGAGCAGGAAAGGGAGCTGCAAGCCTCACACCGAGCAGGGAGCTTGATGGAGGGCTCAATCCCAGGACCCCGAGATCATGACCTGAGCAGGAGGCAGACGCCCAACCGACTGAACCACCCAGGCAGGCGCCCCTAGCATAGCACATTTTAATTTTATACTAAACTTGTCAACAGTGAGACTATATATTTTCAAGTGTATTTTGGATTCATTTTCCTTCATTTTTTTGGTTATGAATATAAATGATAAAGTTTGCATATTTTTTTCATTTCCCCATCGGAGGTTCTAATCCTCTGTTCAGCTTGCTGTTCCAGTTTAGAACATCATATCCTGAGGCACTCAGGGCAAATTCCGTCAATTCTATCTCTGTAGTATTTCTTCCAGCTTTCTTTTCCTCCCATTTCTCTTTCAGTACCTTAGTTTAGGTCCTGTATCCCTGAAGCATTGGATCCAACCACACAGAAACTTTTAGTGAGCCTTGTGTCTACTGAAGAAAATTAAAACTTTTTAGCTTGGCATTTCAGATTCTGTTGATTCCACCCTTTCTCTACAGTAGTCTTATCTCTTCTTACTCCCCTTTTATCTCCCTTTATGCTTTAGTCACTTTTTACTATTCACTGCCTTCTTGGAGGTGCTCCCCTTTTCCCACCTTCAGAACTTGGCTTGCATTGTGTCTTATTCCTGGAATGTCATCACTCTACCCCCAATTTCTATATTTTGAAAAAAAAAATTACTCAGAGGAAGTTACTTTGAAGATCGTGAAATAATGTATATGAAGGCTCTTAAAAAATCTGCCATATATAATGTATATATTTATTCAGTAAATGATAGCTATTATGAGTCAGCTTTATTCTCACCCCAAATAATCTTTATCTTTGGATCATCTCATTTAGGACCCTGGTTTGCAGTTTCTCTTAGGGGTTAATCCCACTAAGATCTGTCTTGGTTCTTAACTTTGTAGTCTTTGAAATATATTTGGCCTTCAGGGCACGTTAGGATAATTTCAGAAAGGAATAGGTGTCTGTTCCTCTAAGCACTGTCATATTCAGAAAGACATTAAAAGTGAAAAGGAGGGGCACTTGGGTGGCTCAGTGGGTTAAGCCTCTGCCTTCGGCTTGGGTCATGATCTCAGGGTTCTGGGATCAAGCCCCACATTGGGATCTCTACTCAGCAGGGAGCCTGCTTCCCCCTCTCTCTGCCTGCCTCTCTGCTTACTTGTGATCTTTGTCTGTCAAATTAAAAAAAAAAAAAAGTGAAAAGGAAAGACTAGGCTTTGGAATTTTATTTCTATTAAATCACCTTAATAGCCATGTAACATTTTTTTTTTAATTTATAAAAGGTAACAGTAATGCTTCTAAAGGTCATTGTACACATTGAATAAGATATATGAGAAGATACTTAGCACTGTCTTGACTACTTCATAAATATGTCTTCTTTTCTTACTTATCTGAGCATTGTCCTCCTCTGGGACACACACACACGTACAGACTTATCAGTATAAATGCATGCACACACCGCCACCCCCAACATACATGTAAGCACATATGTGCAAACTCACATACATGTCTAGAAGCATATGCACCAGAATCTCTACCCCCAGTCTGGTATTTGGAATTCTAGTCCTATGTAAAATTTGTATGGTAGGATCTGCATACTGTCTGGTGACCTTTGCATAGAACCATTGATCTTGTAAACAGAGAGTTGGCCATCTTTGTTTTTTTGTTAATCTACGTTATCTTATCAGTTTTGATTCCCAGTGGTGTTTATCTTCTTGGTTTAAATTGTTTACTTTTGGCCAATGACTGAAAGCACTGTTTTCTCTAAAACACTTACTTTTCTCCCTCTTCCTTCAGATATTTGTGTAGAAGTTACTTTCTCAGTGGAACCTTCTGGGCTGCGTGTCCCCCCCCCCCCCCCGCCATTTCTGTGGTGATTCGTTCCTGCCTAACAATTACTAACATATCATCTTTACTCATTTATTGTCCGTTTGTGTTGGCTTGCTGAGAACTCAGCGTTGTCTATTTTTCTCACTGTTCTATCTCTGATATCTTAGTGTAGGTACTCAGTAAATATTTGAATGTATGAATTTCAGGATTGGTTTGTTTTCAGTATGATATTTCTGTTAACACTAAAGATTCTTACAGTTAGTGCTCTTGATAACTATATATAGGAAACTTTTTTTTAACCTTTGGTGCAGTTGACGTAGATCAATTTACATCAAGTGGAAAAAATATATATGCCAGTTTATAATTTGTGATGTGATATTAGAACTTCCTCTTTGTCCATGCTAAAATTCCACACACGTACACGCTCAGACTTATTCAGTAGATACTTCATTGTCTATTACAAGCTAAGTGTGCTAAGAACTGGTGCCTTCCCTTAAGAAGTTTGTAATTCAGTGGAGGAAAGTATAGCAGTCTCCTTTGCTGGATCCTTCTCATTTCTGCTAACTCAAAGGAGTTGGAGAACTTTAAGGCTGACTTTAAATCTCTTTTCTTCCTATCCATATTTACTCTCCTTTTGATCTTGTATAGTCTGGTGGTTTTATAAATAGTATGCACTTGCTGATGATTCTCTAATTTTACTACAGCTAGGACTTCTTTGTCCTCTTGACATCTGCACTTGGATGTGTAATCAGCTTCTCAGACTTAGGATGCCTAATACAAATTCTTGCTCTCCCTCTCCCAGCAGGAGGCTCCTCCTTCTGGGAATGACATTTCTGTTCATCCAGCTGCATAGGCTGAAACTCTAAGAAGTCTTTCTTAACCCCATTTTCCATCATACTCACATCCAGAATATCAGAAATCCTGTTGGCTCCATCTTCAAAAATATGCCCAGTTCACGACTTCTCTTCATGCCAGGATTGCTCCCTTGCTCTAAGTTATCTCTAATCAAGGTCACTATAGTAGTTTTCTGTCTACTTTCCTGCTTCCACCCTTCCCCCTCTGCAGTGGTTCTTCTAAAACAAAAGTTAGATCATGCCATTCTTCTGCTTAAAATCTTTCAGTAGCTTTCCATGTCACTCAGAAAAAACCAAGGTTTTTCTATTTAACCTGCTTCCTTCCTCAACCCTACCTCATCTCTTAATATTTCCTACCTCTTCCCACTATTGTTTTACAGCCATTCTGGCCTCCGTGCTATTTCTTCAGTGTCAGATGTCTTTTCTAGTGCCTTTGTATGTTTTATTTGTTCTGCCTGTTCCCTTTTTCCCCCAGATATCTATCTGCATGACTCATTCCCTCATTGACATCTTTCAGGTATCTGCTCAAATATCTTAACAGAAAGGTCTTCCTTGATTCCTTATATAAAATAACATTGCTGTCCTCCTTTTCTTTACCCTTTGGATCTGGCACTCCCTAACTCTCTTACCCTACTTTGTTTTCTTCCAAGGCAATAAATATTACATACTTACTGAAGAGTTATGATGTTTGTCTCCCCTGTCTAGATTGTATAACAACAGGTCCATGTGGGCAGAGACCTACTTTTATTCATTGTTATATCTCTAGCATTTAAAGATGTGCCTGGCATGTTGTAGGCACTTAATTTTATTTGTTGAATGAAATGCAGTAAGTGCAATACAATATGATCATTATAGTCAAAGTACACCTAAGATGCAATAGGGAATAGAGTAAAGAGTGACATGACTACCTAGGAGTTGAGGGTAAACTCTACAAAAATGCCTTTAAGCAGAGCTTTTTGGAGGGGAAAAAAAAAAACAGGTAAGAGTGTTTCGTACAATGAAAATAGAACTGCAGATGTACAGAGGCATGAGAGAACACAGTGTTCAAGGAACCAAAAGTATAGTACTGTTGGAGCATAACTTGTGGGGGTAAAGATTAAATAAGCAGATGAAGCCAAACATGTAGTAGACAGTACCAAACCATGAAGGGTCTTTAGATATTTATCCTGTGAGATAGGTAGTATAGAGTCATTGAAGACTTTTGAGAAAGGGGGAATATATGTTTACATGTTAAAAAGGTAAGTGGCAACAGTGTGAAGGATGGGCATCAAAGCTAAACTCGGCATTTACTTAACATATATGTGATGTTGCAAGGTGCATCTGATGCAGAGAAACAGTTACTTCCATGTGAATGGGCAAGAGGCTATTTTATTTTATGGTTGGACAAAACCACTAATGGGTAGTGTGAAAGTTCAGTTCTTGGCATGTTTGCAGTACATCTGCGAGGGAGAAGAAATACCCGGTGGATGATTAGTTTATCAGTTATCATTTCAACAAGAAATGGTGTTATTACAGTGTAAAAGATACTGTGTTTGAAGGCCAGCCTCCTTTCTTCAATAAGGAGCAGTTGTTTTGTCAATAATACACCTCCTGATCTTGATTCATTGTTAAAGGAAATAGTGACAGTTATAAATATAATCAGATTTGTACAGTTTGCTGTAGGGCCAACACAGCAGCTATCTTTGTAGGACAAATACCTGCCTTTGCATATTTTAGTACTGGCATGCACAGAACTCTTAAAATGAGGGAAAACTAAAAATACTTCCTTTTTTCATTTCCATTATTTCAGTTGTCTTGCTTTAGTATCGTATCTTAGCAATATGTTGAATGTCTTGAATACTTAATAATCTTATTGCTTTAGGGTCAAGATCTGTTGTGTAAATTTAAGGATGAGATGGAGGTACCCAACATGGGCTACATGGTGTCAATATTGAGAATTTGGCACTCTCAAATTCATGAATCTGGTACTGTATTATTGAGCATGTTTTTAAAAAACACATCCAAATACTGCAGTAGGAAATGATGAAATGTTTTCAGAGGCAGATACAACAATATAGAGAGTTAAGATCCATTTGTCTTCTTGTCCCAAATCAAAGCATTCGCTTTTTTAGTGTGTTGTGCTATTTAGTTCATCTAATGGAACAATAAAGGTACTTTTCTGTGAGGCATTGCTTTATAATTTCTGAGTCCATGTTTGATCCAGATTGGCACATGTAGCTGAAAGATTTACCGAACTGTGATGACCAGTATTGTGAGGTGGGATTTTCTAATTTGTTAGAGATAAAGGGTAAGAAAACAAACCAGTCAGGATTAGGTTGCTGAATCAACTGTAGCTAGTTCAAGTAGAAAGAGATTTAGTAAAAGATTTTAGGGGTGCCTGGGTGGCTCAGTTGGTTAATCATTCAACTCTTGATCTCAGCTCAGGTCTTGATCTCAGATTTGTGAGTTCAAGCCCCATGTTGGGCTCCACACTGGGCATGGAGCCTGCTTTTTATTATTATTATTTTTATTATTATTATTATTATTTTTTATTTTGTTTATTCACTTGACAGACAGAGATCACAAGTAGGCAGAGAGGCAGGCAGAGAGAGAGGAAGGGAAGCAGGCTCCCTGCTGAGTAGAGATCCCGATGTGGGGCTCCATCCCAGGACCCCAAGATCATGACCTGAGCCAAAGGCAGAGACTTTAACCCACTGAGCCAGCCAGGCATCCTGGAGCCTGCTTTAAAAAAGTTTTTTGGAGGGTTGGAGAGGGGGTCGCCTGATTGGCTCAGTTGGCTAAGCGTCTGCCTTCAGCTCAGGTCATGATCCCCGGGTCCTGGGATCAAGCCCTGCATTGGGCTTCTTGCTCAGCGGGAAGCCTGTTTCTACCTGTCCTTCTGCCTGCTGCTTCCCCTGCTTGTGCTCTTTCTCTTTCTCTATCTCTGTCAAATAAATAAAAATCTTTAAAAAAATCTTTTTAAAAAAGTTTTTTTTTTTAAAGTGGTCTGTAGAATTGTTAGAAATTCTTACTGAAGAAACAGATTCTAATGTGAACTTTCATGAGTGAAATTTTAAAAGTACATTGCAGCTGAGCTACCAAGGGAGTTACTATCTTTTTTAGGATCAGAAAGGTACCTGCAGAATTGGAAAGCTGTAAGTTTTAGCTGCTTCTCTGAGAACCTTGCCACCTCTGCTGTGATCAGGAACCTGCCGCTGTTAGGAAACAGCCATCAGCATGCAGCCATCTTCATCAGTAAGCTGTCGTCACTATTGCTGCCTCTAGAGCCAAGCCACACCTGCCACAACCTGTATGGCAGAATGGATGCCTTGTGCCCTTCTTCTTGATATCCATGAAACCTATGACTGGATAGAAGGACTTAAGAAAACGCTACTGGGGCACCTGGGTGGCTCAGTGGGTTAAGCCTCTGCCTTTGGCTCCGGTCATGATCTCAGGGTCCTGGGGTCAAGTCCCGCATCAGGCTCTCTGCACAGCGGGGAGCCTGCTTCCCTCTCTTTCTCTGCTTGACTCTCTGCCTACTTGTGGTCTCTGACTGTCGAATAAATAAAGAAAAATCTTTAAAATAAAAAGAAATAAAAAAAAAAAGAAAACGCTACTGAACAAAACTTGTCTATCTCCATGGCAGTGCTTAATAGTAGCAGCAGCTTCAATACAACCTCCCTTCTCTTCTGCTCTCCAGATTTCTAGAAGTGCATCTGACTGGTGTAATTTAAATCATATCCACAACCCTAACTACAAGAAAGACTAGGGAATGTAGTTTTTAGCTTTCTAGTTCTGTGGTACAGGAATTCATATACCAAAGCATGTTGAAATGGATGATGACCACTGATCGACCATATCTACCACAGATACAGATCTTGATTCTCCTTAAGGCTAGCCATTATCAAATGGTCTGTATAGATAAATTGAGAAAGATTACAAATAATACTGTCCAAATATTGTGGACAAACCTTTAAGTACTTCTTTTTTACTATATTTTTATTGTTTATAATGACATTAAAAATGTTTAAAATTTGTGCTCCACCTATGTGATGAATATAGTGGTCTGTGGATGCCAAAATTTCTTCACATTTAAAGTGTTGGTAGCAGATGAAAAGTCTGAAAAAGGGAATAACAAAACCGTTAGAATGAGTCATTTAAACTGAGGAAAAGTTGCTGTTAATCAAACACTGAAGCACGGTCAAATAAGGTAGGAACTGACAGCAGTCTTTGATTTGGTAGTACTTAATATTGTTATCATTCTAGAGGAGCCTAGGTGGCTCAGTCAGTTAAACGTCCAATTCTTTTGGCTCAGGTCATGAATTTGGGGTGGTGGTATCCAGCCCAGCCTCAGGCTCCACGTTCAGCACAAAGTCTGCTTGATATTCTCTCTCCCTTTGCCCCTCCCCCTGCTTGCATGCGTGCTCTCTCTCTCAAATAAATAAAATACTTAAAAAAAATTATTGGTGTTCTTGAAGGTTCTAGTAAAGAACTAGAATCAGACGCCGAATTGTAGGCTCAGGCTGTGAGTAGGAAGGAAAGGATTGGAGCAGAGGTTATAGAATAAGTTTTCAAGGAGCAGTAGTTGTATTTCCTTCCTTCCTCCTTCCCTCCCTTCTGTCCATTAGAACATAGGGGAGGCCCTATGCAAATACCACATATGAGACAAGTACAGCCTTTCAAAGTTCCTCACTTTTGTCTCTGAGTAGCTTGATGTAAAGTGTGCAGTATTAAGGTAATCTCTTTCTGCTTAGAGATATAATAGGTGCACCATTTTTTATTAGTTCTCTAACTGTTCATTATTTCACTTTCAATTATTTTTGTATTGAGTGGCAGTTAACTATTTTGATTTACGTTTTTTATAAAGCGCCAGTTAATTACTATAGTTTAAAGTGTTGGTAGCTGACTTTATCAGCATATTTGTATGATTAGTGAACTGGGCATTGATTAGATGAATTCACCTTCAGTATAGTTTATTTAAACATAACTTAGTGACAGGTATTCAATGAGTACAGATCATGAAAACTTTTACAGGAAATAATGTTGAGTGTGTTCCATATATTACATAGACCTTATGTTTTTACTTATTCTAAGTAAATATCTGATAATAGCAGGTTCATTGGGTTCTGCACACAAAGTAATCCCTGTTATATCCCTCTTAAAAAGGTGGGGTAGAATAGGTATACATTTATACGATGTGGTTTTCTCACACTGCACTTAATGTGAATGAAATGGGAACATGTTCAAGGGCAGTGATTTAGTGTTCCAAATTCCCTCATTAGATATAGAGCATGTTTATTATGATTTAATTCTTAATTTGTTTACATTCTAGGCCCTTTATGGTGACCTAGTGGGATTTTGGGTTTAAAAAAAAAAACACTTTGGATTATACAGAGAAGAGACATCAAAGAAAAAAGACTTAAAGGAGAAGAAGGTTGAGAGTAATGAAAACTGAGTTGGTGGACAGTGTTGTGGAATGAGAGCGAGGGAATCAGATTTGGATAAGAGAAGGGACATGTAATCTTTTAGGAAGAGGAGAATAATGGATATAAATTCAAATAAATATTAGTTTTTCCTGTTTGGAAACTGGTTTATTTGTAAAGGCCAACCCATATTGTCAATTTTTGAGTCATTTGAAAGATTCCTGATTTTGACTTGAGTTGAATATAGTATGTTTATTCTTTTTAAGTGGTAACTTGATTTTTTAAAAATTTCTCAATGACAAACTTAATGAGTGTCTTGTCTTTCACTGACTTTCTCATTGTAATAAAAAATGGTTTATCGAGGGGGCGCCTGGGTGGCTCAGTGGGTTAAGCGCTGCCTTCGGCTCAGGTCATGATCTCAGGGTCCTGGGATCGAGTCCCGCATCGGGCTTTCTGCTCGGCGGGGAGCCTGCTTCCCCCCGCCCTTCCTCTCTCTCTGCCTGCCTCTCTGCCTACCTGTGATCTCTCTGTGTCAAATAAATAAATAAAAATCTTTAAAAAAAAATGGTTTATCGAGTTTTTCATAGGTACTTCTTAAGTTTCTGTTGGGCTTTGTTAAAACACATTGGTGTAAATGGCCTTTAGTTTTAAAGTTGATAAGCAGACAGAGACCCAAGTTTATCTAGCCCAAATTGTCCTCAGGAAAGCTGTGCTTAAGTGATTTGTCTGAAGCCATTTAGCCACTTAGTAATAGAGGTAAAGCAGGAATGTTAGTTTCATGATTCTTAGGGCAATGCTTATGCCAACTGCCTTGCTTTCCTAATTGAGTACACTGGAGTCTGGATTCAACACACATTTTTCTGTGTGCTTTTGGCCCATGAGCATCTCACAAGAACTTCAAAACTAGACTTACTAGCTTCCTGAATGGTCATTCAAGAAATATTTCTCAAGTGTCTATTGTATGACAGTCTCAATTTCAGATTTTAGTGATTAATAAGTTCTCAGGCCTCAAGAATGAGAGATGCAGAAAATATGCAGAAATTACTAGTTTTGTATAGTTATAAATGCTATCAAGAAAACAGAGAAATAGAGTATGGCAACAGGATTATCTGCTTGAGACAGAAAATCAGGGAAGGTTTCTCTGAGGAAGTGACACTTAAGCTGAGACCTGTGGTAAGCAGAGCCAGCCATGTAAAGATGTAGGGTTAGAGCATTTCAAGCAGAAGCCCTAAGCTTGAATGAATTTGGCATGGTGATGAATGGAAAGAGGGTGAACACTGAGGAGAGTGGGAAGAAAAGAGGTTAGAGAGGACAGTGGTGCATTGTAGACCATGAAAACAGGAATTTAGAAATGGGATTATATTCTAAGTGAAATGGAATGGTTTTGGAGCAGGGGACTGAATGCCCTGAAGAATATGTTTAGATGGTCACTCTGGTGAAGAGTGGGTTGTAGGGGGATACCAGTGAAGGCAAGGAGAAGTGGTTGGATTTGGGATATATTTTGGAGTTTTGCTGGATTTACTGGATGGGGGAGGTTTGGGGAGGATGATGAGAAAAAGAGAGGAAGATAATGATAGACTGGGGGAAGAGCATGTTTTAGGGGAGGAAATCAGATGGTTTGTCTAAGACTTGTTAAATTTGAGATGCCTACTGGATATCCAAGGAGGCAGTTGGATATTCATGTCTAGTGTTGAGGAGAAGAGATTAGGCCTGGAAGTGCAGACCTAAGAGGCATCAGCATTAACACCATACTGAGGGAGTTTGCACAGGGAAAGAAGAGAAGAAGATGGTCCAGAACCAAGCCGTGAAGCATTGCAACATTTAGAGGTGAGGAGGGAAAGAAGTAGGCAGAGGGCCAGGGATATAGGAGGAATGCCAGAAATACTGTATTGTGGGAGCCAAGAAAAGGGCATTTTGAAGGAGGGATGTTAGTGTTCACTTTTACTTAAATAGGGCCTCCAGATCAGGTATGATGAGGACAGAGAAATGGTCATTGGATTTGGCAACATGGAAAGCATTGGCATCCCTCGCTAGAGCATTTACCGTGTCATCATAGAGTTAGAAGCTGACTGGGGAGAGGGTTGAAGAATGGATGGAAGGTGAGAAATTAGAGACAGTGTGTCTAGAAATGATTGCTTTTAAGAAGATTGGCTATGAAAGGGAGTCTAGAAATGGGATGATGCCATAAGGGAGGAGGAGTAAAGGGAGTTTTTTTCTTTCTGTGCTTTTTTTAAAATTGGGAAATAGTGAAAGCTTATTTATGTGCTGATGGGAGTGATCCACTAGTGAGGAAAATTAATGATGATAAAGGAAAGGGATTAATTGTGGAGTCAAGTCCTTGAGGTGGCTGGTGATTGGGCTGGAGAGCACAAGGGGGGGGCATTGCCCTTTCTCGAAGCAGGGAAACCATGATGTAATATGACCTCACACTCCCCTTTAGACACAGCTCTTCAGTCTCACCGGACCAAGTTTATCACCTTTTTTTTCTAATCACTGGGGTTTTTGTGTGTGTGTGTGTGTGTGTGTGTGCTGTATCTTCCATGTTCTTTTGGATTGAATTCATCCTATATAAGGTTTAGCATGAAGCATTTGGTGGTACTTAACACCAATTTCAATTTTTCTGTCAACAGGTGAAGCAAAAAATTTATTGCCATATCTTGGACCCAACAAAATGAGAGATTGTTTCTGCACCATAAATTTGGATCAGGAAGAAGTTTATCGTACCCAGGTTGTTGAAAAGTCTTTAAGGTTTGTAAAAAATTGATAAATTATCTTTCATAGATATGTATTGATTAATAAATTTTATACATTTTCCAGATTGTCCTCCTACACTGTTGGGGAAATGCAGGCTGGTGCAGTCACTCTGGAAAACAGTATGGAGGTTCCTCAAAAAGTTGAAAATAAGCTACCCTGTGACCCAGCAATTGCCCTACTGGGTATTTACCCTAGAGATACAAATGTAGTGATCCGAAAGGGGCACATGTACCCCAATGTTTATAGCAGCAATGTCCACAGTAGCCAAACTGTGGAAAGAGCCTAGATGTCCATCAACAGATGAATGGGTAAAGAAGATGTGGCGCGCGTGCGCGCACACATGTGTGTATATTTAATGGAATACTATGCAGCCATCAAAAATATGAAATCTTGCTATTTGCAGCAATGTAGATGGAACTAGAGGGTATTATGCTTAGTGAAATAAGTCAGTCAGAGAAGGAGAATTATCACATCTCACTGATATGAGGAATTTGAGGGGGGGGACGGGAGGTTTTGGGGGGTAGGAGGGAAAAGTAAAATGGGGCCAGGGAGGGAGACAAACCATAAGAGACTCTTAAAGTCAGGAAACAAACTGAGACTGCTGGAGGGAAGGGGGGTGGGAAGGATGGGATGACTGGATGATGGACATTGGGGAGGGTATGTGCTATGGTGAGTGCTGTGAATTGTGTAAGAATGATGATTCACAGACCTGTACCCCTGAAAGAAATAATGAATTATGTGTTAATAAAAAAATTTTTTTTTAAAGTGCCTAGGGGCACTTGGCTGGCTTAGTCAGTGACTCTTGATCTCGGGATCGAGAGTTCAGACCCCACTAGGCATGGAGCCTACTTTAAAATAAAATAGAATGGGGTGTCTGGGTGGCTCAGTAGGTTAAAGCCTCTGTCTTTGGCTCAGATCGTGATCCCAGGGTTCTGGGATCAAATGCCACATTGGGCTCTCTGCTCAGCAGGGAGCCTGCTTCCACCTCTCTCTCTCTGCCTGCCTCTCTGCCTACTTGTGATCTCTGCCTGTCAAATAAATAAATAAAAATTAAAAATAAAATAAAATAAAATAAAATGAAGGTTTTTAAAAAAGAAAAAAAAAAGACTTTTTTTACCTGAAACTTTTCTTTTCCATTCTGGATTTGTTTTTAGAATTACAGAATCTCAGTGTTTGAAGGAGCCTTAGTGTTTATTGAACTGGACTAATCAACTGTCTTACACTTGGTTCCTTCTGACCTTTATTGTTGACAAGCAGTCATCTGACATTTGCTTAATAACATTCATTCCAGTGACCAGAGTTCATTGCCTCCTGAGCATCCTGTTTGGTCTTAGAACCATTCTGACTCTTGAGGTGCTCAGTGGGTTAAGCCTCTGCCTTCAGCTTGGGTCATGATCTCAGGGTCCTGGAATCAAGCCCCACATCAGGCTCTCTGCTCAGCGGGGAGCCTGCTTCCCTTCCTCTCTCTCTGCCTGCCTCTCTGCCTACTTGTGATCTCTGTCTGTCAAATAAATAAAATCTTAAAAAAAAAAAAAACTATTCTGACTCTTAAGACAGTTCTTACATTTAGTCAATTAATATCTATAAAACGGAGAACCTACTATATACCAAGAGCTTGTTAGGTGAGGTTTATTCATACATCCATGAGAGCAAGATAGATGCAGTGCTTGCTTTCATGTGGCTTTTCATTGCCTCAAAATATATAACTCAAAATAACACTTCCTTTTAATTGTTGCTAATTCTATCCCTTGGATTTCTGGAGAACACCTCAAACAATATTTGACATGACATCGTTCACGTTTTTGAAAACAGCTATCATATACCTCAGTTTGTTCTCTAGGCTAAATTTTGCCTATTCATTTGAACTTTTCTCAGAGTACATCATTGTTTTATTTCTCTTAAGAATAATTTATTTCTTAAAGTTATACAAATCACTGAAGTAGGGCATTGTAAGGAAATGGATTCTTGGGAAAATTTCTCATCTTTTGAAAGTGTAATAGCACTCAGTATCCTAGTAAATTCTAATTCATAAAATTGGAGTGTGCCGCCTCTGCCCTGTAGTAGTGTTTGTGGACATAATTCCAGCACAGAGCTGTGCTGGCAGGATGTGGTCTTGGTCAGAGATAAGAGTCAAAACAAGGGAGTTGGGAGTTGTTGGAATGAACATGTGATGGATGAAGTACTGAGTGTCACGACTCCTTTAAATTGAGTTTTGGGAATTTATTTTCTGATGCTCTTTTTCTCATAATCTTTTTTCATTACACTTCCCCCCTTTTATTCCCCCTCTGGAGCTTTTCCCTTTGTGTCTTTATTGTCAGTGTTTGTAATTTTGAATGTCTATTGTGTTCTTCAGAGGAAAGACATTGTATAAAGCTGAAAATACTTTAATAGCCCCACAAAATTTGTAGTAGTACACTTAACATCTTTAGTCATAAATCACCTGTCCCTGTTTTTTAGAATTCTGCTATTTATATGTTATACATGATGAAACTGAGTCACCAAAAGGCTGAATAATTTGTGCATCTAATATAGGAAGTTAGGAGCAAAACAGAGATTGGAACCTGAAACTGTCTCAATCTCAATTTGTTACTCAGTGTACACTGATACCATATCACACAAAAATCAGTGATAAAGCTAGTAATTGTCCATAAATTGAATACATGTGGTAGTTTCTAATATGTAGCTTTGTAAATTAGTGACTAAAATTAGCTTTTTCTTTTTTAAACCCTTGCTTTTCTAGATATTTGTGTTGGGAAAAGATGGTGAAAATAATTCTTACCCATCTTAAGTTATTTTTTTAGATACTTAGCAACTTGGAAGATATTTTAAGATTAACCATGGTTATCTTAGGTTATAGTTAGATAGGTGCTTCTTGGATTCTAGGTTTCCCCTAGCACTTTTCCTTGCAGAATAAGGTGAAAGAGTATGCCTTGCTAACCTGGCTTTCATGTCAGTGTTTTCTTCCTTTAATGCGATAAGCTGTCAAGTCAAGAGTCAGTAGATACCATTTAGGTGTTTATGGGTTCTGGATATTACAGTTTTTATAGGTAGTCCGGATATAGAGTTTTCATAACGGGTAAGGAAGGGTAACATATGGAATCTATAGCTTTAAATTTTTACCTCAAATCCTTTTAAAAAGTGAGTGGTATATAAACAAACTGAGAAACAGCAATACTGCTTATGCCCAGTGCTTTTCTTCCCCATGCCAGGAATTTCCTTAGGAGTCATATGCATGATCATATGTCAGTGATAGCAATATAGAATGTTGTTTTTAAAGCTGTGTAAGTCTTGTCATTGCTCCTTACCAATCTACTGAAAAGTTTCCTTCAGGGGGGTTGATTAGTTAATTAGTTAATTAAATAAAGATGTGAGCACCCAGTTGTGGGGGAAAAGGTTGTCCACATTATGGTGATGTAGTGATCCAGATGACTTAGTGAATAATTCTGTAGTGTTCTCACTTGGTTTTAGAATCTGTTTTTAAAATAATATTTGAGGGGTGCCTGGGTGGCTCAATGGGTTAAAGCCTCTGCCTTCGGCTCAGATTGTTGTCCCGGGGTTCTGGGATCGAGCCCTGTGTTGGGCTCTCTGCTCACTCTGTGCCTCCCCACTCACTCTCTGCCTGCCTCTCTGCCTACTTGTGATCTCTGTCTATCAAATAAATAAATAAAATAATATTTGAAGCATATCTGGGTGGCAGTCAGTTAGGTGTCAGACTCTTGGTTTTGGCTCAGGTTGTGGTCTTAGAGTGGTGAGATGGAGCCCAGTGGCCGGCTCCATGCTCAGCATGGAGTCTGCTTAACACCATCTTTCCCTCTCCCTCTGCCCCCAGCAAATAAATAAATAAGTTAAAAAAAAATAAAAATAATATGTGAATATGTACATGTGATGTATAAAGGAAATTCTCCATTTTCTAATTGTTTATAAAATGATGCAAAGGAGAAAAATACTTAAACATGCCATGTCTTTGCTTAATAGTTGTTTTGTGTCAATTTTTATGTTGAGATTAATTAGGGGTCTCTGGTTATTTTGATAGATCAACTTTTTTTTTAAGGTTTTATTTATTTATTTATTAGCGTGCACGTGGGGAGAGAGTTGGGGAGAGAATCTGGAATAGATTCCGTGCTGATCATGGAGCCTGGAGCTCTGTGCTTGGGCTCTATCCTATGACCCTAGATCGTTACCTGAGCCAAAACTTAAGAGTCGTGGGATGCTTAACCCGCTCAGTCACTCAAGTGCCCCATTGACTGACCAGCTTTTCAAAGTTTATTTTGATTACATTTGAAGTAAAAAATACATTGACAAGAGTTGACCAGGCATTTGAAACAACTAAAAGCTCAGTCAACTGTTTTCTGGACAAGATTAGAAATAACTTCTGTAAGGATATTTTTCTTTGCATTTCAGCTTGTTTTTAAGTCAAGACATCCTAAAGAGATTGCATTTTATGGTGACATTTTCAAAGTATCCTTTAGTTCTTTAAACATTCTCAGGAAAAAGGTGCTGTTAACAAAGGATATTTACTAGCACTTTAGAGATTCATGTCTTCATAGAATCTAAACATCAAAGTACATTCTTAAACATCTAAAAATGACTTGTTTCATAGGAAAAAATCTTAGCTTGGGCATAGGCAAGGATTTCTTAACTCTGGATGTAGAAATCACTAGTCATAAAAGAGGAAGATTGGTAAACTGGATTTCCTCAAAATCAGAGCCTTTTGCTCTTCAACAGACACTGTCAAGAAAATGGAAACAGCAAGACACAGCTAGGAGAAAATATTCTGACAAAGGACTTGCATCTAGAATTTATTTAAAAACAAAAATAAAACCAATAAGAAGAAACATAGCCAATTTTTAAAAGTGGCAGGAAAAATGAACAGATATTTCCCAAAAGAATATATATACAAATGACCAGCAAGCACATGAAAAAATATTCATCTTCATTAGTCATCAAGGAAATGCAGTTTAAAGTCATTACTGTCATTATAGATTTTTTTTTTAATATTTTATTTATTTATTTGCCAGAGAGAGAGAGAGATCACAAGTAGTCAGAGAGGCAGACAGAGAGAAAGGCGGGAAGCAGGCTCCCTGATGAGCAGAGAGCCCCATGCGGGGCTCGATCCCAGGACCCTGAGATCATGACCTGAGCCGAAGGCAGAGGCTTAACCCGCTGAGCCACCCAGGTGCCCCTCATTATAGATTCTTGAACATAATGTGTCGTGATCGATATCAGATCACTGGTTCCTGTGACAGTATGGAGGTGATTTCACAAGGGAACTGTCTGGGGAGATAGAAATGTTCTGTATCTTGATTGGAGTAGAGATTACACAAATGTAAAAATTTATATCACATTCAGTAAAATGGCTAATTTTAAAGACTTTCAGTAGCAGAAGTTGACGATGATATGGAATAACTGGAGCTCTCCTGCACTCCTGGTAAAAGCATAAATGGTACACATTTGTTTGGTGTACAAATGTTGGAATACAGTTCGACAGTTTCTTATAAATTAAAAATTCACCTTCCTTTTATTTTTTAAAGATTTATTTATTTGAGAGAGCGAGAGAAAGAGCACTAGCAGGGTGAGGGGTGGGAGCGGCAGAGGGAGAAGCAGGCTCTCTGCTGAGCAGGGAGCCCGACCTGGGACTCTGGGATCGTGACCGAGAGGACACTGTCGCCTGAGCCACCCAGGCGTCCCTCACCTACCTTTTAACTTAGCAGTTCTACTCTTTTAGTTACTTACCCAAAAGAATTGAAAACATATATTCAGAAAAAGCCTTGTATAAACATATTTATAGCAGCTTTATATTTAATAACCCAAACCAGAAACATGACTACTAGGAGAAGAAATTGTAGAACATTCATGAATAGAATGTTATGCAGCAGTTAAAACAAATGAACTATTTATATACACAACAAAATGGAAAAGTCTCATGGTTGTTAAGCTGAGTAAAGAAGCTAGGCACAAGAGTACCTACTATTTAATAGATCTATATAGTAGAAATGAGATCGCTAGTTGCCTGTGGCGGGCATGGCAGGGTAACTGTAGAGTAGTATAAGGGAACTTTATGGGGAGATAGAAATGTTATTATATCTTGATTGGGATAGAAACAAAACAGGCTTATAAATTTATCAAATTGTTAAACTCTGTACTTCATTTTTTTTTTTATGATTTTATTTATTTATTTTAGAGAGCACACACATGAGTAAGCAAGGGGAGAGGCAAAGGCAGAGAGATTCTCAAATGGGCTCCACGCCCAGCTCCTGAGCCTGATGCAGGCTGATCTCATGACCTGGAGATCATGATGTGATCATGATGCTCAACTGACTGAGCCACCCAGGCACCCCAGTCACTTAAATTAGATTTTATTACATGTATTTTATACCTTAATAAAGTTGATTTTTTTAAAAAAACCTGTGTTTTTAAGACTTGTTTTAATTTCTTAAAAATATTTTAAAATAATGCTTTATATAACATTACCCATTTGTGTTATGTATTATTGTGATTAATGTAGCTATACATATTTCTGAGATGATGGTGTGAATGACACTGTCCTGAGCTCTCATTTGTGTCCACTTTAGGTGAATATGACCCCCAGGTAATAACTGGGTCTTCTGTACTTAGGACTCCTGAAAAACTGTTCAGAGCTTAACTTGGCAGTTGAGGTCCTCTCAGAGTTCACCTTAGTTTGTACAGGATTTAGTTGAAACAGCCTAGAGAATAATTGTGGAGCTTTTGAAACTTTTCTCTATGGTGTTTTAGTTTGTGACTTATTTCACTGAAAATACTATATGAAGAAACTGTCAGATTTAAATTTAATGAGCTTTCTTCTTTTCTCTCTAGCCCATTTTTCAGTGAAGAATTTTACTTTGAGATTCCAAGAACTTTCCAGTATTTGTCTTTCTATGTTTACGATAAGAATGTTTTACAAAGAGATCTTCGTATAGGTATGTACTAGTCATAATTATCTTTAATCTCAGCATTGATGTTTATATTCATTTTTTCACTAAGTATAAAGTGTTGAAAACAGAATAGTACATGCTCAACATTTCTAATCCTTTTCTCTAGTCTTCAAGTTCATTTGTGAATCTTATTTTTAATTTGTATGCTCAGATGCAGTAACACTTTGGAAGTGTCTTGACTAATCTCTCCCGGCCCCCCATCATGGTGTCATATTCATATGTTTCCAAAATACCTAATGGGGCATTTTCCATAGTACTCTTTACACTTGTTCATCAGTTTGTTGTTTAATATCTGGACTCTCTAGTTGAACATGATATTTATGAAGGTAGAGATTATCGCTCACAGAGTGCCGTACATTTAATAGATGTTTGGTAAGTATTTGCTGAATGCTTCAAAGAGTGTTTTTACCAAAGATCACAGTGTTTGATCCCCCAAAGAACATTTATTTTTCAAGGTTTTCTGATTGAAGTAATAAATCGCTTTAATCTAGACATGTGTTTTTCTCTCTGGCTGTGTTGGTGACCATTAACTCTCTTTCTTAAATAATTGTCTAAGGCTGGGGTGTGATCTGTGGGCGTGTAGTAGAACAAAGGGAAATGGACACATATGTGTCACATTCATGGTCTTTGCTCCGGTGTCTAGATTTTAATAAAATGTGGTAGAGGTCTATAATTTACTTGCCTTATCCTCTCACTTTTTAGTATCATGAATTTTGTCATCTCTCTCTCTCTCTCTTCTGATTTGAAAGATACTTAGGTCTTCCACAGTTTAAATGATTAAGCTTTATTTGACTTTGTCCTCTTAACTACCACCTAATTTGTTTCTGCTTTTGCTCCTGAACTCCTTAAGAAGTAGTTTGTTTCCTTCTTCTGCTTACTGCTTCTTTCTTTTTAAATCATCGAAATCTTGCTTATATATTTTTCTGACAAGCCTTTTTTGAAGTTTGTCAGAATCATTTTATTTTATTTTATTTTTTAAGTATTTTATTTGTTTATTTGACAGGCAGAGATCACAAGCAGGCAGAAAGGGAAGCAAAGAGCCGGATGCTGGGCTCAATCCCAGAACCCTGGGATCCTGACCTGAGTGGAAGGCATAGGCTTTAACCCACTGAGCCACCCAGGTGCCCCTGTCAGAATCATTGTTGAGGAAATCAAATAACCTTTAAAAATAGTATATATTTTTTAAATTCTAAAACTATTAGAAGTTCTTAGTGACTAGTAGTGACTGTGCACAGAAATAACTACAGTTAATAATTTATGTATTTCTTTCCATTCTTTATGCATTTGTATTATTACATTGTACTATTCAGTCTTTTCCCCTTTTTTCATCTAATGATCCTATTCCCCTGTCATAGTATTTTTAAAAAATATTTGTTAAATAATAGCCTTTGAAAAGAAATGTATTATTTGAGCTACTTCTTTGTTGGTGAACAATTATGTTTTGAGATTTTTGGTATTCTTAATGGTGTTGCTATGAACATCCTTCTTGCATACACTTTTGCATGTCTCTTTTTCTTAGAATAAATTCCTAGAAGTAAAAATACTGAGTTAAAGGGTATGAATAATTTTTAACATTTCTTCTCTATTTTTTACATTGGCCCCCAGAAATACTTTGCTAATTTAAATTCCCCCAAACATGACAAAGGGCATAACCATTTTGCCATACCCTGGTTATTCTTGGATATTAGCATTGAAAATTTTTTTTTGCAATTTGATAGGTGAAAAATAGTATTTTTTAACTTGTCTTTTTCTGATTATCAGTGAACTTGAGGAATTTTTCATATGTTTATTAGTCTTTTACATTTTTCTTCTATGAACTAGTTTTTCATTCTTATGTCCATTTTTCATTTGGGTGGATTTTGTTGTATTGCATACTTATTTGTT
Source organism: Lontra canadensis (assembly GCF_010015895.1). NCBI lineage: Eukaryota > Metazoa > Chordata > Mammalia > Carnivora > Mustelidae > Lontra > Lontra canadensis. Next base: position 21,442,891 of record NW_022631000.1, read on the forward strand.
AAATATGTTAACTTTTGTCAGCTGTATACATAACAAGTATTTTTTCTTTGTCACAAAAGGCATTTTTGGTAGTGTTGAATCTTTATCTGCCTCTCTGTCAATTTTGACTCTTTTGATTGCTTATTCAACTTGTTGAAAGCCAAGGAAAATACAGTTTAATAACTTTGTATTTTCCTAGTTGTATTTCTTCTTTTGACATTTTATTTATATGCAGACTCTTGTCTCTTTAGAAAACCCTCAATTATGAATCACCCCTGAGGCCCCATCCTCAAGTCAATTAAACAACCATTTACAAACACTTCTGTGTGGCATATAAAGGATGGGAATACTAAAATGAATAAGACTCATGTTATTTGCAGGCTATCAAAGAGGCACACTTTTACTGTAATTCTAATCTGTTGTAATTGCATCTGTGCTGGAGGTCTGAACAGTACTTTGGAGCACAGAGAACAGGTAATCTTGTTTGGTGGAGGATTAACAGACTACTTATACTTAGGAAAAGGAAGAAATTTCCAGGTAAAAGGGATTAGCAGAATTAGAGGAGAAAAATGTTCATGGTGTATCTGCTGGAATATATAATATTACTTAGGAAGAGGGCAGTAGAACCGAAGCAGGGAATATAAACTGGAGACAATTTGTGATGGACTCTAAGGGTTATCTAAGGACAGTAGTGCTGAGCCTTTTAAGAATGAGAAACCTCTTAAAAATTATATGTAACTATATATACATGAATACTTTTGCGGTTTAACAACTTCTGTGTCATACAATGGTAACTGCCAAAGTCCAAACTCACTGTCTGTAGATTATGTATGTCAAATGTATATATTTGTAATTATATATAACTATATATAATATTTTAAACTATATATACACACACTTTATGTATGTAATCTGTAGTTTATGGTTTAGAGAGATTAGAGTCAGGGAGGATATTATCAAATGTGATGCAAAGGGCAATAGCAGTTTAAATGCAAATGAAGGAATGTACTTCAGTGGAGGAGCTGCAGGTATGCTTTAGGGACTATAAGGGGAGAAGGGATGGGAGAAAGGGAAGAGTTAAAAATAGTCTTGTTTCTATGGCTGTCATTAACTGGGATTAAAAAAAAAAACACAGGACCATTCACCTTTGAGTAGGGGGTGAGAAGAGGAGAGGATGACTTTGATTTCAAACAAGTTAAACTTGTATTACCTGGGGAACATCTTGGTGGACACGTTGGTTGACTGTTGGAAATACAGATCTGAGGCTTAGAGAGAAGAGCAGGAGAGGTGAATTTGAGAGTTGTCAGCATTAAGCGATACTTGAAACCTCTGCTGGAATGAATGAAATTGCCCTGGGAGCAGATAAGGAAAATGCCAGGAAAATGAGGCTTCAGTGAAGGCTGATAAAGTTTATTAGGAGGGTAGGAAGGGAGGAGAGATTCTTATCTCAGAAGGCCAGGAGATTTTTTTAATGTCGATAGCTAGAGAGAGAGAGCAGGATAAGGATTGGATAAAGGCTCTTGGTGATTATGAGCGACCCTTGAGAGTGTGTCTCTTTGATTATCATGTCTTCTTAAGAAAATGTTTTGTAATTTTCTTTGTTTGCATATCATGTTACAGTCATCAATACAGTATTTGTTGAAAAGGCCTTTTGTTGAGATTTATTGTTTTGATTTCCAAAAATTCCCCTGTGCTTTGCTTTTGGTTTTTAAAGTAAAAGTCAGTCGTACTTTAAATAAAAAAAATTTTAAGTAAGAATCGATTCTTTTTTTAAAATACTGTATTTATTATTTGAGAGAGAGAAAGAGACCACAAGTAGGGAGGTAGGGGGAAAGGGACAGAGGCAGAGAGAGAAGCAGATTCCCTGCTGACCTGAGCTGAAGGCAACTGCTTAACTGACTAAGCCTCTAAGTAAAAATCTGTTTTTTGTGGAGTGGTAGCAGAAAGCCATAATTTGGTGTGAGAACTTTTGTTTGGAAATAAGTTTACTTTCATTAAGAGAGAAAATATCTACATGTAATAGCAGGTTTTTTCCCTTTTACACATGGGAAATTCAAAGTAAACTCAATTTGTACGTACCCTTTAGGGTTGAAAAATGGTTTTCATTTATGAATTTTTATGTTTTTGTAGTTTAACATTTTCTTTTGTCATTAACTCATGAAGTTGGGTTGTTGCTTTTTTTTTTTTTTTAAATCTGAGCTATTGAAAATTGGGTTCAGTCAATTATTTTTAACTCTTGGTTGCCAAATTGTAGATTAAACAGTGCCATATCATTTTCTGAAAGTGAAATTTGAACTTGAGAGAACATCTTTCAAACTTAAGATCTGAGAATGTGTGCTGGTCAAATATAGTTTTAAATGTTCATCATCATTAGCCATCAGGGAAATTGAAATCAAAACCACATTGAGATACCACCTTATACCAGTTAGAATAGCCAACATTAACAGGACAGGAAACAACAAGTGTTGGAGAGGATGTGGAGAAAGGGAACCCTCTTACACTGTTGGTGGGAATGCAGCTTGGTGCAGCCACTTTGGAAAACAGTGTGGAGATTCCTTAAAAGATTAAAAATAGAGCTATCCTATGACCCTGCAGTTGCACTACTGGGTATTTACCCCAAAGCTATAGATGTAGTAAAAAGAAAGGCCATATGTACCCCAGTGTTCATAGCAGCAACATCCACAATCACCAAACTGCAAAGAACCAAGATGCCCTTCAAAAGACGAATGGATAAAGAAGATCTGGTCCATATATACAATGGAATATTACGGAGCCATCAGAAAGGATGAATACCCAACTTTTGTATCAGCATGGACGGGACTGGAGGAGATTATGCTGAGTGAAATAAGCAGAGAAAGTCAGTTATTATATGGTTTCACTTACTTGTGGAGCATAAGGAATAACATGGAGGATGTTAGGAGAAGGAAAGGAAAAGTGAATTGGGATAAATCAGAGGGGGAGGCAAACCATGAGAGACTGAACTCTGATAAACAAACTGAGGGTTTTGGAGGGAAGGGCGGTTGGGGTAACTAGGTAAGCCTAGTGGTGGGTATTGAGGAGGGCATGTATTGCATGGAGCAGTGGTGTGGTGGGTAAACAGTGAATCCTGAAACACTGAAAAAAATGAAATAAAATAAATATATAGTTTTTTTTTAAGATTTTATTTATTTATTTGACAGAGATCACAAGTAGGCAGAGAGAGACAGGCAGAGAGAGAGAGGGGGAAGCCGACTCCCTGCTGAGCAGAGAGCCCGATGCGGGGCTCGATCCCAGGACCCTGAGATCATCACCTGAGTCGAAGGCAGAGGCTTAACCCACTGAGCCACCCAGGTGGCCCCAAAATATATAGTTTTAAGAGCTTGTTTTTAATTTTTTTTTTAAGATTTTTTATTTATTTCACAGAGAGAGAGAGGTCACAAGTAGGCAGAGAGGCAGGCAGAGACAGAGAGAGGGGATGCAGGCTCCCTGCTGAGCAGAGAGCCCGATGTGGGGCTTGATCCCAAGACCCTGGGATCATGACCTGAGCCAAAGGCAGAGGCTTTAACCCACTGAGCCACCCAGGCGTCCCTTGTTTTTAATTTTTAGTTGAATAATACATGAATTTTTTTCTTTTTGTTGTGGTATTACAGATAATCCTAATTAATTTTGACTACTGACTCCCTCCTTTTCCTAGAAGTAATAACTTAACAATATGGGGCATAATATTTTATATGAGGCATCTTCATATGCCAGGTAGTTAGTGCAAAAACCCGATTAAATAGATCAGTTAAAAACTTGAGACCTAGGAACTATGCAATAAAAAGATAGGAAATGGGGCACCTGTGTGGCTCAGTGGGTTAAGCCTCTGCCTTCGGCTCAGGACATGGTCCCAGGGTCCTGGGATCGAGCCCCACACCAGGCTTTCTGCTCAGCGGGGAGCCTGCTTCCCCCTCTCTCTCTGCCTGCCTCTCTGCCTACTTGTGACCTCTTTCTCTCTGTCAAATAAATAAATAAAATCTTAAAAAAAAAAAAAGATAGCATGTTGCAAAAATACTGAATGACATATTGTTCTAAGGTATGGTGTCTTCTCTTGAAAGAAAAAGAGAAGATAAAACTTTATATAGGAATGTATTTCCATTTCCAGTAAGACTAATAATGTGAAAATTAAAACATATATTTTACCTTATGTGTATTTTCTAGATATTTTAGTTTAAGAGAGAGACTCAGACAACTAAACTGTGGTTATCTTAGTAGACTTTGGCAACTTTTTTCTTTACCCTTGGTTCATAACAGTATAAGAGAATTACACTGGGGTATCAGACCTGAATTCCATTCATGACTCTGTCATTTACTAGCTGTGTGACCTTAAACACGTAACTTTACCTTCTTAGGCCTGGTTTATCTATAAAATAAGGCTGAGTTTAAGATGCTCAGGTCTTTTCCAACTCCTTAATTTGTAATTTTGCTGGCATTTAGCTCTGAAGTCAAACTTAACTGTTTAAAAATTGCCTAAGACTACACTTTCATATCCGTTTGCATAGGGTCAGTATCAGTTATCTATTGATGCATAACAAACCATTCCAGTATTTGGTGGCTTAATACATCAGCCATTTATTTGGCCATGATCCTGAGGATTGTCACTTTGGGCTGAACTCAGCTGGTCTCACCTGGGGTCACCGATGTACAGTTATCTGGGAGATTGACTGGATTGAATGGCCTGCCTCCTGTGTTTCATGGCTGGTGCTGGCTATTATCTGGGTCTTCCTTTCCACAAGATATTGGTGTTTTAAGAGGCTGAACCCTACTGCACAGGTGTTTATTAAGATTCTGTTTGCATCACATTTGCTGATGTCCCATTTGGCAAAAGCAAATGACATGGTCAAACCCAGAGTCTGTGGTAGAGGGGACCACACAGTGGCATAGACCAAGGAAGTATGATTTATTGGAGACCATTGATATACTGGACTTCTACCAGAGAACAAAATGTATCTACCTAAACTCTATTCCTAAGTTATCAGAGTTTTGCTGTTGACTGAACTGCTGTTGTTGACTATCTGCCAGAATTTGTCTTCTGGTCCTTTTTCATCCTGTATAGGCAGTCACAGTTGTCACTGCTTTTATCTGCTCTTTCAGCCATTTCTACTAATGTCCACATAGAACAGGACTGTCAAGATTTGCCAGTTGGTGATCTGTATCAGGATGAAATTTCCAAGGATACGTTGTGTCTAAAAATGGGGCCCAAATATAACACAGCTTTTATAGATGGCAAAAAAATTCTGCTTAGAAGTGGTGCTGGAAAGCTGAGAATACTTTTTTTTTTTTTTTTACTTAGAGACCAACAGAGATGGTTTCTGTGCCCACAGTTCGTTCATTTCTTATGGTGTTTCCTCTCCATGTTTTATTTTAAGGAACCAATACAGCATCTGGTGTGTGTATGTGTATGTATATGTATTTATGTTCCGTCTAAGCTCTTGCTGTCTGTGAGTTTGTCAGGACAGTTGGGAAATGAAAGAGTACCTTTAAATTGTTGGGTAGTTTGTTCCTGGGAGGTTTTGTTGCTGTTGTTGTGTTTGTTTTTTTGTTTTTGTTTGTTTGTTTGTTTTTAGTGGTTGATTTCATAGCCACTAAATAATGATTTAACTTTGTTCAAAATAGTAAACACTAAACTATCTTTGGGACCATTAGAGGCACAAAATTTATGCAGCTAATCAGAGAAGGGTTTCCCTCTGAGAAGACAAGAACCATTCAACTCTTTCATGATAGCGAGTACCATGGATGCATGAGATCTGAAATAGGAGGAAGAAGAGGTACTTGGCTTCTGGGAATTTTTGCTTATGAACTAAGAGAGTATTCTCTTTTGGGAAACGCATCTGTGACAGAGAAGATGTATATCCAGTGATATGAGTTGTGAGTCATAAATGGAATAGATTCTTACTCTAGGATTTAGAGGCATGACTGGTGAAGTATACTTTGGTTAGGGGAGTCTGGAAATCACATCAACATTTAAAGCACTGTGCCATTGTGATTAGTTGTTGAATGAGTAAATGAATCAATCAAACCAGTAAACTTCCAAATAAACTATTTTATTTTATTATTTTATTTTTTAAAAGATTTTTATTTATTTATTTGACAGAGAGAGATCACAAGCAGACAGAGAGAGGGGGAGGCAGGCTCCCTGCTGAGCAAAGAGCCCAATGTGGGGCTCAATCCCAGGACCCTGAGATCATCACCTGAGCTGAAGGCAGAGGCTTAACCCACTGAGCCACCCAGGCGCTCCCCAAATAAACTTTTTTAAAAACCCTGTTTTTTAAGTTGGGAGCTTGCTTTGGTGATACTTTTAATATCAACACATATACACACATGTATATTTGCATATATATTCATCAATTATGTATAAATCTAAAAATCCTGAAAATTATAGGATAGGGCTCTTAACCAGGAATATGCCAGTTAGTTTCTGGATGGTGAGTAAACTCTTTTAAAATTATATGCCAGATAACATCTGTGCATTTTTTCTGGGGAGAGAACACAAACGATGCATAGATATCAAGATTCTTAATGGGGGAAATGAGTTGTTCTTGAAATGCAAGAACTTCAGCTATGGGATTTATAAATCTATTTCTGTAGGTACATGTGTGCGTATATATGTATCAAACTGTTATACATTGCCTTAATGTTTATACCTGAAGTGGAATCAGTGGTAAATGGAACTGCTTGAAAGAATTATATTAATCATGATCCATTGTGATATGAGATATTTAATACTTTGTCATATTCTATATTCTAAGCCATTCCTGGTATTGTATTGATTTGTCAGGGATTTGATAAAATCTGTAGGTAAAATGTTTCAAGAGATTTGTGCAATTTGACTCTTAACCTAAATTTCTTCAACAGTATAAAGAATATTTTGTTGTTACAGTTAGTACCTAAATCCTGTACTTGGCTTTTAGTCTGTATTTGGTACTGGAAGAATTTCTGTTTTCCCATCATTTTGTATCTTAAATTTAACCAAACAAAGGCTGAAGTATATTATTTTCATGATGCCGTTTCTTAACAAAATTTGAATGAATTATAATTCCATATATTCACAAGAAGATTTTGGCCTTTACGTTAGATTTCATCCAGTATATATATATACATATTTTTGTAAAGATTTTATTTATTTATTTGACAGAGATCACAAGCAGGCAGAGAGGCAGGCAGAGAGAGAGAGAGGAGGAGGCAGGCTCCCCGCTGAGCAGAGAGCCCGATGTGGGGCTCCATCCCAGGACCCTGAGATCATGACCTGAGCCGAAGGCAGAGGCTTAACCCACTGAGCCATCCAGGCACTCCTCATCCAGTATATTTTAAAGGAAGTTGGAAAGATTTGTGCTTATTGTGAGACCAGTTTATTAATTTTAAAAATTTTACGTGTTTTAAGCTTTATGTGTTACTAGATCTAGTTGATGATTTTTCAGTTCTTCTCTTTTGGGTTGTATATTAATACAGTTGCCCCTCTAAAGAAAATATTTGTAGCTGTGTATTTTAATGTTTTCCTTAAAATTACATGTATATAGATAATGTTTGTAGTTTGAGTTCCGGGTCATGAAAAGAAAGATAAGCTTATCAAAATTTTAATGTGGTTAAATTTTTTTAACAACAATTTTTTATTGAGGTGTAATTCACATGCCATAAAACTCACTCTCTTAACATACAATGCACACATTGTATATATTCACAGATTTGGGGAACCATCACCACTACCTAATTCCAAAATAGAATTTTAAAGGTTTTTCTGGGTTTTCTTGTCCTATCTTTCCTTTCCACTTGATACACAAAAAGTTGGTGTATCTTGACAGAAAATTTTTTACTGTCCTAAAAGTTTTCAAATGTGGAACTAAAAGACCAAGATAGAAGAGAAAGGAAATGAAGTATAATTAGGGCCCTTAAAGCAAAAGTTCTTATTTTATAGAAGAAAGCATACTTTGACTTTGATACACATCTTTTGTTGAAGCTTTTGTGTAGAATCTTGAAATAAATTGTCAGTCATATGCAAAATCTATGTCAGTTTCTTAAAACGAATTGAGGAAGGAAATGCTTTGTACCAACATGGCAAATACTTCATTATAATAAGAACATTTCTGTTTCTTCCTCTCATACAACTTTGTTCATTGTACTGTATCTTTCTCTGAGAGGTGGAAACTCTTTAGGGAACTGCCCTGATTTTGTGTGTGTGTGTGTGTGTGTGTGTGTGTGTATGCATTGAAGCAGCATAAGCAGTGTTGATAGTGTTTTGATAAAAACAGATTTTAAAATTACTGTTTTAATCTTCCATAATTTTCAAGTCAGTTTTCAGTATTGTTAGTGATGTATGATACTGTTTTTCTTTTAATTGAAACTTATGAACTCTTTTTTTTTTTTTTTTTTTAAGATTTTATTTATTTATTTGACAGACGGAGATTACAAGTAGGTAGAGAGGCAGACAGAGAGAGAGAGAGAAGCAGGCTCCCTGCTGAGCAGAGAGCCTGGTGTGGGGCTGGATCCCAGGACCCTGGGGTCATGACCTGTGCTGAAGGCAGAGGCTTTAACCCACTGAGCCACCCAGGTGCCCCTTATGAACTCTTATTAAATGGAGATATGTCTCCCTAAATATATGGTTTATTCATAGTGTTAACTGGTTGGGAGGATTAGTTTGCACTATCATTGTATATTGCTTTTTACAAGGAATGTATTCTGGGTGAGAATGTGAATCTGAATAAGTACTCAGAAATGCAGTTGCATGTAAATATAACTAAGTTTTTGTCTAATCCCCTCATTCACAATGACCCAGAAAAGGGTCTGCCAAGGGAAAGGGGGAAATGAAGCACTTTTTCATTCCTTAGAATATAAAAAACACCTTGACCAAAAATCTGTCAGAGAGTTTTGAGACCCATTAAAACAAAAGTTTAATGAGGAAAAAAAATACTTTATAAAAATGGATTTTTTTTGTATCAATAGGTACAAATTATTTTAAAATATTATCTGTAGAGTATTATACATTATAGTGCTAATGATGATACAAAATATGTTTCCCTTGTATTTTTTTCCCTGTAGGAAAAGTAGCCATCAAAAAAGAAGATTTGTGTAACCACAGTGGCAAAGAAACCTGGTTTTCACTACAGCCTGTTGATTCCAATTCAGAGGTTCAGGTAAATATTAAGGCTTAGCTGATGTGAGAGACTGTCAGCATACAGAAAGTAAGTGGAAAACAAACTATACTAGTTTCTATAGACAGTGCTTGTCATACATTATTTTAAATTCTGGGACCAAATATTATAGACCTTTAGGTAAAATGTAACTGGAAAGAAATGCCTTGGGGCGCCTGGTTGGCTCAGTGGGTTAAGCCTCTGCCTTCGGCTCAGGTCATGATCTCAGGGTCCTGGGATCGAGCCCCGCATCGGGCTCTCTGCTCAGCGGGGAACCTGTTTCCTACTCTCTCTCTGCCTGCCTCTCTGCCTACTTGTGATCTCTGTCTGTCAAATAAATAAATAAATAAATAAATAAAATCTTTAAAAAAAGAAAGAAAGAAAGAAATGCCTTGTCACATGAATTCAAAAACACTGCACATTGTGGGTGGGTGTCTGAGTTTGGGGAGGTTATACTGGGGGGACATTTCCTGTTTTAGTTCTTTTGTTTGAGTCACCGTGACAGATTATTAACTTTTTTTAAGATGGGAATTTTTTTTTTTTTTTTAAGATTTTATTTATTTATTTGACAGGCAGAGATCACAAGTAGGCAGAGAGGCAGGCAGAGAGAGGAAGGGAAGCAGGCTCCCCGCTGTGCAGAGAGCCTAATGCGGGGCTCGATCCCAGGACCCTGGGATCATGACCTGAGCCGAAGGCAGCGGCTTAACCCACTGAGCCACCCAGGCGCCCCAAGATGGGAAAATTTTTTAAGAGAAAAAAATGTGTTTTATTAATTCTGACTTTGAGGAGAGTCCTAGAAGTCTGTGATTTCATCTCTTCTAACCAGGATGCTCTGTTTACTCTTTTAATAAACTAGTCTTGGGAAAATGTTATTCATTCAAACCATGCTTGAGCCCACCTTGCAGAGCCTTTCATTCCCTCTCCCACTCTTCCTGTTCTTCACCCTTCTTTTTATTTGAAAAGATGTCATTCCTCTTTTTAAAGCTCTTCTTTCCTCTTGCCAAAATAAGAGGTCTTACAGATCTATATGTGAATAAAGATGTATGTTTAGCCAAGCAGCTTAACTTTCTGTTTGTTTTTGAAAAGTCTGAGTTGCTCTTAGAAATTGTTATTTCTATCTAAAAGGAGTCCTTTTTTTTTTTCCCTAAGATTTTATTTATTTATTTGACAGACGGAAATCACAAGTGGGCAGAGTCAGGCAGAGAGAGAGAAAGAGTGAGAGAGAGAGAGGGGAGGCAGGCTCCCTGCTGAGCAGAGAGCCCGACTTGGGACTCAATCCCAGGATCCAGGGATCATGACCTGAGCAGAAGGCAGAGGCTTTAACCCACTGAGCCATCCAGGCGCCCCTAAAGGGAATCCTTTTTTTGGTAACTGTTTATTTATAAAATACGGTAAGAATTGTGAAACCTGAGGACGACATACTGCAAGCAGAATTCTTCCTCTCAAAGAAGTTATAATTTGCCACTGTGACTCAAACAGAAGTTTAAGACAAGAAAAAAGTGCTGCATATACACCCACAGATATTTGCAAATAAAGTGCCTGTGTCTCTGTGTCCTCCTAACCTCTCAAGCATTCTCTTCGATTAAATTCTCAAAAACTTAAGTATTTGTATATAAAACCCCTTCTTAAGTACAAAATACAATTGAAACTTTGACTGTTCTGTTCACTCAGCCTCATTTTAATGCTCTTTTCTTCCCATTTGGCAATAACTGAAATTCAGATCACACTTAGCCACTATTGTGTACGACCCAGGTGAGAGGCAGTTTGACAAAATAGAAAAGCTTTTACACAAGAAGTAAAAAAATTTAGGTCCTAATTTTCATATGTGGTTACTTCACTGACCTTGAATTTTAGTTCTATAGAATGGAAATAAAAGTTGCAACGACTCGTATGATAGAATTAAGTGAAATGTCTTTAACAGTGTTGTGAAAGCTATCAGTTGCTACACATATGTAAAATACCTGTCTAATGGCAGTAGCTCAGGTGGTCCTTTCCATTTCCATAATATAACTTTACCCAAAGGCAGATAGGAAAGTTTTTAAAGTATCAGTTTTCCTTTTTAATTATTTTAACAGAAAGCAAGATAAGGGGGTGCCTGGGTGACTCAGTCATTGGGCATCTGCCTTCGGCTCAGGTCATGATTCCAGAGTCCTGGGATCAAGCCCCACATCGGGCTCCCTGTGCAGCAGGAGGCCAGCTTCTCCCTCTCCCACTGTCCCTGCCTGTGTTCCCTCTTTCACTGTGTCTGTTTGTCAAATAAATAAATAAAATCTTTAAAAAAAAAATGTAAAATAAGAAAAGGCTTTGAGAATTTGGTATAAAGTGAATTTGAGGATTATTTTAAGATGTAGTTTATTGAAGTTCCAATAAAAATATAAACATAAACTTGCTAAAAGATTTAAGGCCCCCAACTCTCAAAAAGTAAAATCTCTCTAGAATATTCTGTGTAATTCTTGGAGATGGTATTAGAGATTAGTATTGGATAATAAGCTTTTATTTAGTGATGTATGTAAAGCTCATCTCTGAAACATAAAAATTCTGGAAATAACATTTGATTGTAGAGATAATGTCAGCATTTTTTATTTGTTATAAGTGATTTTCGTGACCGTGAGTTATTAACCTTTACAGGTCTTTTGCTTAAATGATAATTAGTAAGATCGAATTCTTTAAAAATAAATTTTAGGAGGAAGAGTAACTTTAGTGGGTGGGAGGGATACAGAACACCTTTCAGGTTAATATGGTACTACTGGAAATGTTGTTTGGCTCTAAAACTGATCTAGAAATACTACATTAACTTTGTGAGCCTAGAAAAGGTAGAATAAGCAGCCTGACTCATATACATCCTACTTTGTTAATAAATTTGTTCACTTGGATAAAGTTTATAAAATTTTACAAAAATATGGAAAGAATAGCAGTTGGTGGAGCCATAATAGGAAGCTATGGAAACGATTGAGTTCAGTAGGAATTCCACGTAGTAATTACTATTAGTGATTAAACGGTATATATGAAGCACAGTATTATGTACTTAATGTACATTTTTTCATTTAATCTTCAGAAAAGCATTATGAGGTGTAGGTAGCATTACCCCATTTTATAAATACAGAAAATGGATTGAAAGAGGTTAAATGACATCTCCAAAATCAGAACTTTTAGGTGATGGAGCTGTGGTTTCAATAGTGATCAAGTCTGAGTCTAAAATTCCTAACCACAGTGCTTTACTGCTTTTCACTCTTGTAGTTTTGGTCATGAAAAGGCTTCAGCATATTATTAGGAGGGGACACGTTGAGTATAAGGAACAGAAGCCTACTCAAATTAGCTCCAAGAAAAAGGGAGGGGCATTTGAAAGTTCCTGGGGAACTTGTTGGGGAATAATTGCAAGAACTTCAGTATGCTCAGTGAGAGCTGACATTTACTGAGGAGCTGCCTCTGAAGTGGAGGTCAGGTTCTTACAATAATAAACTAGATACAGTTCACAGAGTCTAAATTATTTATAAGATTTTAATTTCTCATAAAGTATCCTGAAATATTGGGTGGTTTGTTTCGTTTCTGCTTGATCACTACATAAAATAGTTGACTTGCATTTGGGACCAAATAAAAAATATATATTGTATTTTTATACTGTGGACTTCCACTCAGTGCAGCCTTAGATACTGCAAGGGGCACTGGGAACTGAGATCCCCGATTGATTTCTTCCCACTTGTTTGCTCACTGTGCTTATTGAGTAGAAGTACTCACTGTTTAAATAGTGTTTTTTCCTTTCTCTCTCATTTTGTAAAATGAATAGTTAATATTTTCTCTCTGTCGTGTCCTTTCATTTTAATATTATTCACTTTGCAAAATGAAAGGGAAAAAACATTAATGATGAGATTCCCTTGTATTTTTGTACATCTGATGAGATTACATCTTTCTCACCTCTGCTTCTCTCTAATCTCTTGTTGACAGCTAAAAAAAAAAATGCCCACATCAGTCTTTGAGTTTACATGACCATACAGCCCCTCACTTTCTGAGGTCTAATTTAGTTTTCTGCCACAATTTAGAGAATTTGACCCAACTAGGGTCAGATGTCTTCTGCATTCTAATTGGTATGATGGGGGCGGAGGGGTAAAGTCACTGTAGTGCAGTCCGTTCTGGGGCTTTGGGAGGCATGATCCCTAGGAAAGGGGTTTAAGTAGAGGAAATGATTGGCATATCTACTTCAGAAGGGAAGAAGATGTTTCATTTCCTAGCTAATTGTCATTTGACTAATTGTCAAAATGACTGATTGTCATTTGTATCCAAAACAGTTGCTAACCTGTTGTTGTCTGAGGCTTTTCATCTTTCAAGTGAGAACCTCAGTGTATCGGATTCCCTTCAGTTCTGAAGTTGTAGGGAAGTAACATGCAGAAACGTAATTTAGCCTTGAATTGAAAAGATCCCAATAGTAGGAAAAAATGGGTTTTATACCAAAACAGTTGAAAGTTACAAAGAACACTAAACCTCTTAACTTGGACTGTTTCCCATATCCTTTATTATTGCTCTTAATAATGTCAGTTATTTTCAGTTTTCTTTTCAGACATTCAAGACATTATTAATATTTCATGAGTGCATTTTCCTACACTTCTTTTTCTGTTCTTTTTTTGTTTTTGTTTTGTAGTTATTCCCTGTAGATTGAAACATTCTCTTCTGAACCCACTCTGATCTGCCTTCATACCCCGCAATGAGCCAGAGGGAGAGCACAAAGGGCTCTCACTAATGTTACCCATGACATTGTGTCAATAAGTCTGGTGTATATTTTTCAGTCCTCCTCTTACATGATCGTTCAGTAGCTTTTCATAATGTTGACCATTCCTTTTTGAAGCAGTCTTTTCCTTAATTTCTGGTTGTGGTTACTGTCCTACTTCACTTGGTGTTCTTTCTACTATTCTTTTTTTTTTTTTAAGATTTTATTTATTTATTTGACAGAGAGATCACAAGTAGGCAGAGAGGCAGGCAGAGAGAGAGAGGAGAGGAAGCAGGCTCCCTGCCAAGCAGAGAGTCCGATGTGGGGCTCGATCCCAGGACCCTGGGATCATGACCTGAGCTGAAGGCAGAGGATTTAACCCACTGAGCCACCCAGGCGCCCCTCTTTCTACTATTCTTTGCCACACAAATGAAGTTAATTTGGATTGTGTTGGTGCCTCTATTTATACATCCTCTTTTGGCTTCAGTGATCTGCAACCATGCTGTTAGCTATGTAGTGCTGGAACTCACAACAAACATGAAATATTTTTCCTTTCTTTAGTTCTTAGGTTCTGTGATAAAGAGCATGCCTTCACATAAGACTGATTACAGAGAGTTGGTACTCTTATTAGGGCTGTATGTCTCACACAACTTGTACAAGCAGTAAATCTAGATATGCTATCAGTCATGTCTTCGAATTACCTCGTTACCAACAAGCTTATCTTGAACTTTGGATCATGCTGTAAGTTATTGATTGTTTTATGGTTATTGTTTTTTTTAGTATGTCCTCTCCCCTACCTATTTAAACAAGTGTTAAAAATAACATGCAGTGATTATACCTAATAATACATACATTTTTTTAACATGCCTGATTAAAATATAATGAATGTAAAGGTGTAATTCATTGTTTCATGAAGAAACTTCATTTGTAAATTTGTAAACATGAAATAACAAAGGAGCCATTCTAGATTGTAATAAATAAGTCTTCACAGAGGAAAAACAGATTCCTCTGTAAATAAGAGAGATTAAATAAATCCTTTATTTTGTTTTTCATCTGCTAGTCAGTTGTGTCCAAAATGATCTTACAGCTAATTACTATATGTGAAAATATGTGGAAATTACGAAGTTGGGATCCCCCCCCCCTCGAATGAAGAAAACTTCTCACCAGTCGAAATAATACTGAGTTCTTTTATGTGGAATGATTGTTATAATTCAGTGTTTTGTGATAAAAACTTAAAAAAAAAAAAAGCCTAGACCAAAGTGTGTGCATTGGGTTTTGCCCAGATGCCTATAATACACCTGAGTTTCCCAAACTGTATGCAGAAATTCGTATGATATCTTCTGTATGGTACCATTAAAATGATCACAGATTTTTCTGTGTGAACTTTTATAAAAGTATTTGAAGTAAAGCTAGCATATTATGAAACCTTCAGACAGTGCCAGAGTAATATAAGTTCCTAAATATGCTGTTCTAGTATAAATTAATGTGATATAATTGCATGTATCAACCTAATGTAGTCATTGCTATAAAAGGCATGTAGTATAATAGTTCCCAAAAATTTGGTTTACTTTAAATAAAACATATAGAATACAGTGCCAAGTATTTGGTCTTCCAATATTTCCTGACATATAAGAAAGTTACACTGTTTTATCATTGAACCTCCCTTAGGAGATTGGATAATAAGAAAGCAGTTGTGGGGTGATGGATGTTGGGGAGGGTGTGTTGCTGTGGTGAGTGCTGTGAATTGTGTAAAACTGTTGACTCACAGACCTGTACCCCTGAAACAAACAATACATTGTATGTTAATTTAAAAAAAGAAAGCAGTTGTGGACCAAATCACATTGCATGTTTATTTTCAAACATAGTTCTTGTCAGAATCTTGTAGTTGCTTCGTTATAGCTAATGTCTCCTTTTTCTCTAGTTGCTTTTAAGATTTTCTTTTGATCTTTTGCTTTTACTAGTTTTACTATGCTCTGCCTACATATGGTTTTCTTAATGTTTTTTCCTGTGGGTGTTCCTAGGGGCTCTTAAATCTCTACCTTGATGTCTTTCTTTGGTTTTGGAAAATTCCGGGCAATTATTTCTATATATTTTTTTTCCTTCCCTATTTTTTCTGTCTCGTCTTCTGAGACTCCTGTTACATGAATAATAGACCATTTTCCTATGTTTCTTATGTCTTTTATGCTCTCTTCCTATCTGTGCTTCTTTGTGGATATTTGCCACTGACTAATCTCCCATTTCACCAATTCTTATTTTGGCTATGGCTCATTCATTGTTAAATACATCTTCATTTTGGTTATTTTGTTGCCCAGTTCTAAACTTTTCATTCGATACACTTCATCAGATTTTTTGCTGGGTTTTTCATTTTGTTGTCTGCCTTAAAAAAATGTAAGCATCTATTTTAACTACCTCTTGTCAGTTAACTCCAGCATCTGCATCTCCTGCTTTTTGTTGGTTTTTGTTTTCATTTTTGTTTTTTGGTGTATGGTCTTATATGTCATGCTTCATAAATTTTGATGGAATGCTAGACATTTAAAAATACGAAATATTTTAGAGATAATTTGAAGCTGTGGATAACAAGGTCTTTTTTTCCTTCAGAGAAGATTTACTTACTATCTACAGGTGATCACCTCAATCTAGTTAGAGATTCAGCTGATTTTAGGCCAATTTTGGTCTTTGTAAAGGCTGGTCAGTGTTGTTCACCCTTACTCCTTAGGCATAGTCTTTCAGAGATTCCAGCAGAAAGCCTGCCTTTTTGCCAGTGGCACTCTACCTTGGTGGGCCCTGGACTCCAATTTTTATATCCCAGCATCATTAGACTGTAGACTGTTTTATTTAAGCCCTTTAGCTTCTCAAGCCACTGCTGAAGTTAGGGAGTCTCATGCAACAAGCTTATTCAGATGCCCCACCAGCAACATCTACTTATATCTAGGGGCCAGAATTGTATGATATGACTGTCCCTGGTCACTATCACCTGGCTTCAGAGGAGACTAGGAAATGTTTTGCTGAACTCAGAACTGCCCTCTCCAAAAAACAAAAACAACCCCCAGAAAAACGAAAAACACCAAACTTGTTTTGCGACAATCCAGATCTATGAAATGATAACAGATATAAATGAAACTAAACTTTTATGTGAATATATTAAGGAATTCTAAATATTTTTTCCTAAAATGTTAATAGGTTTGGGCTTCTAACACTAAGAAGTAGCTTTAAATAATTTTTAAAAGTTTTTTTTTTGTTTTTGTTTTTTTTTTTTTTTTGGCTAAAAACCAGGACACATTGGTAGTAGAAATTTTAAAAATCTAGGTGAGCCGGGGCACCTGGGTGGCTCAGTGGGTTAAAGCCTCTGCCTTCAGCTCAGGTCATGATCCCGGGGTCCTGGAATCGAGCCCCACATCAGGCTCTCTGCTTAGCAGGAAGCCTGCTTCCCTTCCTCTCTCTCTGCCTGCCTCTCTGCCCACTTGTGATCTCTGTCTGTCAAATAAATAAATAAAATCTTAAAAAAAAAAATACTGATCTTCCTCAGCAGGAACCTTTAAAAAAAAAAAAAATCTAGGTGAGCAAAAAATTCTGAAATCCTACCAACCAAAGGTAACTTCTATCAATATTTTAGTAGATGACCTTATAGTAAATTTATATAGTAATATATATAGTACATTTTATTTTTACAAATTAACATTATATTATACAACCTGATTTGTATCTTACTACTTTTACTAAGTATCATGTATATATTCCCATGTTTAAAGTATACGGTGAGGTAGTGTTTTACAGTTTAGAAATTATAATTTCCTTGATTTAGTTCGTAGTGCTTTTTAATTTTAGTGTCCCACCCTAATAATAAATGTCTTGTGTCCTGTCTCCACTCTTTTCTTGACCCAGTTAAATACACAGTTACGTTATTGTTGACTAATACCAAAGGAAAGGTCTTTTTAACAGCCAGTAGGAATAATGAACATAGTAGGTAGGCTGTGACTCAGTGATAATGATTCCTGGTAGAATCCCATTACGTAGATACTTTTTTTTTTTTTTTTAATTTCTAGACCTTGCTTGATACGGTGCTATGATTTTTAGTTGTGAATGAAATTATTATACTCTGTTTTAACAGTTTCTGTTGTTTTAGAAATAGAGTAGATCCTAGACATTTCCTGAGAGACAGTTGGGAATGCCCTGTTAGCATTAAAATTTCTACCATACCAATACTATACCATACCAGTTTCCACCATACAGTTTCTACCATAAAATGCGTATATGTTAAAATAGTAAAACTGCTGGGGCGCCTGGGTGGCTCAGTGGGTTAAAGCCTCTGCCTTCAGCTCAGGTCATGATCCCAGGTCCTGGGATCGAGCCCCGCATCGGGCTCTCTGCTTAGCAGAGAGTCTGTTTCCTCCTATCTCTCTCTGCCTGCTTCTCTGCCTACTTGTGATCTCTGTCTGTCAAATAAATAAATAAAATCTTTAAAAAAAAAAAAAAGTAAAACTGCTTTGAGATTCAAATGTTGATGCAGTTGGCTAGGCTCATTCGCTAGGCAAGTGACATGTATGCTGGCCTGACAGCATAGATGATTCAAAAATCTAGTTGAGAAATATGAAAAATTACTACATATCATGGACCTCTTCTGGGTCACTCTTAAATAGCAGGGGTTGTATTTTTTTTTTTTTTTAAGATTTTAGTTATTTATTTGACAGAGATCACAAGTAGCCAGAGAAGCAGGCAGAGGGAGAGGGGGAAGCAGGCTCCCTGCTAGCAGAGAGCCCGATGTGGGGCTTGATCCCAGGATCCTGAGATTATGACCTGAGCCGAAGGCAGAGGTTTAACCCACTGAGCCACCCTGGTGCCCCAGGGGTAGTGAGTTTTAAAGCAGGATTAATGAAAGACCTATTTCATAAATTTTATATGATTTTATAAATATTTATGCCTGGATTTTTAGTGGAAAATTTGCTTGATTTAGTTCCAGTTCCACCTAACTGCCAGTTTTACTCCTACTGTTGCCTTTGTTTCTTTAGAGTTTAGCTTTCTCATGCAGACTTTTGCATTGAGATCCATCAGTCAGTGTTTATTGTTCATCACTTAGTATCCATCTAACCTTGAGCTTTGTAGTTAGTGGACCTCAGATTCACTCTCATGGAGCAAACCCCCATAAAATAGTGAGGCTGATTCAAGTTAGATGCCTGTGAAAGAATGTCTAAAAAGGGGTTGTTCCAAAGACGAACAGTAACTTGATAATGAACTTTCTTACCTCTGATCAAATTACTTAACATCATCAGCCCCTAGACATCACAGCCCTGAAATCTCCGCTGTGGCAGTTTGTCTTGTTAGCTGGGTCGAGGTAATCCAGGACTGATCTTAACCACTTTAGAATTGCTCATAACCAGTTTAGAAATGTTCATTGCCAGTGGCTGGGTGGAAACATCAAGCTCTATATTATATTGTTCCTAAACCTTTGTTTCATGAGTTTATAGTTTACTTTAAATTTATACTGTTGAATTTTAAAAAAATCTATTTATTAATAGTTATTGAAGAAAGCACTTATTTATTTTCAGTATCCCATTTTTTCAGTAATGCTTTTGGTTGTATAGTGTTATCTTTATTTATTGTCTCCTGAACTAGACTGTGAGCTTCTTGTAAGGAGTGATTGTGTCTTATATATCTGTTGATTCCTGGCCAGTCCTATAGTGCCTGTTAAAATATTATAGATATTCCATGAATCTTTAATTTTCAGAGAACTGTTGACAAATTAAATCTTACTAGCTTTAACCCAGTTTTATTGTTTTAGAATTGTATTTCTCTTGACCTTTAATGATACTGCCTCTGTTCTTATTGATGGTTTATCTTTTCTGGGAAAAACATTCTACATTTTATAATCTGCTAAATCTTAAAACATAAGTATTTTTTTTTAAAGCCATGGTAATTGAGATTCATAAATATTCTTTGAACTGGCCTTTAAATTCTTTGATTGGAGTACCATGTCTGATATAAGCATTTGACTTCTAGATTTACACTGTTGGTTATTAGTCATTTAACAAGTACTTTATGTGGGCAAAGCCATGTGCTAGGGATCACTAAAATTTAATTAGTGAACAACTAGATATTGTTGGTACCATTGGAAAAAGTACTTACCTTTAGTATTTGGTCACTAAAATAGACCGTTTTTCTTCTCTCATTTTAGGGTAAAGTTCACCTTGAATTAAAACTGAATGAACTGATAACAGAGAATGGAACTGTGTGCCAGCAGCTTGTTGTACAGTAAGCATATTTCTTTTACCAAAATCAGTTGGAAATCTCCATCATGTATGCTTTGACTCTTAACACCTTATTTTATATACTTCAGAAACTTTTTATTAAGTTGATTTCCAGTTTGTCTTCTCGTGTCTACTCAGGTTGTGATAGGTCATTAATTCATTCAACTTTATGTATTGAATGTGGGTTAAATGATAGAGATAGGCAGTAGGCTGTTACAGGATCCTGGGTAAGCATAGCTTATGCCCTGGCAGAATGGAGTTGGAAAGCCTTCCTGGTGGTGGGCCTCTAGAGATACTGAAATTTTAATCACAGAGCTGAGCATTAGGAACCCTGAGACTAAAACTAAATGGCTACCTTGGGATGTACCAGTACCGATTCTTACCTACTTTAAAATACCTCTTTTGCCCTCAAGTCATTTTTTGTATCTCAGACTTTAATCTTCTAACTTCTCTGGAAGTACAGATTTCCAAGCCAAATCCTCTGCTTTTCTCTTCCATCCAGACTTTTCTTGTGTTATCAGCAAACTACTGGATGTCCCTGACTTCTTCTGAATGCTTTTTCTTTGTCTTAACTGATGATCTGAATATCCCCTGAGTTACTGTTTCCTCTACTGCCTTCTCAGTTAGAGGCTGTTTCCTACCGTGCCCACTTAACCTTAGGGTGGGGTAAGTGTTCCTCTCCTATTGCTGCTCCAGTCTCTAATTTCTTATCCTTATTATGAACGCCCCAGCTCCTTTGAGGCATTTTCCCTCTCTCTCTCTCCTTCTCTCCTTCTTTCTAACCCCCCTCTTTACTTATTTATATGTATTATATATCTAATATTAATTTTTTTGGAACTCTATTTAAGAAGGTTGCATATATGCAGTGTGATCCTTATTAATGTATTAGTGTATTTCCTATGAATAAGGATATTCTTTTAAATAATTCTAGTACAGTTATCAAATTCAGGAACCTTAACATATTACACTAAAAGTATAATGTATAATTTTGATATTCTAATACTTAAATCTACAGTTATTATATTTACTTTTGTCAACTGTCCCAATAATATCCTTTAAGGTAGTTTTTTCTCTGCAAGAAAGGATCCAGTCTAAGATTGTATTACATTTAGTTTATATGTCTCTTTAATCTCCTTAACCAGTAATAATTTTTAGCTTTTCTTTATGTTTCATGTTATTGAGATTTTTGAAGAATATGACCAGTTTTGTGTTTTTTTTTTTTTTTAATGTTTCTCAGTTTGGATTTACTTACTAAAAACAGCTCAAGATTTGTTTGTAATATTTTTCCCCCCAGACTGAAAGCATAGAGTGAAAGTGTTTGAATTAGTCCCTTCCACCACTCCCTCCTTGCTCACTTTGGTTATATGATAACATTTGAAATAATTGGTTTGTTTGGTCTGTTTACAGTCAGTTTAATGGGGTTTAAACCTAAGACAAGGTCTCTGAAAGGTTCGGGAGGGGAGTAGCCCCAGGCCTCGCTGCCAGGGAAGGAGGGGTCAGAAACCAAACAGGAGCCTTCTCAATACACATCTGCATCACTATGTCTTCTGCTCCCCTACCAGCTTTTTAAAAATTGGTTCCTCCCTCCCATCCTTGCTATTTACTTTTTTTTTTTTTAATATGTAGAATATTAGCGTGACTTCAGAAGTCCAAACTCTATTAGAGACATTAATCAGAGATATGTATAGTCCTCTCTCCCTACAGTCAGCACCAGGAAACCATGACCTGATTTTAGCCCCATAGTTTTGCCTTTTCCAAAATGTCATATGAACAGATTCATGTAATATGTAGGCTTTTGCAGATGGCTTCTTTCACTTACGATAATGCTTTTGAGATTCATCTGCATTGCTGCACATATCCATAGTTACCTCTTTTAAGGCATTACTTCTTGTCATAACTTGGTATAGACACTGTTGTATGACAAAACAATGCATGAAGCCCAAATCCATACAGAAGTAGTAGAATCTGGATTTGAACTCTGACAGTTTGATTTTTTTAAACTTTTTCTTCTGAGATAATCATAGGAATTGCAAAGTAGGGAGGGGTCCTGTGTACTTTTCATTCAGTATACCTCAGTGGTTACATCTTATATAACTGTAATAAAATCTAAAAACCAGGAAATTGATATTGTGCAGTGTCCAACATATTGTATGTCTTTTATCATATTTGTAGATTTGTGGTAACTGCCGCAATCAAGATACAGAACTGTTCTGTCACCATAAAGATCTCCCTTATGCTACCGTACTATTATAGTCACACCCACTCCTTCCCTCACTACATCTGTAACCTTTGGCAACCTCTGATCTGTTTCCAGATCTATAATTTTGTCATTTCAAGAACATTATGTAAATGGAGTCTTATCATATATGACCTTTTGAGATAGGCTTTTTTCAATCAGATCCATCCAGTCGTGTGTAATTTCTTACAGAGAGAATATAGTTGGGTGTCACTTTTTAAAATCCACTCTGCCAATCTCTTTTATTTAGTGAATTTATAGCATTTACTTTTAATGTAATTATGGACGTGTTAAGCTTAAATCTGGCATTTTTTGGTCTGTTTTCTGTTCTCTCTTTTTTTTTTTTTTTTAAGATTTTATTTGTTTATTTGACAGAGATTTTAAGTAGGCAGAGAGGGGAGGGGATGCAGACTCCCGGCTGAGCAGAGAGCCCAATGTGGGGCTCGATCCCAAGACCCTGGGATCATGACCTGAGCAGAAGGCAGAGGCTTTAACCCATTGAGCCACCCTGGCGCCCCTGTTCTCTCCTTTTTTCCTATTTTCTTTTTCCTCTGGGTTCCCTGAATATATTTTTAGAATTCCATTTAGATTTTTGTGTACTGTTTTTCTACCTGTAGTATATCTCTCTGTATAGTTTTTCTAGGTATGATTTCTTGGTGTTTTAGGTATTGCATTGTACATGTGTAACTATTATAGTCTACTGGTATTGCCATTTTACTGGTTAGAATAAAGTGTAGAAACCTTACCTTCTTTTAAACCCCTTTACCCTCTGCCTTTTTTTTTTTTTAAAGATTTTATTTATTTATTTGGTAGAGATTACAAGTAGTCAGAGAGGCAGGCAGAGAGAGAGAGAGAGGAAGCAGGCTCCCCGCTGAGCAGAGAGCCTGATGCGGGGCTCGATCCCAGGACCCTGAGATCATGACCTGAGCTGAAGGCAGAGGCCTCAACCCACTGAGCCACACAGGGGCCCCACCCTCTGCCTTTTGTAATATAATTGTCTTATATATTTTTCCTTTGTATGTTGAGATCCACATCAGTGTTAAAATTTTTGCTCCAGCAATCTAACACAGTTTTAAAAAATTAGAAAAGAAGGGAAAACTAAGTTCATTGTATTTACCCATATTTTTGCTCTTTCCATATTCATTTTTTGCTTCCTGTTATTTTTGGATTCCTTCTTTTATCACTGTCTTTATGTTTAGAGAATCTCCTTTTACCAGTAGTTCTTTTAGGGTAGGTCTATAAGTGACATATATACTCTTTTAATTTTCCTTTTTCAAGTTTTCCAAGACATTTTAGAATATCTTGATTTCTTTATTCCTGAAGGATATTTTCAGTGGATACAGAATTCTTTATTGATAGCTCCTTTTTTTTCAGCACATGAAAAGTATGTCACTTCCTTCTGGTCTTTATGGTTTTTTAATTCACTGTAGTTGTTTTCCTATGCAGGTAATATGCTTTTTCTCCCTGGCTGCTTTCAAGAGTTTGTCTTTGTCTTTGGTCTTCTATGTGTTTCAGTTGGACTGTAAGGTATTTTGGCATAGATTTCTTTGGGTTTATCCTGTTTGATGTTTGATCAGCTTCTTGAATCTGTATGTTTGTCTTTTGCCAAATTTGGGGTATTTTTGGCCATTATTTCTTCTAATATTCTTTCGGCTCTGCCATTTTTCTCCTCTCCTCTTGAGATTTAAATGGCATTAATGTTAGATCTTCTATTATAGTCCCACAGGTCCTGAGGCTCTGTTCTTTTTTTTTCTTTTTCTTTTTCTTTTTTTTTTTCCCAGTCTGTTTTCTCTGTTCATGTTGGGTAATTTCTGTTGTTCTGTTTTTTAGGCTCACTGATATTTCCTCTGTCCCCTCCATTCTACTGTTGAGCCCATCTATCAAGTTTGTTATTTTGGTTTTAAATGTCAGAATTTCCATTTAGTTCTTCATATCTTTTATATCTTTGAGGACTTTTTTTTTTTTTTGATACTTTTTTTTTCCATTTATTTCAGATGTGTTTGTAAATGCTCATTGAATCATTTTTGTGATGGCTGCTTTTACATATTTGCCAGATAATTTTAACATCCATGTTGTCATCTGCTGATTTTGTTTTTTGGTTTTTGTTTTTTTCCATTTAAAGCTGAAGATTGGTATTTTGGTATGATGAGTGGTTTTCAGTTTTACTCTGGACATTTTTCATATTATGTTATGAGACTCTGGATCTTATTTAAGTATTCTGTTTTAGCCAGACTCCTTGACACTCTCCTAGTAAATGGAGAGGAGTTGCCTATTCATTACTGTTAGGTGCAGATAGAAATCCAGGTTCCTGGGGCACCTGGGTGGCTCAGTGGGTTCAAGCCTCTGCCTTCAGCTCGGGTCATGATCTCAGGGTCCTGGGATCGAGCCCCGCATCGGGTTCTCTGCTCAGCAGGGAGCCTGCCTTGCCCACTCTCTCTCTGCCTGCCTCTCTGCCTACTTGTGATTTCTGTCTGTCAAATAAATAAATAAAATCTTAAAAAAAAAAAAAAATCCAGGTTCCTGACTCAGCCTCTGCTGATACCCCTGGAGGAGGAGTGAGAAGAGTTCCTTATTATTGCTGAATGGGAGTGGTAGTTTAGGCTCCCCTTAGTCCTTTCATGTGGCCACTCTGCCTGGGATGGGGAGGAGGGCCTCATTACTGCTCCATTGTGGCCCCCACTGACATGATGGTTGAGAGGTTTTAGTAGTTACCTCTGTAGGTGGTGAAGGTCTTGCCTTCCTACTAAGCCTTCTCTGACATCACCACGGCATGAAGGGAGAGGAGTGCATCATTGCTACCAGGTGGGAATGAAAATGGTCTCTGCTGATACCATTGGGGGAAAGGGCCCATTAGAGCTTGTTAAAGATAGAAGTCTAGGCTCTCTCCTCAGCATTTGGTCTTTGTTGATGGGGGTTTGGGTGGAGTCACAGTGTTTTTAATGGTGTTTGATTAGAGTAAGTGGTTTTTTATTGTTTAAAAATGGTTTCTCTCTTGATAAGCTGCCCAGTTCCTAGTCCTTTGGCTAGAGAGAGCTGGCTTTTTCTTAGGGCACTTTTTTCCATGCCCACTTGTGGTGTTCCAGGTTGGTGGCTTCTAGCAAGCAGTCTAAGATATATAAAGTACAAAAAAAAGCCCAGGGAATTCACTCCCATGTCTTCTCTTGGGTCCCAAGATCTCTAATTGGTTTGCTTCTCTTCACTCCTCAGAGTTTTCTTATGTTTGTTATATATTTAATATCCAAGATTTTTAGCTATGCCTATTGAGAGGACTAGAAAGGCATGCATCTACTCCATCTCAACTCGGACCTGGAAACCAGTTTTTTTCTTCACAAGTAGTACTCCATTTGTTTACCTATTCACCAGTTGATGGATATGTGAATTGTTTCCAGTTTGAGGCTGTTATAAAGAAAGCTGCTATAAATGTTCACAAGTAGGTCTTTTTATGGGCATATGGTGGTCTGTATTCTTTCCTTCCTTTTCTTTTTCACTTAAACCTCCATGATCCCTACTTACTGGCCTGCAGTAGCAGAGCTCCAGTAGCAATTTTGTGGAATTTATTGTTGATTTCTCAACTTTTAGAAGTATTTTGGAGTCCATGGTATTCTCTGTTCTTCAGTAATGCTGCAGGTGTAGTATTTTTTTTTTAAGATTTTATTTATTTATTTGACAGACAGAGATCACAAGTAGGCAGAGAAGCAGGCAGAGAGACAGAGGGAAGCAGGCTCCCCACTGAGCAGAGAGCCCAAAGATCCCAGGACCCTGAGATCATGACCTGAGCCAAAGGCAGAGACTTAACCCACTGAGCCACCCAGGTGCCCCTGCAGGTGTAGTTTTATGTGTTGTTTTCTTTGCGTCATTTGCTAAACTTACAGTTGGGGGGTAATGTGTGGGAAGGTTCATATCCTAGCAGTTACTACTATCTTCGAGACCTAGAAGCTCCCTACTGCAGCATTTCTTAAATTCCAGTAAGACTTCTGTCCATCGATCTTTACCACATTCTTACCTACTTTTATTTTTCACTTCCCTCCAGGTTGTTTTCCATGATCTATCACTATAATCATTTTTTTCTTACAGGTTCCCTAACTTCCTTGTTTTTTTCTTTATCTGTCTTATTTATCTGGAACAATCCTAGTATGAAGGAACTCAGTCTCTTCCTTTACGTTCAGTCTATAACCGATCATTGATGTAGAATATCACACAAACTGATTTTACTTTGAATGTATGATCACAGACCTTTCATGGGTACCTAAAACTTCCCTGGAGTTTTACTGTGCTTCTCTAGTAACACCTATGAGATCCTCCATCACTTTAGACTATAAATTGGTCACATTTTCCTGATTCTAAATCTGCAAACCAGTATTGGCATCCATCTTTTTGTCCTTATGTTATAGTAGAGGAGATGCCCCCTTTCTTTCTGAGAGTGAATTCTTCTATCTGAGTTCTGGATTCCTTCTTTTTCCCCTACCCAAGGACTTTCCTCCTTCAGTTATTCCTTCTTCTGTTTCATCAGCTTCACCTTCTCTTTTAGATTGTTCTCATCAACATGTAAGACATGTGCTAGTATCTCCTATCCTAAAAGGCATGCCTCCCCAGACCTCATCTCCACCTGACTCTCCCAGCTACCATCCCCATTTCTCTGTTCTCCTTTGAAGGCAGATTTCTCAAAGTAAAATTGTCTAATAGATACAGGGTTGTTTGTCTGTGTGTGTACTAGCTCTATTCACACAGAAGGCCTAGAAGCAATGTCAGCCCAGTATCAGTGAACATATAGCATCCTTACCTTGGTTTTTATTTTTATTTTTAAATTTTATTTATTTGACAGAGAGAGAGAGCGCGCACATGTAGGCAGAGGCAGGCAGAGAGAGAGAGAGAGGGAAGCAGGCTCCCTGTTGAGCAGAGAGCCTGATGCGGGACTCGATCCCAGGACCCTGAGATCATGACCTGAGCCGAAGGCAGAGGCTTTAACCCACTGAGCCACCCAGGCACCCTTTACCTGGGTTTTTAAATATCATTTTCCAGACAGTACAGTCCAGTAGATCTTTTTGTGATGATGAAAATATTTTATAACTTAACTGTCCAGTATGGTAGCCACTACTCATATGTGGCTATTGAAAACTTAAACTGCATTTTTTGGGCAACTAAAGAATGGAATTTTAAATTTTGTCCAGTTTTAATGAATTTAAATTTAAATAGCCACGTATTGGCAAATGGCTGCAATATTAGAGCTAGTCCAGTTAAAAGAAACCTGAATTTTTTTAGCATTGGCTGATTCAGGACTTGAACATGGAAAAATACAAGATGAGCTCAGAGCATCTGTAGAGTCAGAAAGTAAGAAAGTGCTAATAAATAATAATAATAATGATGATGATAATAATGGCATGTAGAAAAGACATTGAAGCCAGCTTGAAAGACCTCCAAGTAACTAAACTGGGACAATTTCAGCATCATAATAAATAATGAAAATTACAGAAGAAATCCGTGAGGCAGTGCTATAGAATAAAATATCCATGAGCCAATGCTGATATATAAATAAATAAACACATTGGGGAGAAAGGATTACTTTTTCTTTAGTAGAATTATAATTAATGAATGTAGGACAGATCATGGAAATAGATCAACATTGGCATACTACAGTAATATTGCATCTTTGGATGCTAAATAAGTGGGCATAAGTATGAAGACAAATAGCATATTTGCATAGTCTCAAAGAATCTCCCCATAGATGTCTGATAGATATCAACTTACCTGTGTGACCCAAGTTAATATCTCTGGTAATGAGACATCCAGCCTCCTAGTATGATGCATTGAGAAGGACACCAATATGCATAACTTCAGTCTCATCATGAGGAAACATCAAATTCAAACGAAGGAGTATTCTACAAAAGAACTCTCTAGTACTGACAAAAGAACTCTCTACAAAAGAACTCTCTAGTACTCTAGTACTCTCTCTAGTACTTCTTCATGGGATGAAGAAGAAAAACTAAGGAAGTGTTTTAGGATGAAAGAGACTAGGAGGACATGACAGCTGAATGCAATGTGAGATCCTTTATTGCATCCTGGATGAGAGAAAGGACATTGGCAAAATTTGAGTAAAGTCCAGAAGATTAATATTATCACTAACATTGTATCAGTGTTGTTTTCCTGTTTCTGTAGTTTTACTCTGGTTAAACAAAATGTTAATTTTGCAAGTTTTTGAAAGTCAGAAATTATTTCAAAATAAGTTAAAAAAATTGTCTATACCTGTGCATTTAACTCAGGTCTTTTTCTGAACACTGCACTCATACATCCATCTGTCTTTTTTGGCAGTTCTGCTTTGATGTCTCACAATATTGCAAATTTAACACATTTGAAACTGAAGCATTGACTGTCATATCTGTACAGCTTCTCCCCATAGCCTTAGCAGTTAGAACCACCATGGACCTAATTACCCAAGCCAGAAATCTGATAATCATTTAAAATCTTTTCTCCTCCCTGCCCCCACACATTGGATCCCTTCCTTTTGATTATATGAAATATTTCTTGAATTTTCTGATTTTTAGTATCTAATGACATCTTTCTTCAAACCAGCAACCATTTGTTACCTTGATTATTTCAATAGTCTTAGCTGGCCTTCTACTCTGCAGTCCTTTCTCTCCATAGCAACCCAGAGCAGTCTTTTAAAACTTAAATTAGGTCATGTCATTCCCCTGCTGAAACACTTAGTGATTCCTATTGCATTTAGGATAAGATAATCCCTTTAACTTGGCCCATAAGGTCACCCATGTTCTGGCACTGCCTGTCTCAGATTTCATCTTGTGGTATGCTTCCTCTTGTTCATATGTTCACCGGCCTTCTCTCAATTCCTCAAATGTGACATATACTCTTCGTGTTCAGAGATCCAGATCTGCTGTGCTTTTCGCCTGGCATGCCTATTCTTCTTCTAGCTTGTTCCTTCTCATCCTTGAAGTTTTAGCTTAAATATCATTTATTTTAAAATAGGGCAACCTATTCTTTTTTCTTCATAGCACCTTGCCACTATTTGTAATTACTGTTTTTTTTTTTTCATTGCTTGTCATCTGTTTTATTTCAAGTAGACTCTAAGCTCCATGAGAGTAGGAACATACTTGTCTTACTTACCTCATCACCCCCAGAGCCTGGCACTAATAGGTGCTAAATAATTCTTTGAAACAACTAAATGAAGAAAGAAGGTAACATTTGTCTTCTTAAAGTATGAATAGAAAGTAGCTTGCCTAGAAGAAGTGAGATTTTATTTTTTTCCGGAAGGAAAAAACAATACAGGCAGAAGTATGGAAGAAGAAACATGGTGAAAGAGGGAGAGAGAATAATTAAAAACAGTCTGATGTTGCTGAGCATATGAAGCTCAAAGATGGGTGAGATACTGGTGAGATAGACTGAAGCCAGATCTTGGAGTCTTTTATGTACCAAATGAACTTAAAAAGCTTACAAGAGCACATGGAAGTCTTGAAAGATTTTAGACAATAGAGTAATATGGACAAATTTGCATTTTAGATCAGATTTGTGACAGCAGTTAAGTGTAGAAACTGGGAGGTGAATTTGAAGGGTGTTAGGGTGATCCAAGTAAGAGATGATGGGTTCTGACCCAAACAGTTGTTACAGAAATGAGAGGATAAATGAAGAAATATTTAAAGAGTAGAATCACTAAAACTTATTGAGTAGATGTAGAAAGTGAGGAAGAAGTAGTAATGAATCTTAAGTGAGGCTCCTAGATTTCCAGATTGTGTTGCTGGGTGGATGGTGGTGTTTACAACAAAGAGGAATTTCTAGAGGAGGAGCTTCTTTAATAAGAGATGGTAATGAGTTGACTTTAAACTGCTCTTGAACATCTGGGTAGGGATTTCCATCAGGCATTTGGATATAAAAATCTTAAACTCTGTGGTGAGAACTCAAATAGAAATATAAAGTTGATGGTAGTTGTAGCCATAAGAATAGATGTGATAAAAACAGCCTTAGAGGGAGGTTATATAGTGCAAAGAGACCAGCTGACTGAGAACAGATCCAGCAGTAGAAGTAGAATAGCGGGAGAGGAAAACACAAGGGAGACAAGAGATACGACGAAAATTAGTAGAGTATAGGCCAAGGAAGCGAAGAAAGAAGATGTCTTTAAGGAAGGAGGGAGTGATCGCAAGAATTGCATGCAGCCAAGAAAGCTAGTAGGAAGAGCCCTGAAAATAAGGATAGCTTTTGACACTTAGGAGGAGTTTAACAAAGAGAGTTTAATGAGGAGAGTTTCCATAGAATGATGAACATAGAAAAAGTAGATTTCAGTAGGGTGAGGAGTGAAAGGGAGGTCAAAACATTTGGAAAGACATGGGGTGCCTGGGTAGCTCAGTGGGTTAAGCCTCTTGCCTTTGGCTCAGGTCATGGTCTCAGGGTCCTGGGATCAAGCCCAGCATTGGGCTCTCTGCTCAGCAGGGAGCCTGCTCCCCCCCCGCCGCCTGCCTCTCTGCCTACTTGTGATCTCTGTCAAATAAATAAATAAATAAAATCTTAAAAAAAAATTTGGAAAGAGAAACAGAAAAATTAAATAGGTACTGGGTGGCATGAAGTCCAGGCAGTGCTTTTTATATTAGAGAAACAGACTGAGAGAAAAAACCTGGTGGGAGGGGTGGGTGAAGAGAGAGAAAAACAAGTTGAATAAATGGTTGTTTGTTGCTAGTATATAGAAATTTTTTAAAAAATTGTTTGTATTCTGCAACCTTGTTACATTCATTGATTTGTTCTACTAGTTTGTTTATAGATTCCATTTTCTGTAGGTAATTGTGTCATCTGAATAGACAGTTTTACTTCTTTCTTTTTAGTCTGGATACCTCATATTTCTGTTTCTTGCCTGATCGCACAGGCTAGAACCTCTAGTACTATGTTGAATAAAAGATGTGAGAACAAACGTCTTTATCTTATTCCTTATTTTAGGGGGAAAGCATTCAGTTTTTTTACCATTAAGTGTGATGTTAGCTGTTGTTTATCAGGTTGAGAAAGTTCCCCTCTGTTCCTGGTTTGCTGAGAATGTTTGTATCAAGAATGCGTATTCACATTATCTTACCCCTTTTCTGTTTTCATCTGTTAATATGGTGAATTTTGTTGATTGAATTTTGAAGTTAAACCAACCTCCACTTGGTCATGTAATTTTATCATTGTTATATGTTGTTGGCTTTGATTTGCTAAAATTTTGTTAAGGTTTTTATGTATCTGTGTTTATGGAGGATGTTGGTCTGTAGTTTTCTTGTAATGTCTTTGTCTGGTTTTGGTATTGGGAATAATGACCTCATTGAATGAATTGGGAAGTATTCTGATCCCCCCCCCCGGTTTTCTGGGGTTGTGTATAATTAATATAACTTGCTTTTTACATGAATAGTGCAAGAATTCACCAGGGAAGTCTTCTGGGCCTGAAGTGTTTTTGTTTTTTGGTGGGAAGGTCTTTAACCAGGAATTTAGTTTTTTAAGTAGATACATAACTATTTACATTTTTTAAAAAATGATTTTTGGTAATTTGTATCTTTTAAGAAATTTGACCGTTTAATCTGAATTGTCCAGGTGTTTGGTATAAAGTTCTTCAAGTTACTCCTTTTTATTCTTTTAATATCTGTAGACTTTGTAGTGGTGTCATATCATTCATTCCTAATGTTGGTAATGTGTGTCTGTACTCTATTTTTCCTATTCAGTCTAGCTAAAGTTTACCAATTTTAATGACCTTCTTAAATAGCTTTTGATTTCATTGATTCCTGTATCTTTTGTTTTCTGTTTCAATTCCCATTCTGTTTTTGTTTACTTTAGGTTTAATTTGCTTTTCTAAGTTTCTTGTGATAGAGGCTAAAGACAGTGACTGAAAACCTTTTTCTTCATACGGGTTTTTACTGCTATCCATTTTCTTCTGAGTCCTGCTTTAACTGCATCCTTCCAATTTTGATTTGCTGGGTTTTCATTTTAATGTAATTCAAAATATTTTATAGCTTTTCTTTTCTATTCTTCAACCCATGGAATGAATATATATATATGTAGTTATTTTGCTTCCAAGTATTTGAGAATTTTCCTGATATCTTCTTGCTTTTGATTGCTAATTTAATTCTGTTGTCCACATATTTTCTATGGTCTTTGCCAAGACTTGTTTTTTGGCCACAAAGTGTTATTTAATCTTGGTACATGTTCTGTGTGCATTTGAAGTGTTTGTTCTCTTCTTTAGAGAAAGTTTTTTTTTTTTTTTTAATTTTATTTATTTATTTAAGAGAGAGTGAGTGAGAGAGAGAGTGAGCCCATCAGCAGGGGCAGAAGGAGAGGGAGAAGCAGATTCCCCACAGAGCAAGGAGCCCGATATGGGGCTCCATCCCAGGACCCAGGGATCATGACCTGAGCCAAAGGTAGACACTTAACCAACTGAACCGCCCAGGTGTCCCTAGCTAGAGTATTTTTAATAAATGTTAATTATATCAGGTAGGTTGACAGTCTTATTTAACTTTCATTCTTGCTTTATCAGTTATTGAGAGGAGTGTTGCTATCTCTATTTGTGAATTTGTCTGTTTCTTTTTGAGTTCTATCAGTTTTGCTTCATTTGTTTTGTAGCTCTAATGTTATGAGCTTAACATTTAGGATTGTTATAACTTCTTAATAAATTGAATTCTCCAGTATTATAAAATGACCCTCTTTGTCCCTGGAAATATTCTTTGTTGTGAAATCTACTTTGTTTGATATTAATATAGCCTCTCTGGCTGGCAGGCTGGCTGGCTTGCTTTCTTTTTCTTTCTTCCTTTTGACTACTTTTCTGTTTATCTCCTTTCTTCCTTCCTTCTTCCATGTTTCTAATTTAAATTTAATATTACAAGATTTTTAGTCTAACTTTGACTCTATACTGTATCTCTTTCCTCTTATATTGGAAATCTTAATCCCTGACAACATTAACATAATTATTATCATTATCTTATAAAATATAGCATATAGATTTGAAATAATAATGCCAGTATTACCACTGGCAGGGAGGTTACTGAATGAAGTTTAAAAGGTCTTATTACTGTATTTGTTCTAAGGATGCAAAGTCAAATAGTATGCTCTTGTCTCTTGAAGTACTTCTTTTATTGGTTTCTCAGAATTGTTTATTATTTTTAAGGATTGCTTAAATTTAATTTGACTTTTGAAATATACAAGTTTCTTATGTTTCCACAGTCAGAACTCAGTTGAAGTATGTTTGGAGAGGTATCACATTCATTCCCAGCCATCTACCCTCCATATCAGAGTAATTAGAGAATAGAGATTTACCTTACTCTTTTTCACAATTAACATAGAATTCCACCATTTAGATTTACTCTGAGTTATTCAACCAGACCTTATGGATGAGCATTTGGGTTGTTATGCATAGAATCAGCTTTCTTTTGATTGGTATTAGTATGTATTTTTCCATTCTTTTAACCAGAACCTCTGCTTTTTAATTGGTATGTTTAGCCATTTACATACATGTTTATTGCTCTGTCTTTATGTTTATCTTTTCTTCTGCCATATCAAATCTTTTGTTAATCTCATTCAATGTGTTTTTTCATGTCAGATGTGTTTTTCATCTCCAGAAGTTCCAACTTTTAATGTTTTCTGTATCTCTATAGAGATACATAATTTATGAACATGAATACATGAACATAGGAGTATAGATTTTAAAATCTTATTTTTAAATTCTTGCATAATTAACACAGTGTTATATTGGTTTCAGGTATACAACACAGTGATTCATCAATTCTGTACATTGTTCATTGCCTATCATGATAAGTGTACTCTTAATCCCCTTTACCTGTTTCACCCATCCCCCCACCCACCTCCCCTCTGGTAACCATCAGTTTGTTGTCTAGTTAAGAGTCTGGTATTTTTTATTCTTTGTTTGATTTGTTTTTAAAATTCCTAACGTGAGTGAAATCATATGGTATTTGTCTTTCACTGACTTTTTACTTAGTGTAATATCCTCTAAATGGATCCATCCATGTTGTTGCAAATGGCAAGATTTCATACTTTTTTATGGATTAGTAATATTCTGTATGTACATACTACCTCTTTATCCATCCATCTATTAATGGACACATGGGTTGCTTCCATAATTTGGTTATTGTAAATAATACTGCGGTAAACAGGGGTGCCTGGGTAGCTTAGTTGTTAAGCATCTGACTTTGGCTCAGGTCATGATACCAGGGTTCTGGGATCGAGCCCTGCAACGGGCTCCTTGCTCAGCAGGAAGCTTGCTTCTCCTTCTCCCACTCCCCCTGCTTGTGTTCTCTCTCTCTCTCTCTGTCAAATAAATAAATAGAATCTTAAAACTGCAGTTAACATAAGGAGTGCATATATCTTTTCAAATTAGTATTTTCTTATTCTTTGGGTAAATGTCCAGTAGTAGAATTACTGAATCACATGGTAATTCTATTTTTGTTTTTTTGAGGAAGCTCCATCCTATTTTTCCTGGTGGCTATACCAGTTTGCATTCTCACTAACAGTACAGGAGGGTTCCTTTTTCTCCACATCCTTGCTAGTGCTTCTTGTTTTTTGTGTTTTTTATACTAGCCATTCTGACTAATGTGAGGTGGTATCTCAGTGTGGTATTCATTTGTATTTCCTTGATGATGAGTAATTTTAAGCATCTTCTCATGTGTCTGTTGGCCGTCTGCATGTCTTCTTTGGAGAAATGTCTGTGCGTGTTCTGCCCATTTTTAGGTTCGATTACTTGTTTTTTGGGTGTTGAGTTGTGTAAATTCTTTATGTATTTTGGATACTAATCCTTTATTGGACATATAATTTACAAATACCTTCTCCTGTTCAGTAGGTTGTCTTTTAATTTTGTTGGTTCCTTCCTTCACTGTGCTTTTTATTTTGATACAGTCCTAATATTTTACTTTTGCTTTTGTTTCCCTTACCTGAGGAGACTTATCTAGAAAAATGTTGCTGCAGCCAGTGTCAGAGAAATTACTGCCTATGCTCTCTTCTAGAATTTTTATGGCCTCAGGTGTCACATTTAGATTCTTAATCCATTTTGATATTTTTTTTTAATGGTATAAGAAAAAGCGGTCCAGTTTCATTCTTTGGCGTGTATCTGTCCAGTTTTCTCAACACTATTTGTTGAAGAGACTGTCTTCCCCATTTCATAAACTTGCTTCCTTTGTCAAAGATTAATCATATAATCATGGGTTTATTTCTGGGCTCTCTGTTCTGTTCCATTAATCTGTATGACTTTTTTTGTGCCAGTACCCTACTGTTTTGATTACTATCGATACGTAGTGTATCTTGAAATCTGGGATTGCAATACTTCAGTACTTTGTTTTCAGGATTGATTTGGCTAGGGGCGCCTGGGTGGCTCAGTGGGTTAAGCCTCTGCCGTTCACTCAGATCATGATCTCAGGGTCCTGGGATCGAGCCCCTCATCGGGTGGTGAGCTCAGCAGGATGCCTGCTTCCCCCTCTCTTTCTGCTGCCTCTCTGCCTACTTGTGATCTTTCTCTCTGTCAAATAAATAAAATCTTTATTTTAAAAAAAAGTGTAATGTGTAAGCCTGATGATTCACAGACCTGTACCCCTGGGGCAAATAATACATGATGTGTGGATTTTTAAAGAAAGATTGTTTTGGCTATTGAGTCTTTTGTGGTTCCATACAAATTTTAGGATTGTTTATTCTGGTTCTGTTAACAAGGCTGTTGTTGTTTTGAAAGGGATTGCATTAAATGTGTACATTGCTTTGGGTAATATGGATTTTAGCAATATATGTTCTCCCAATCCATGAGCATGAAATACCTTTCCATGTGTTTTTGTCATCTTCACTTTCTTTCATCAGTGTATTATACTTAACAGAGTACAGATCTTCCACCTCTTTGGCTATGTTTATTACTAGGTATTTTATTATTTTTGGCACAATTATAAATGGCATTTTTTCTTAATTTCTCTATTCTATTTAATTATTAATGTATAGAAATGCAATGAATTTCTGTATATTGATTTTGTATTGTGAAACCTTACTGAAATCATTTAGGAGTTCTAGTTTTTTGGTGGAGTTTTTAGGGTTTTCTATATACAGTAGTGTGTCATCTGCAAATAGTGAAAGTTTTACTTCTTCCTTACCATTTGGATGTCTTTTATTTCTTTTTGTTTTCTGATTGCTGTGGCTAGGGCTTCCAGTACTATGTTGAATAAAAGTGATGAGACTGGACATTCTTGTTTTATTTCTAATCTTACAAGGAAAACTCTTTGTTTTTTTCCCATTAAGGATGTTGTTAGCTGTGGGTTTTTCTAGAAGGCATTCATTATGTTGAGGTATGTTCCCTCTAAACTTATTTTAATGAGGTTTTTATCATGAATGGATGTCCTACTTTGTCCAGTGCTTTTTCTGTATCTGTTGAAATGACCATGTAGTTTTCATCCTTTCTCTTGTTGATGTGATATATCGCATAGATTGATTTGTGAATATTGAACCACCCTTGCATTCTGGGAATAAATCCCACTCAATCACAATGAATGATTTTTTAAAATATATGATTGGATTTGATTTGCTAATTTTTTGTTGAGTATTTCTGCATCCACTTTCATCAGAAATTTTAGCTTGTAGTTCCCTTTTTTTGTAGTGTCTTTATCTGGTGTTGGTATCAGGGTAATGCTGGCCTCATAGAATGAATTTAGAAGCCTTCCTGTCTCTTGTATTTTTTGGAATAGTTTGAAAAGTATAGATATTAACTCATCTTTAAATGTTTGATAGAATTCACCAGTGACACCATCTGGTCCTGGACTTTTTATTTGTTGGGAAGTTTTTGATTACTGATTCGATTTCATTGCTGGTAATTATCTGTTCACATTTTCCATTTTTTCCTAATTCAGTTTTGGAAACTTGTATATTTCTAAGAATTTGTCTATTCTAGGTTGTCCAGCACATAATTTTTCATACTGTTCTCTAATAAGTGAATAAAATCTTAAAAAAAAATTATAGTGGCTTTCTGTAATTAAGATTTCTTAATTAGTATATATAGGAGATAAATTTGGTATTACAAGGAGAGTAATACAATAAATTCAGGTGCAATAGGGAATGTGGAAAGACATTGGACATCAGAAACAGTTAAGAAAGTAGAAGTTGGGGCGCCTGGGTGGCTCAGTGGGTTAAGCCGCTGCCTTCGGCTCAGGTCATGATCTCAGGGTCCTGGGATCGAGTCCCGCATCGGGCTCTCTGCTCGGCAGGGAGTCTGCTTCTCTCTCTCTCTCTCTCTCTCTCTCTGCCTGCCTTTCCGTCTACTTGTGATCTCTCTCTGTCAGATAAATAAATAAAATCTTAAAAAAAAATTTATAAAAATTAAAAAAAAAAAGTAGAAGTTGGGTCTTGGCCCACTTTGTACTAGTTGTATTACGTTTAGCCTTTTTTTGTTCCTGTGTTACATAATCTTTTTGGTCCTTACTTTCTTCTTTAAGGTGTTTTTTCTCAAAGGCAGTTGTGGGAGTTAGGTACATTTTGTGAAAATGCATTATAAACTACAAATGCTGTGTAAAAAACCAAGTATCATTTTGAGATATAGCCTGAGGATTATAAATTTCAAACAGTATGTAGTTGGAAAATTTTACTGTACCTGAGCCTAACATTTTAATAACCAAAATTATTATCTTGGCCTGTGCTTTCTTTGGTTAGTTTCAGAAATTTTTTAAATTTGATTTTTGATATGCAGTTTAATAGAAATGAGTCATGTTATCATTTCTTTCTTTGCTTGGCAGCACAGCATATGCACTTCACCCACATATATGATCTGTGGGTTGTGGAGAGAAATAAGGATGTTGCTCAATAGCCCACGTATTTCCACAAAGAATACTCTTCAGTAACTCTCATGAGTTTCTCTTAGACATTAGGAAAGGCAGACCCTTACATGTTAAACTAAATATGTGAACTCAATATTGAGTGAGAAAATGTGAGGAGCAGACCATTAAGTTAAATTCTATGTCCTCTGTAAATAGCAGGGACTTTACCCATAGAGCTGATTAGAAGACCTTGGTTTTTAAGTTCTGAAACATTTCTTGTAGAATGATACAGGAGCTGTTACTGAGACTCAAAATAAGAGGCTACAGAATTGTGGGAGGCTTGCCCTCTATTTATGAATCAGATTTTAAGTGGAAACCACAGTCGTTTCCTTCTCATTCATGCTTTAGCAGAGGATGTGATGCCATAGATCTAGCTTGGTTTGTAGTTTCTCCTTTAAGGTTCACACCACATTCTTTTCCTGTTTAGAAGCCACAACAGTTTTAATATATTATCAAACCACAGAATGTACCTTGCTGGATATTTACTGGGGGAATGTGTGCTACATATTATTTGGTAGAGCCAGTACTGATCGTGGCAGTCTAGTTTAAGTCATATTTCAGAAATACAGCATAAGTAGATAAAAGTGCACAATATAGATAGATGTATTTGGGGTAGGTGTGGTATATAGGCATACATCTGCACACTTGTGGAAAACAATTTTAACCCTTTGATTATATTAATTTATATTTTAAAATAATGCTTTATATTGTTTAACTTGAATATATGTTAATTTTCTTTTTTTCTTTCTTAGCGTCATGGCATGCCATGGGTTGCCTCTCATAAATGGACAAAGCTGTGACCCTTATGCAACAGTTTCTCTAGTGGGCCCTTCTAGGTAATGTTTTGTTTTGTTTTGTTTTTTAAGTTTTTATTTAAATTCCAGTTAGTTAACATACACTATAATATTAGTTTCAGGTGTACAATAAGTGATCCAACATTTCCCTACAACACCCAGTGCTCATCACATGTGCACTCCTTAATCCCCATCCCCTATTTCTCCCACCCCCCATTTCTCCCATGCCCCCACCCACCTCTCTGCTGGTAATCATTAATTTGTTCTCTATAGTTAAGAGTCAGTGTTTCTTGATTTGCCTCTTTTTTTTTCTCCTATGCTCATTTGTTTCTGAAATTCCACATATGAGTGAAATCATATGGTATTTGTCTTTCTCTGACTGACTTATTTCACTTAGCCTAATACTCTCTAACTCCATCCATGTCATTGGTAGGTAGTGTTTATTGAATTATTATTAGATTTTTTTTTAACTCTAAACACATAATTTCAAGCATGCCTTTATTTTCCATAAGTACACTGATTTTAATCCAGAAATGTAAACATCTCTGGATCTGAAGACTTAGTATGTATGTGGGCTTAAATGATTTCCTTCTTCGACAGTAGATGCTTCATTACATTGAAATGATCAGTGGTTGGCTTCTATTTGTAACCTGGAGTTAGGAATTCAGAGTAGGAGAGCAAATTATTATTAGATTTTTATGTTTTAAAATGTGACTTAAGAATTACAAGATTAAGATTTTAAGAATAAATGCTAAATGGCTATTTATGACACAAAGTTAATGAACGCATTGAAAGAAACATTTTTAGTGAGTTCTGTTATACATTTGGAAATAACCAAGTCCTGTTCCTGTAGAAAGAAAGTGGATGCCATTTCAAATATGCTGGACTCTTAGACTGTAGGGAGCAATGTTAATTTTATAGTAGTTAAAATGTTCTTTAAAACATAAATTTGACCTTCCTCACTCATCATTGGCCTTCCTACCTTCAAATGTCTTAGATTTTATATGGGTAAAATCCTGTTTTAAGAAATGCTAGCTCAGAATCGCAAGGCAGTTTCCATATTTTTATCTGGAAAACTGCTAGGAACTAAAAATGCCTTTTCTGCTCATGGCATCTGTGCTCTACAGAGAGAATTCCAAGCTGTAGACAGCCTGCTGAAGTACCAGAACATGGTAAAGTGCACCATATCATTGATTTAATTTCTTTCTAATGATTTATGGAAAAACCTATAGCAATTTATGTATTTTATATTTTATAACTTCATTATGATTTCTTTCAGAGCCTGACTAGTCTGAAATTTGCCTACAACTTTGAAGGTTTAAAATCAGGAAACAAAGAGCAAATATTTGCTTTATACCAAACTCATACATACATACACAGACACATACCCCTTTTCCCCAACTTCAGGCTCTCTAGGTATTCTTTTTATTTATTTATTTTTATTAATTTTTCTTAATTCCAGAATAGTCAGCATACAGTGTTACATTAGTTTCAGGTGTACAATAGAAGTATTTTTATTTTTTAGAAATCACCAGTAAGTCACTTTTTAAAAATGTATTAATATATGTACATAAAGTACCTAGCGCCATGCCTAGTACTTACTGTGTGCTCAAACAGTATTGCACTGTTAGCACTATAGATGCTTCTAAAGTTGAAAGCAGATACTCAGTCCTTTAACATTCATGTTATCAGAGGGATTAGTTCTGGATGTTAAAAATGTTTAACCTAATTGAGCTATTTTTTTGTTTCTGTTTATAATCTGTAGCTAAAGACAAATTCTTTAATGTAATCATTTAGTAACACAGAAGTGGAAACCATTTG
Source organism: Lontra canadensis (assembly GCF_010015895.1). Lineage (NCBI taxonomy): Eukaryota > Metazoa > Chordata > Mammalia > Carnivora > Mustelidae > Lontra > Lontra canadensis. The sequence continues at coordinate 21,483,602 of NW_022631000.1, forward strand.
GCATGTGAATTTGGTTTTAAGAGTCATTATTGGTATTGATAGTGTACTATCATCACATAAGATGTTAAAATTGGGAGAGGGTGGGGAAAGACTGCGGGATTTCCGTGTACATTTCTTTGCAACCTTCTCTAATTATTTCACAAGAAAAAGTTTTTTTAAAAAGCCATATTGTAAGCCCAAGAAATAAATTTAGTTAAGAATGCTTTTTGTGTTCCTCAGGTATTTTTCAGCAAAGATAAAGGTACTCTGAATCTCACTGTCTTCCTTTTGCCATTCTGATATAAAATAAGCTTATATATGTAAAATAAGCTTGATGGTCAGCCTAGTGTAGCCATAGAAAGAAAATACAATCTTGTCATATATCGCATATACAAACTTGTATTTTCTTTGATTTGGGTCTTTAGAGACATGTCAGATTTTTTCCCCCAAGTAATATTTAAAACTATAGTTTTCCCTGAGTCATCTTAACAGCTAAAGGGAGGTCAGGCTCCCTGGTTGGAAATAGCATGTTTTATAATTGTGTACCATTAAGTTCTACAAGGTAAAACTCTACCACATTGGAACAGGAATGACCAAAAGAAGACAAAAGTAAAGAAGAAAACAAGCAATCCGCAGTTTAATGAAATCTTTTATTTTGAGGTAACTTTTTATTTTATATAAATGTTGACATTGAATATTTAATATCGAATGCTGGTTTACTTCTTTTTTTGAACTATAGCCATAGTAATCATTTAATCAGCTAATGCAACTAAGCATTTCTATTCCAAGAACAGTAGAACCATGATATAATGTGGTAGAGGACCAGTATATAAAACAAATAAAGGCAGAACTACAACGGATTTGGGGATAGGAAGGACTAGGGCCACACCTACTCTCTAGTCATCCCTATTACCACACCCTCCTTCACACACCCTCCCACCTTATCCAGCCCCCCACCTGACACACAGTGGCCACTGGACTCTTATACTGAGTACTACTGTTTGAAAATCACTAGTAAAGTAAGTATGACATCAGTTGGTTGGAGTTCTTGTCCCAGTTGATGTGGAATAAATCACTAAATGTGAGGTTTAAGTTTATCTTGTGAAAAGATAATTTTGTAAGAGAAAACACTAGCTATCCTTCCTGGCAGAGTTTTTAGGAAGCCCAAATGTGAGAATGCGTTGAGACCATAAAGTGCTATAAGATTAAAGCCTTATTATTAAGTTCTTTTTAGCTAATTGCCTCTATAGACAAATGCTTGTTTTCATAGAGATCTTCAGCTACCTTGAAGTTGCCCCAAAATATAGTGCTTTGGAGTTCTTTACTGTGGAGCATTTGCTAAAGAAATCCTTTTTCATATTATTTGAAAACTACAGGGAAGAAAAAGACCTCAGATTTCTAAAAGATTGTGTTCTAACCATAGAACATGTCGCAAGTGAGATTAGTTAGCATGTAGGAAGATTTGGGGAAAAGTTCCATTGTGTGCTTTTTCCTCTTTTGTATGTGTGTTTTTCTTGATAATTCCAAGTGGAGAGGAGTGAGAGCACATCTAGCCATGCCTAATTACTATATAAAAAAATACAGGTTGAGGAAAATACCAAAATTGAAGTAGGAAGAATTGTGAGGATGGAGGCAAGGGAGAAAGACAAAAGAAAAAGTACCAGTATGAGACTTTTCCATTTCCAGCTAAGGACTTCGGTGGTTATATATTTATCAGTGGCTATTAAATCTAGCCTGCAGAAAACATGGGGCAACTTGGAGCAAGCAGATGGCCTTTTGAAAGGCAAGGTCTGACCTGCTTGCTGTATTCAGGTGTACATATGAAGCCTTAAAATATTTATTCAAAAAGCCCTTTGTTGAACAGATTATAAAGATAAGATTCAATCTCTGTCCTCGAGCTAAAGCAAGAGACACAAAGCACACATATACATGCATACACACAGCAGCAAAATGCAGTAGATACAGGGAAGGTCAGATGAGTTTTTCAGCTGAGTTAAGTTAGGGAGGAGTATTAGAGAGAAAGAACATTTTGAGCATAGACAAAGATACAGAAAAGCAGTAAGTTACATCCAAAGAATAGCAAATAGTGATTTAACTGGAAGGGTTCTATAAGAGAATAATTGGAGCAAAGCTTAAAAGCTAGACTAGGACCAACTATGAAAGGCCTTGACTACCTGTGGCTGACGTGCTTACAGAGTAGCTGTTGAATGTTTTTGAGCCTGGAAGTGGTAAGAGTAATGCAGTGTTTTAGGAAGAATTAACCGTGATCTGTGGGCCAATCGCTGAGAAAGAACAGAAATCAAGATACTCATAGTTTAGTAGGTGTTTTTTTGTTGTTGTTTTTTTGTTTTTAAAAAGGAAGGTGGAGGGGCTTCTGATCCAAGAGAGTAACGTGGGAAAAGAGAGGAAGTGACAGATGAGAAAGAAGCTGTAAAGGGGAGGATAACAAATTGATTATAGAAGAAAAGACAAAGGGAAAAGTCAGGTGTCCTCATGGTTTCAAATCTGGAATAAGGGAAAAGTTAAGGAAAACAGAAGTGGTTCGGTTGGGGACATAATGAACTTGAGGTCTGACGTGAAAACCCCTCAGTAGGGAGTTCATGACAAACATAAGATGGGTGATGGCTGTAGATAAGCACTTAAGATTTGCTTGCCAGAGAGTCAAGGAAGCCAGGGGAATAGCGGCATACAATATAGGAGAAAAGTGAGGAAGCTCAGCTTTGAGCATGTCTCTTAATTTCTGTCCTTTAACTTCCTCATTTTCAAGATGAGGATAATAAATCTAGCCCTGCCTGCTTCAAAACAGCATTCTGATGAACAAAGAAGATAATGGATGTGAAAGCACTTTGTAAACTGTATAGCCCTTTGCAGCTCTTAGAGCAACGTAAAAGTTAAGACCGTGGAGAAAACCAGTATTTATAGGTTCTGAAGAAGAAGAGGTCCCACAGGAAGAAGCAGAGAACAGGAGGTTGCCTGGGTAGTGCCTGGGTAAATTCAAAACAGTGTTTCTGGGAAAGGAGGTATGGTTGTACTCACTTGTTCTGGGGTCAAGGAAGATGAGAACTAAGGACTCAGCATCAGACCTGGTTACTAAGAGATGAGTTTGGGGAGGATGATCTGTGAGGAAACCAGATTATAAGGAGTCACTGTAGTGACTGGGTGTGAGGAAGTGGCGGCTGCAAAGATGGATTACAGTTTTGAGATATTTGTCTGTGAAAGGAAGGAGATAAATAGGAAGACCATAATTTAAGTATAGAATTTTTCTTAGACTTTAGTGAGGTGAATAAGCTGGTAAAAAGCTATAATTAAAATAGATGAAATGTTTTTGTTTTGTTTTATTTTGGTGCTGAAACCTGGGAATAGATCAAATGTTTACTGCATGCTTACTGTATGTCATGCATGGGTGGAATAGTCTTGGAGAAGAGGAGGATCATCTCATCTCTTGTTCAGAATAAATGAGAAAACTCATCAAGTAGAAGGACCATGTGAGAATGAACACGTTCAGGTGGATGGTAGCAGAGGAAGTCCCTGCCGGTTGCCTTGGTATTTTTGGTAAAAATGCGAGAAGGAAGTGTAAGGATAGAATTGATATCTTGAGAAATGTAGGAAAGTCTTCAAACAGTTCTTCGCATGTGCAGCTTCGCCAAAATAGAACGCTTTTACTCTTTGAGTCACTAAGAGATTACATATGAGTCAGAGAACCTAGTGTTGCTGTAGATTTAGTTGATAAGGAAGGGCATGGAGGCAAAATTGCCTTTGGTGTTTTTGTACTGCCTTATTCTTACCTCCCTGCTACTTCCATAGCCGTTTTTATCTTTAGCTTTGGGGGAACTATTACCTAGGCGTTTTCCTCTGTTTATAATAAACACAATTGAACATTTTAGCGATGATAGTTTTTTAAGTTCATGTAGGAAAAAATATTTAAAATTTTTTTGTAAACTAAAATATTTTGTTCACAGGTAACCAGATCCAGTAGTTACACAAGAAAGTCTCAGTTCCAGGTAGAAGAGGAGGACATTGAAAAGCTAGAAATTAGGTATTTGTCTTAGAGTTTTAAAGATCTGCTTTTTTTTTGGTGCCAAAAGAAAATCCTAAATCTAAAATAGAAAAACCGTAAAAAGAAAATAGGTGAACCAAGCTTAATAGACTTCTCTTTAGCAAGATGGTTGATGAAACTTAGAGAAACAGGCATCTAATTTAAATTCATACTATCTTTTCAAAATCTGTTTTCTTTGCAGAAGTAGTCAAGGTATAATTATTTAATACCAAAGATGACCTGATTTTCACCGATTTTATTATATTTTTAATTTTCACAAATTTAATTGCTCTTTAAATTTCTTAATCTAACATAATGGATGCAAAGAATATATAGAAAAGTAATTATATATTAGCCAATTTAGAAATAATTTTTTTATTCTTCTTAACATATCTGCTGTCTAACAGAAATTTCAGTGAGGTAAGAAGTCTTGTAAGATAATTCAACAGGTGCATGTGTTTGAAGTTTGTGCTATTTAGGTCTTAAATCTCTGCTGTTTGGGAGGGAAAAGTTCTGTAAGTGCATGTACAGGTGTGGTGTTAACAGTGTGTTCATCTAAAGGGTGTATTAGTCACATGTTTGGAATGATCAGGTAATGTATTTTGTTTAAATCACCTATCTTTACATATTAACTGGCTCTAATTGAGAAAGAAACTGTAGTCTTGTGTTGGTTTCTTTTCTCAAAGTCAACAAGGTAACTCCCAGTTCTTACTGCTACAGGTTAAAATAAAGCCTAGACTTTGAAACTAAGAAACTTAAGTGCTTTCTTTTAGACTATTTAAAATAGTTATACTCTGTGCTTATAAAATAAAAGCTACTGCAATATTTTCTTTTCTTAGTTTAGTTAGTGAGGTATATGACAACGCTAACATCTCTTACTTTTAAGCATGTAAAATTAATGCTGTAATGCAATCAAAGTGATTTGAAGCTACCTGTTGGCGTGTGTGCTCTTAAACATTGTTTGCAAAAAATAAAGTTTTATTTTTAAATTTTCAGAATCGACTTGTGGAATAATGGAAACCTGGTCCAAGATATTTTCCTGGGTGAGATTAAGGTTCCTGTGAACGTGTTAAGAAATGATTCCTCTCATCAAGCCTGGTAAGAAGACAAACATTCTAATGAACTCCACAGTAGGTCATCCCCTTTAATAAAATGGTTGAAATGCTTACTATATGCATATTTTTAAAATTTGAGATAGAATAAGCCAGAAGTCATTAACTTTAATTGATTTGGTTATTAATTTATTTTTGCAGAAATAGAAGTACATTCATAGTTTTATGACTTGACCTCTAGAACTGAGATGTGAGAACTGAATTATCTAGGAATATTGTTCTGTTCAAAAATGAAATCTTAACTCTAAGGAGAAAATGAAAATCACTTAAAACATTACATAGGAGTTGCCCGTGTGAGAAGATGCTTGGTTACAGATCAGCATCTGCAGTCCAGAAGCCTTATTAATGGTGATAGGAACTGTACATGTTTGAAAACAGGATTTATGATAGGGAATCCACTGTTAATGGGCTCTAACCAGTTATTTTTCCTTTACCACACCCCGCTGAAATGCACTGTGAATGGCCCTGATGTTATTTTAAATGTCTAGGGTCAGGGCGCCTTGGTGGCTCAGTTGGTTGAGCATCCATCCACCTCATGATTTCAGCTGAGGTCATGATCTCAGGGTTGTGAAATCAGGCCCCACATTGGGCTCTATGCTCAGCTGGGAGTCTGCTTGAGATTCTACCCCCACTCCCACTCCTGAGTAAATAAATGTGTGTCTAGGGTTCAGATGTTGAGCTGATTCAGTAAATACTTTCTTGAGGTGCTCTGGTGGCTCAGTAATAGTTACTTTATTATTTTACCTCTTCATGTCTTTAACAGTGACATTGAACTGATGGTAGATAAAACATACTGTTCATACATTAAACTGGTGTTATTTTCCTTAGCAGAATTGATGCAGAACTATCATTTTTTTCTGCCAAGAGCACTTAAAAGTATGTCTGTCCTGCCCCTTCCAGTAGGTTGCCCAGCAGCCCTCATGCTAGACTTGGGTTTCCACTGAGCATTAATAAACAGGCCTTTCTCTTTGCCTCTAAGGCCCACTATTTAGAACTCAGTTTCAGTGCCTAGAAGAGGAGTTGGAATTGTTGGAATCGTTTATTTTATTTTTTAAAAAAGATTTTATTTATTTGACAGATATCACAAGTAGGCGGAGAGGCAGGCAGAGAGGGGGGGAAGCAGGCTCCCTGCTGAGTAGAAAGCCCGATGTGGGGCTCGATCCCAGGACCCTGGGATCATGACCTGAGCCAAAGGCAGAGGCCTAACCCACTGAACCACCCAGGCGCCCCAGAATTAAGTGTTTAGAGGTTTCTTACTGTGGGCATCAATCTCATTTGTCTTTAAAAAAGAGCCTCCCTTGGGCACCTTGCTCAGTCAATTAAGTGTCTGCCTTTGCTTCAGGTCATGATCCCAGGGTCCTGGGATCGAGCCCTAAATTCCAGGTACCAGACCAGCAGGAAACCAGCTTCTTCTCCCTCTGCCCTCTCTCTCCCTCTGCACCTCACCCTGCTTGTTCTCGCTTGCTTGCTCTCCCTTGCTGTCTCTTGCTATCTTTGTCTCTCTCTCTCTTTCTCAAATAAATAAATCTTTAAGAAAAATTTATACAACATGGAATAGAAACATAGGTAGAATGGAGTATACAAATGTGAATGCCATTTTCTTTCAAGTCAGAAATTAAATTCTTGGGCTCCTTCATCATTTGTAGAGTTGTAGCATCCCCTTGTGGGATCGATGGTAATTGCATGAAAGCACAGGAAAAGCTTTCTTTACCTTCAGAATTTAAGGCATATTCTTTCTAATCTTGGTAGTAGGAAAGAGAATAATTATCAGTAATGTAATCCTGTTGTTTGAAAAGTTTCAATTTGCTTTCCTTTTTCACGTGATTTCAATTAGTATTTGTCTATTATAGTCTTTTCCTGAAAACGGGTTTTAATGGTTCCAATTTAATTTTTTTCTCAGATTACAACATGATCCAATCATTCCCCTTTTCCTTTCTTGGCTTTTCAGTTCCTTAACAATGACATATGTTCTTTATTATGAAACTTCTGTCAGATGTTAGGAGTAGCTTATTAATGTTGATAGTCACTCATTTTAACTTTAACCTTATAGATAGTAGAATTTTATATGATTTTCTTAATCGATAATATACCCATACGGTTCACAGTTCAAAAGATAAAAATCTGTGTCTTGTCCTAGTCCCTCAGCTAGTCATTTTCCCTCTTCTGAGGCACTCACTGTTTTGACTTTCTGGAAATATTTTATGGAATATAGTCAAATATGTATATATCCTTTTCCCTTCTTTACACAAATCGGCACATACTATATCCTGATCTGCACCTTGCTTTTCTCACTTACCAGTGTAGTAGAACTTCAGTAAATATTTGTGGAACCTTGATAGTGGTTAAGAGTGGAGTCTGGAACCAAATCTTAACCTTTGCTGTAACTACCTGTGTGACCTTGAACAGGTTACTCTACCCGTTGGCTTTGCCTTTCTCTGGCTGTAAAATGGGAGCAGTACAAATAGTACCTGCCTCCCAGAGTTGTTAGAGGATGAAATGCATTCATCCTCATCAATGAGACAAGCTGCAAGTGCATTGACCATGGATATAGCTCATGGCTCTCATCATTACAGTGATTGCTACTGTCATCACCATTCCTCCACCATTCCTCCATACAGAATTTCTGCATCCTTTTTGTCATACCAGTGTTCCATTGTTTACGATGTTCGAGAATCTCACAAGCAGTCTAGTTCTGTCTTATTTCACCAGTTCCCGTCAGTATTTTAATGTGCGCAAAACCTTTGTGTGATTGTACAAATTGGCACAATTTTCCCCCAAATATTCAACATGTAAAAGTGGACATTAAGAAAAGACAATAGAGGGACACCTGGGTGGCTCAATTAAGCATCTGCCTTCTGCTCAGGTCATGATCCCAGGGTCTGGGATTCGAATTGAGTCCTACATCAGGCTGCTTGCTCAACAGAGTCTACTTCTCCCTCTCCCTGCTGCTCTCCCTGCTTGTGCGCGCGCGCACGCGCGCTCTCTCTCTCTCTCTCACAAATAAATAAAATCTTTAAAAAAAAAAAGTAGGTTCACATAGTAGATGAAACAAATGGGGTTTTAAACATAAGCACTTCATGCATATTTAAAAATAGATTAATATTTTACTTGAGAGGAGTTGGTTGTGTAGTTTGCTAATTTTGCCACCTATCTTTAATCTCCTATCTTAAGTAAAAATCCATTGATAATGCTTACTTTTATGGAACCAGAAACAGCATTCAAGTGTTAGTAGAGCTGCCTCTGAACAGTTACTTAACAGCTTCCGAACATTACTTCATTATGCTTGTTTTCAGCATTATGAACAAATAATTGTAGTTTTTACCTGCCTACTTCAATTATACAGACCTTGTGGTTAAAATTTTTCAAATGCTAGATTTGTTTTTTCCCTATTAAGGAGCTGTTACAACAGCTGAATCTTGAGAGCATCAGGCTTACTTTTATGCCTCTCCAATTGTGAATTTAAAAATATATGTAGAGCAACTGAATTCCACTTTCAGTTAATATTTCTTTATTTCCTTTTTCTTATTCTTTCAAACTAAAATGCTTTACTCAAAAACTGAAGAAAATATATTTGATTTGATTTTTTCTTTTAAATCCCTTGACCTTATATACATGGCCATGTATCCTCATTTAACAAATCTCGAGAGTTTACTCTTTACCTCTAATTCAAATTACTTTGTCCACAGGGGATCCTTCAGGGTTTAAACGGTCTTTTAAAATAATATTATAAAATAACAAATCATGTTTATGTAGTTACATTAATAAGTACATTTATCTATAGTTATTTCTATATTTAAGTGGTAACAGTTATATATAAATCTTACATAAATAACAGCTGCATAGTGTTTACTGTGTACCTGGCACTCTTCTAAGTGCTTTACTTATATAACCTCCTTAGAGTTGTTGTAAGGATTAAATCAGATACTATTATTACCCCTTATATAGAGTAATAATAAGGTAAGGAAATAAGCGCAGAGAGATTAAGTGGTTTGCCCAGGGTCATACAGCTGAGATTTGGACCAAATACTCTGACTTCAAAGTTTATGTTCTTAACCAATTACTATAATAAATTTACCTTAATGTACATTTATTTTTTAAAGATTTTGTTTACTTATTTGAGAGAGACAGAGAGAGCACAAGTGGGGGAAAGGGACAGAGGGAGAAGCAAACTCCCTGCTGACCAGGGAGCCTGATGTGGGACTCAATCCCAGTTCCCAGGAGCCTGGGATCCTAATTTGAGCTGAAGGCAGGCACTTGACCAAATGAGCCACCCAGCTGCCCCATAAATATTTTTTATATGTTTAAAACTCAAAAATGTTCGGGGTGCTTGGATGGCTCAGTTAAGGGTCCAGCTCCTGATTTTGGCTCAGGTCATGATCTCAGGGTTGTGAGATGATCCCATGTAGGATTCTGTATTCAGTATGAAGTCTGTTTAAGATTCTCTTTCTCTCCCTGTCCCTTTGCCCATCCTGCCCACTTGTGCACACGTGCTCTCGTTCTTAAATAAATAAATTAAAAATGTTTTTTAAAAACCCTCAAAAACATTCTCTGTTTTAAGCTGAAATCAAAGATTTGAGTGCCCCTTGCTTTATAAAATATTGTTAAAAGTTGGGGGAGCATGGGGGAGGTTGTAAGTTGAGGGTATTTTGAAATTTTATGTTTTTTTAAGTAGACACAGATGAGATCCTGTGCCCAGAAGGATTTCTTACCCTTCCAAAGAAACCCAAGGAAACAAGCTTAAAAAGCGAGGCAGGAGTGAGGCCTTCCGAGGTTCCTGGGCATTCTAAAGGAGTGATACATAATAATTAGTAACTGGTGTAGCATTGCCCTAATTCCTCTGCACAGAACATCCCATGTTAGGATTATAGATCTATTTTGCTGGTAATTTGTAATTTGTGAGAGTAACAGAAGGACAAGGCATACTCCTTCCTCCAGTAATTTGGAGATAAGGGAATTAAAGTTGCCTTCTGAGTAAAATTCCTATAGAACAAACCAAAACAAAATCTGTAAATCTGAGTAGAATATGGGGACACTGTTTAAGATTTAAGATGGGTTAGTGCATCTTAGGGAGGCAGAACCAAGTTGTAACTATAATACAAGTATTTCTATTTTTATATCCCATATATGGAAAACACTAGTTAAAATGGAAGAGGAATATTAGAACAATAAGAAAGGATCCTAGAGAGGCAAACGTGGGTAGGTACTACCCATTTAAATACAATCAAGAGGGAAGGAGATTCTGCTCTAGAAGCATGACTGCTTCCTTCGTAAAACTGTTATCTTAGCTGAGAATTAAGACCACCTCAGTCTCTGTGTTGTATCTCTATCTCACTATAGTCCCTCTGATAATATGGCTTTCCAAATAGCTTACCAGTACGTAAAAAAAATATATTAATCAAACAGATGAAAGACTTGTATTAACAGGTTAAAAAGAAAAAGGTGTATTAGTTGCAGCAAGGAAAATAGATGAAGTGCCACACAAACCAGTGATAGTTGTTGAGGCTGAGTGGTAAGTGTTGGGGAGGTGCTGAGTTGAGGGTACTCTTTATTAATATAACCACTCTTCGCCCTACTTTTGTGAATGAACATTTGTTTGCATAATAAAATGTGTTGGTCACAAAAAAAGTCCAGGTATTTTAACTGCTTGGCTGTTGTATTTTTTTTCATAAATTTAGAAATTGGCTTTCTGCTTTAAAGATACCAGTCCCTATGCTCAGTCATTGCAGTTAGGTTTGCTTTTAGATAAAACGAGGTATCTGAATTTGCATGTCTACAAAACATTTACTAGATTGTGGAACTTGACCAAAGTAATGTCCTTTTCTGGATGTTTGGTGATCAGCGAACTAGACTTTTCCCTTAAAGTTACTTCTGGGTCACCTTTGCTAGTAGGCTTATATGCAGTTATTTCCTCAGGCAAATCTTTAAAACATTATTTCTCAAATCAGAGAATAGAAATTCTGAAGGCTGGGGGTGCCTGGGTGGCTCAGTGGGTTAAGCCTCTGCCTTCAGCTCAGGTCATGATCTCAGGGTCCTGGGATCAAGCCCCACACCAGGCTCTCTGCTCAGCAGGGAGCCTGCTTCCCTCTCTCTCTCTGCCTACTTGTGATCTCTGTCTGTCAAATAAATAAATAAAATCTTAAAAAAAAAAATTTGAAGGCTGGTGTTTCAAGATAGAGATTCTGCTTTCGTAGATAGTGATATAATTTCTTCTCCCATTATTGTCATCCCCTCATCTTTTTAAATTTTGCTTGGTTGATTATCTAGTTCCCTTTTATGTCTTTAATTATATCTTTCTCAAAGCTAATAAATATTCCATTAAATCCCCCCTGCCTTCTGTTTTTAAAGTAGTGTAATGGAGAGGCCATAGGTGATAAATACCAAAAGTAAATATCAACACTAATGACACTACTTTATAAAAAGTATTCTAGGTAGTAAGTAAAGGAGGAATGATAGAATTCTAAAACTATCATTTTGTGATGCCTCGGTGGCTCAGGTCATGATCCCAGGGTCCCATATCGGGCTCCTTGCTCAGCAGAGAGTCTGCTTCTCCTTCTGCCTCCTGTTCACCCTGTATGTGCTCCCTCTCCCTGACAAAAAACTAAAGTCTTCAAAAAAAAAATATCTATTGTTTTATAACCTGTGAAAGTTATGATTCTAGGTGGTGCTTATCAGTGACTGCTAATATCACAAAAGGGGAAACAGACATTAGTGCCTCTTTGTGGTACTACACAACACTATCAGTGAAATGTTCTTGCCAGCATATCAAATTTGAATCTAACCAAGCCTCTAGATCTAACTGCCAATATACAGAAAGTACAGAGAGGACAAAGAACATGCTAAGTGATGTCATGGAAATAGAGGTGGATTTAGCATAATCCCAGATGTAGAAAATTCAATTCTAGCTACCTGATTTCTTAGGGAATAGAGAAAATCTGTAGGTTTAAAGAAACTTAAGGATCAACCAGTTAAATTCTATGGACCTTGGATATAAACAAATTGTAGAAAAGTATTCATGATAAAGTTTGGGAGAGTTTGAATACGGACTGGATAATGATGATTTTTAAAAGTTATTATGTAGTTATAGTTATATATATTGAAATATTTATAGGTAACATTATAAGATGCCTGGAAATTGCTTTAAAATAATGCAGGAATGGGATGGGAGGAGTGAGTAGAGGTATGGCTTAAACAAGAATAGCCTTGAGTTGATGATTCCTAAAGCTAGGTGATAGGTGCATGGGGGTTCAAACGATGTACTGTCTTCTTTACTTTTGTATGTGTTATTAAATTTTCATGATAAAAATTCTTTAAAAATAACATTTCTGATTTTTGTCCTACAAACTCCTCTTAATTTTAAACATTTTTCTTGAAAAATTTTAAAACTATCTTTGTACATATATTTTATGCCTTCTATTTACCTAAAAAAATTTCATATAAATCTGATTTTTGCAAATAAAAATATTTTGAGTATAGTTACATTGTTTCTCCTTTAATAATATAAGAATCTATTTATAAACCTTTAATCACTAACTTTTTTAAAAAGTAAGTTCATGTTTTTACATATATAATAAGATTTACTTTAAAACAAGATCACTTATGCCTTCTTGTGGTATTTCTTACCTATTGCAGCTAAATAAATATGTATTTCTTAAATTTAGTGAGATGTTATTTTTTATTATACATTGGATTTTAAATGTTTTACTTTTATTATCTTCTAAATCTACAAGCTAATCAAACTCATTCAGCCCCTTTGAGATCTTATTTTTTTACTTTTAGTTTACTTTAATTTTTACTTTTTGCTTCCCAGATAAAAGTCTGTTTATAGCTTTCTAGTTCAATATATAACTGATATTAAGCCTCTGAAGATTGATGGTTGGCTACTTATAAAGTGTCCTAACCTTAAATACTAAGTTGACTTTTTCGGTTTGGGGTTTGTTGTTGTTTTGTTTTGTTTTGTTTTTGGGTTTTTTTTTTGCAGCTTAACTGTTTATTTACTTCACCAACTTGGATGCTTATTATCATCTCATGTAGTCAGTTGTATTTTTACTTTAGGTACTTGCTACAGCCAAGAGACAATGGAAATAAGTCATCTAAAACTGATGATCTGGGGTCTCTTCGATTAAATATATGTTATACAGAAGACTATGTGCTTCCATCAGAGTACTATGGTCCTTTGAAAACGTTGCTGCTAAAATCACCAGATGTTCAGGTACTTAAAAATCATAAGGGTATGATTTAATATGAAACGGCTAAAATAATTCTGTAAATTATGTAGAAAATATTTCAGAGTATCAAGTTTTATTAAAATGGGGTGGTTGTGTGTGTGTGTGTGTAAAATTTATCTGGACCACAGTACTGTGATTCCAGAACATGCTTGAAATTTTCATCTCTGAGAAAAATTTAAAAAAATTAAATATTGTTCTATATAACAGTAATAGTCAGTAAATATGCTTGAATTACTTATACAGGCTAGTGATTGAACATTTAGTCATATTTCCTTGATTTTGTGCTTGTTTTTGCCTTTCTGTATTCTAGCCTATATCTGCCTCAGCTGCTTACATTTTGGGTGAAATTTGTCGAGATAAAAATGATGCCGTTTTGCCCCTTGTACGACTGCTGCTGCACCATGATAAACTTGTTCCTTTTGCCACTGCAGTGGCTGAATTAGACTTGAAGGATACACAGTAAGAGTTATATTAAAATGTTAATTATGTGTGTTGAGATTGGATTTTAGTCTGCCAAATTGTTTTTGTAATTTCACTTCTTTTGTGTTGACCAATCCTATTCCTACTGAATAGGATTCTGAAAAGAACTGCTTAGCAAGAGATAAAAGGCAGTTCTTTAAGTTAGCAAACAGTATCCACCAACAGCAACATGAACAGTTGATGAAGGGTTTTTTAATTCAGTGTCAAAATTTCCTGTTACTCATCTTTGCTACTGTTTGTAATGATTCACGTGTCACAGATTAAGTACTAGGTCAGAAGTTGGGTTGGGTTTTTTTCCTTACCCATTATCACCCCTATATACATATATGTGATACCATGAAAAACAGTCACCTGGCTTTGCAGTCCTGTCATAGCACTGTTTCATACACACACAAACATTCTACTTTTGTAGTTCATTAATATCATTTGCTTTTTTTTTTTTTTTTAAACTTACTATTTGGGGTAAATAGTTTTGGTAAGTTTGAAAAGCCTAATGGCAGCAAGTTTTTTTTTTCTTTAAATTTATTTAATTAACATACAATATATCATTGGTTTCAGAGGTAGAGGTCAGTGATTCATCAGTCTTACATAATACCAGTGCTCATTACATCATGTCCCCTGTTTAATGTCCATCACCCAGTTACCCCATTCTCTCCACTACCTCCCTTCCAGCAACCCTCAGTTTGTTTCCTATGATTAAGAGTCTCTAATGGTTTGTTCCTCTCTGATTTTGCCTTTTTGTTCCTCTCTCTTTCCCTCTTATCCTCTGTTTTGTTTACTAAATTCTACAAATGAGTGCAATCATAATGGTAATTGTCTTTCTCTTATTTTGCTTAGCATAAAACCCTCTGGTTCCATTCATGTCATTGCAAATGGCAAGATTTCATTCTTTTTGATAACTGAGTAGTATTTCCATGTGTGTTTATGTGTGTGTGTTTATACACATGCCACATCTTCTTTATACATTCATCTTTGATGGACATCTGAGGTCTTCCCATAGTTTGGCTATTGTGGACATTGCTGCTATAAACATTGGGGTGCACGTGCTCCTTCTTTTCACTACTTTTATGTCTTTGGAATAAATACCCAGTAGTGTAATTGCTGGGTCATAGGGTAGCACTATTTTCGACTTTTTGAGGAACCTCCATACTGTTTTCCAGAGTGCCCGTACCAGCTTGCATTCCCACCAACAGTGTAAGAGGGTTTCCCTTTCTCTGCATCCTCCCCGACATCTGTCGTTTCTAGAGTTGTTAATTTTAGCCATTCTGACTGGGGTGGGGTGGTATGTTGTGGTGGTTTTGATTTGTATTTCCCTGATGCCAAGTGATGATGAGCATTTTTTCATGTGTCTGTTGGCCATCTGTATGTCTTCTTTGTCTTACGTCTTGGCAGCAGGCTTTTTAAATGGATGGTAAAGGGGTGCCTGGGTGGCTCAGTGGGTAAAGCCTCTGCCTTCAGCTCAGATCATGATCCCAAGGTCCTGGGATCGAGCCCCGCATCAGGCTCTCTGCTCAGCAGGGAGCCTGCTTTCCCCTCTCTCTCTCTGCCTGCCTCTCAGCCTACTTGTGATCTGTCTGTCAAATAAATAAATAAAATCTTAAAAAAAAAAAAATAAATGGATGGTAAAAATTACTAAAATTGTATATATAGCCAAAGTCATGTATCTCATGTTATGGATTTCACAGCATCCGTTTACTGCTCTTGGTTTCATCTTATTTCTGTTTGTATTTCAGAGATGCAAACACAATTTTTAGAGGAAATTCCTTGGCTACCCGATGTCTGGATGAGATGATGAAAATAGTGGGAGGGCACTACCTGAAAGTCACATTAAAACCTATTCTAGATGAGGTACGGGCTATACCTCTGATAATTGAAGTCTCTGTGGCCTCATGATACAGCCTCTCTTTCATCAAGTGATCTAGTGATAGGGATGATACACCTGTTCATGTATTACTGAAAGAATAAGGCTGAACCCTTCAGATGTACCTTTCCATCAGTGGATTTTTACTGAAAGGGCACGCTCAGTATAATCTACATAATTGGGGGAGTGTTACTGATTTCTTTTTTTTTTTTTTATTGTTGTTGTTACTGGATTACAGTTTTAGCTAGAGTTTCAAATACATGAGAAATGAATTTTGACAGTTCTTTTGCAGTATTGTATATATTGTCTCTGGATTGGGGATATATATAAACTTTGTTACGGTTTTAACTTTTATAATTGTATTATCAGGAAAATAGTTATTTTCATTTTGCCAAATTATTTATAAAAGAGCATTAAATGAAAAATTAATCTGTCTTCCAGATATGTGAATCCTCAAAATCCTGTGAAATTGATCCTATTAAATTGAAAGAGGGAGATAATGTAGAAAATAATAAGGTAAGTCCTTGTTATCTTTATAACTGCCTTAAAATGGGCTTTCTGCCAAACATAATCTTCCATAATACTATATGTTAGGATGTAGTGCTTTTTATTCTTTACTTAATGCTTATACTATTAGCATTTCCTGTGTCTAGTTTTTAGAATGTTGTTATTTCCTCATGGGGTTTCACTTTATTTTTATTCTTGATTATCTCTCTTTGGCTGTAGTAACAATAATGGAATAAGGCTGTATCTAGTTGCAGCCTCCATTCTAGCCATTCCTTTGGAGTCAGACTGACCAGGCTAAGTGGCACAATGATTTGGTCAACCAACATTTTAGTCGGGTCTGGGAAAACAGTGACTGTTGTAGAGTCACAGGTTTTCATTGCACTGAATGAAATTGCCACAGTGTCCGTGTGCCTGCATATCTGAGTTATTTCCTTGATTTCCCTTTAGATCATTTTATTCTCTGTTGCTTCTTGTGAAATTTATTCCATACGTTCACCAGTTATATTTAGCTAATCTCATTCGAATTTGTTAAACAAGATCAAGATATAAATTGTCCTTTAACTGAGTGAATTTAGAGAAGGGAAGCAGAGCTTTAGTATACTGGATAGTAACTGCCTACTCTCATTTTCACTGCATTGTTTTCCATAAAGGCTATGGAAAATGTGTAAGAGTTAAAATCCTGATGTTTACCTTGTTAAATCCTACAGGAGAATCTGCGCTACTATGTAGACAAGTTATTCAGTACAATTGTAAAATCAAGTATGAGCTGCCCCACTGTAATGTGTGATACCTTTTACTCTCTAAGGCAAATGGCTACTCAGAGATTTCCTAGTAAGTGCCTTGTTTTACTAAAACATGCCATTTCTTTTTCTGTATTTGATTTTTTTTTATAGATTTACTCTGGATTTGGCTTATATGAAATGTTTAAAGTTTATAGGTACAGTCTTCTTTGCAAAATAGTTACAGCTTTTTTATGAAACATCTCATTTAATTTCCTTACCATCTCAAAACATACATTGTTTATTTCAGTGTAATGACAACTTATTACAAAGAGCAAATAAAAAATCACCATTATTTTTAAGAAAGGTAAACATTTATACTAGGTACTTATGAGATTGTTAAATGTAATAACACCTTTGTTATTTTTTCCTTTTTCACTTCATTTAAATAATGAGAATTTTTAGTTCAATACAGCTGACTGGATTTGACAGTTTGAGAATGCTAAGGTGTTAGAAAATGCTAAGGACATTTTTACAGACATGGTTCAAGACATTAGAAACATCTCTGTTGCAATAGACATAGAATTTTGAGGACATATATCAGTCAATACATGCTTTAATTTGGTAAAATAGCAGTGTCAAGGCTTTGTTTAGAAACACATAAAAATAAGAGTTGCTGTCTCTGATTATCAATATTTGGAATTATTCTAATTACATGCATCTCTGATAAGTAAATAAACTTGCTATAACTGTCTTTCCAGATCTGCCTATTGTAATAAGGGGAAAGGGGAGGAAGTAAGGTGACTACTTAAATTATTAGTCTTACCCAGATGTGTGAGACTGTAAGTGTACTTCTGTAACCATCTGAAGAATTTATTTTGTTCTTCTAAGTGTGATGCATAGTGTGTGCTTTTATCAGCCCCTTGACTAAATTTACCCAGTGCTAAAGTCATAGGGCTGAGTTGTCTAACTAACGTGTATAAATTCAGACCTAGATGCCTTTGCTAATTCTACTAAAGACATAAACAGTCAACTTCAAATAAGTATACTAAATCTAGTCTTTTTTTATTTTTTAAATACTTTATTTATTTGACAGAGAGAGAGATATCATTAGTAGAGAGGCAGGCAGAGAAAAAGGGAGAAGCAGGCTCCCCACTAAGCAGAGAGCCTGAGGGTGGGCTCAATCCCGGGACCCTAAGATCATGACCTGAGCTGAAGGCAGAGGCCCAACCCACTGAGCCACCCAGGCGCCCCTAACTCTAGTCTTTACAACACAAGTAAAGGGAGCAGAGATATTAATATAACACTGAAGTTATGTTTTTAAATAGTGAGTTAAATCATGACAAGCACATTGAGTATTTAGTGAGTGAACACACAGTGCTACTCCTACTCTAATGCTCACACCACCTCATGAGGTGTGAGGTACTGCTCCCCTTAGGTAAATAATGAAACTAAGGTTTAGAAATGTTATATAACATGCTTGAGGTCCAAGACATGGCCAGCAGACAAGAAGGATCTCCAACCTGGGTTTGGCCTCTACCAAAGCATATTGCTAATCATTGGACTCTGTACTACCCAGTGATCTTGGCCTTAAAAAATATTTTTACTTCTGTTTGTAGAAATGATCTAAAGTACTTTTTATGCCTTTTTATAAAAGCAAGTGTGTCTCTTGTACTTTTTGTTGGATTAAATATTAATATATTTTCATATCTTCAGTGGACTACAGTAGTGATAGTTTTGTTGTCGTAAAATACTTTCATACTTTCTCATTTCTGTTACCGTGGGAAGACGAATGGAGAGTAGGGAGGAGACAGTGGCAGCAAGTATTATTGAAAAACTACAAGTTAAATGGCTTGCACATTGAGTGACTTTTATAAGAGTTAAAACTCAAACCAAACCCAGACTTTTTTTCCCCTTTACTGCCTGCTTCTCTGTCTTCTGATGTTAAGTATTGACTCCACTTTGAAACAAAAGCAGTAGGTGAATGACAAAAACCGCAAGTTGTCTTCAGTTCATCTTCATTTTTATGTGGAATATTGATCGCTTTTTTAAAGGAAAGATTCCTGTTAGTTGTTTTTATTGCATTGTCTTTGATATTATCAAGAGGGGAAAATTGAAGCAATATTCTAAAACTGAAAATAACCTATCCTGGTCTTAAAGGATTCAGCATCACCACTAGGTAGTGCTAGATACTACTTTATTTTTGTTGAAATTTCAGGAGTCTCTCCTTGCAGATGAGGAAAGAGGTCTTTTTCCTAATTAAGATATTTCTGAAAACCTGGTAGCTTTTTTGCCTTTCTTTTTTAAAAATTTTTTTATTATTCCTTTCAGATTTTTTTTTAGTCATAGGATTTTTTTCCTTTAATTTAGTCATAATCATTACTATCATTTCATCAGCTCAGTGTCCACTAGACAGATTATATTGATCTCCTATTTAGTTTACATGTTTTTCAATATTTTTTATTTTGTCATCTTTGTTTTTTAATTCAGTGTTTTTGTGCATGACATTTCACCATTTTTTTCCTGCAGATGACCCTCATGTTCAGTATTCTGCAGTGAGCAGCTTTGTATTTCTTCGTTTCTTTGCTGTAGCCGTAGTATCACCTCATACTTTTCATTTGCGACCTCATCATCCAGTAAGTGTTGTTCTTCTCAAAGCTTTATTCCATTTTTATTTATTTTTATTAAAATTTTAAAAAGAATATAACAAGCCAGTTTCACTTAGCTGTTTTCTTATAACTGGTACTTAAATTTACTGGGCATTTTCCTTGGCTATTTCAGTCTTTCAGAGAAGGCTGAAAATTCCAGTTTTTGTTGCTGTTAAAAGATATTGTGCAAGAGTAATAAGATGTTGATAGTTGTTGAAGCTTGATGGTAGGTACGAAGAGGATCCATTGCATTTACCCTCCACTATTGTGTGTGTTTGTAAATTTCCATAATACTAGAGTTGTTTTTGTTTTTGTTTTTTCATGAGTTACAGGTTTAGTTTAATCTCACAGGTATTTTTATATCTCACAGAAGTTTGAAGAGGCTCATTTCTGAAAGGTGTAGAACCTTTGATTGGAACATAATTTGGTATCTCCACATTTTTTACTTTTTATTCACCTGATATTATAAATATAAGAGATTTAAAATTTTAAAAATGTTCTGCAGTCTATTTAATTGTTTATATCTGAATCTACTGCATAGATGTACATGTTTCTTAAAACTCCTTTTTTTGCTCTTTCTTTCCTCCTAATATGGAGTATTTTTGTTGATTCTTTAACCTTTTATGTTCCAAATATTTTATAATCTTATCTAATTGCTTTCCTTGCTGATTGGTATGACACATAATAATAATAATAATAATAATAATAATAGCCAACATTTACTTAGGGCTTTGTAATAGGCCTTATTCTAAGTACTTTATGTGTTTTAACTTACTTGGTCCTCCCTGTGAGGTATTCTGTTATCATCCCCATTTGCAGATAAGAATACCACAATTCAGCAATTTCTCTGTGGTCACACAACTGGTCAAATATGATTTGATCTCACTCAGTTTGGACTGGTTAAACTGGAATGCTGTCTCCTTCAGTCTTCTCAATCTTTGAGCTCAACCCTGTTCTTTCCGGCCTCTTGGGGAGTAAAGTGTTCAGACATCTGTAATGTTTCCATCACTGTGCTCACTGCTAGAAATGCAGTGATGAGGAAGACACTCTCTGCCCTTAGGGAACTTATATAGGGTAGAAAGGACACATGGGTTTTGGAGTTAAACTGGGCTTTGAAGGCCACTCCTCTTCACAGCTGCATGATATTGCCCACTCATTTCACTTTGAGAACTGTGTAGAACCATGCTACTTTTGCAGCAATATATCCTTTCTTGCCAAAGGACAGTCTGTGAATAGCTACAGCAGAGAGTGGGCCAGTGTCCTTTTGATCACAGGACTCCCCTTTCTTATGGCTATGTTACTGAAGCTGTACAGAATTCTGGGTCTGAAAAAGCTTAGTAACAGCATTCTAGATATAAACAGAACTCCCACCTCTGAGCTTGTGACCCTGCCTTGTAGTCAGACTTGGATTTGTATATTTCCATAACAGATGTTGCAATAAAGTCCTTCTAGCCACAGACTTCATATTTTAGGTCACTTTTCCAATCAGTATGCTAGAAGGACTAGTTTATACTGTGTCGTATAACCTTATTGTTTGCTTTTAAGGGTAAACTTACCCCCCTTTTCAAGAACTTTTCATTCTAATTGGGAAAATAGGACAAATATGAGATACATCATCTAAAACTAGTACCTGATTTTTACCAAGTTAAGGCATACTATGGAAATTGAGAGCACGGAGTAATCCCAAGAACCTGGGAGTAATGGGGTTATCAAGACCAGTATTGAAAGGTTGGGTGGTTTTCGAGAACTGATTAATGGTTATTGGATGTTACATTTAGACATTCTTTGAATTTTGAGAAACCAGTTGTTGTTTTTTTTTAAAGATTTTATTTATTTATTTGACAGAGATCACAAGTAGGCAGAGAGGCAGGCAGAGAGAGAGGGGGAAGCAGGCTCCCTGCAGAGCAGAGAGCCCGATGTGGGGCTTGATCCCAGGACTCTGGGATCATGACCTGAGCTGAAGGCAGAGGCTTTAACCCACTGAGCCACCCAGGTGCCCCGAGAAACCAGTTTTAGTAGAGCACAAGAAAATCAGATTGCAGAAGATTAAAAAATAAATCGGTAAATGTAGTTTTTACCCAGGAAATATATCAAAATTGAGCTTGCCCTGTTGCTAATAAAAGACGTAGGTAAATTCAAACAAGTACGTGTGTGTACATACAAACATGAGTGAATAATCTTTTTAAAATGCTGATTTTTAAAATATGGGTTATGTTAACATTTTAAAATATGGGTTATGTTAACATGGTAGACTACTCTTTTTTTTTTTTTTAGATTTTATTTATTTATTTGACAGACAGTGATCACAAGCAGGCAGAGAGGCAGGCAGAGAGAGAGAGAGAAGCAGGCTCCCTGCTGAGCAGAGAGCCCGATATGGGGCTCGATCTCAGGACCCTGAGATCATGACCTGAGCCGAAGGCAGAGGCTCAACCCACTGAGCCACCCAGGTGCCCCGGTACACTACTCTTTTGAGAAGTTTCATGGTGGGGGAGAAAAAAGGATTGAACCATTTTTCTCATCATACCCCTCATTCTCTCACTGATAGTGTTCCTTCAGGACTCAGTCAAGGCAGACTTCTCTAATGTCTAGTCTGGGTTAGGTTCCTCTCTTATGTATACCTGTAGCATCCTGTGACTTTCTGTGTCTTGATGTTTGTCATACTATTCTATAATCATCTGTTTACAGTCTCTGAATGTGGAGTGTCAATACCCAAGAGCAAGGGTTGAATCTTTTTCAAGTTTGCGAATCCCAAGCACAATACACAGTTTCTAGGATAAGTAGATACTCGGTGAATGTTTGGTAAGTGAAAGATAGTAGCTCAGAGAGGGAGCTGGTCAAATGATGAGTCTTCTCCAAAATGGGAAAATTGATATGTAGTTTGAGCAGAAGAGAAGAAACCAACAGAAAGGGAGAAATTGAAGAGAGAAGAGGGCTTGCTAATAACCAGATCAGTATCCTGGAGGATTTAGATTGTTTGAAAAGAAAAAGGTATAAACTTTAGGAAAAGAGTAATTCCTCCTTTGAGATATGGTGAACCGTATGAAGTTGTTTTATGTTTGTAGATCAAAAGTAGTCAAATAATAGTGATTCCATGTGGTTCAACCTCATATAAGGAAAAGAGGATAAGATAGTTGTTTTGAGGTAGAAGTCAACATTTTAGTTGAATTTAATAAAAGTTATAAAGCATCTACTAGATGCCTGTGCCAGGCTGTGTGCTAGGTACCAGATGTCTAAGGTACTGGACAGCCATAAAAAATTATGATGGCAGATGGTAGCCGGGGAAGAATTTAGAACAGCTTGTATGTGGAGTACACCAGGGAATCAGTAGTAGCTAAATGATATGATTGTCACATAGTAGTGAGGGCTGTGTTGATGTAAACAAATGTCTGATGTGCAGTAATTGTATAAAATGCGCTTTGCTCTTTTTAGTTCAGGGAAATCATAACCTAAAACAGTGATCTTAAAACCAGATTTGAACAGGGAAGTCTTGGTGAAATTCAGTTCAAATTCATTTTATTAGCCATTGTTAAGAATCTTGGTGTGCCTCAAAGGCAGAGAATTGGGATTTTTTTTTTTTTTTAGATTTTATTTATTTATTTGACAGAGGGCGAGATCACAAGTAGTCAGAGCAGCAGGCAGAGAGAGGAGGGGAAGCAGGCTCCCCACCGAGCAGAGAGCAGGCAGACAGTCCTATGCAGGGCTCCATCCCAGGACCCTGAGATCATGACTTGAGCCAAAGGCAGAGGCTTAACTCACTGAGCCACCCAGGTGCCCCTGTAGGGATCTTTTATACATATGATGGAATTCTGGATGTTCTAGCTAAAATATTTCTGAATAAATTTAATTGAGGTGTGTAACCATTTCATAAATATATCATAATGATCATATTCCCGATATTCCTTTTTTTCCAGATTGCCTTATATCCTGGTCATCTCTTCTCCTTCACATTCACTGTCATTTTCAATGTGGGGTTACTAAAATATTAAGGAATGTAACCAAAAACTAAACTAAAGCAATTTCTGTATCTAAAGTTTCTTAAATCTGTGTTTTGGTGGAAGATACTGTTTATTTGAATCTCCAAAATAAAGAAATTCTATATGTGATAGGAGAATTGGTTATACAAATATATGGATTGGTGGAAACTCATTGGGTTATGTACATTTAAAATCTGTTCATTTCATTATATGTAAATTATACCTCAGGTTTTTTTTTTTGGTTTTTTTTTTTGTTTGTTTGTTTGTTTGTTTGTTTTAATTTGTTTGACAGACAGATCACAAGTAGGCAGAGAGGCAGGCAGAGATACAGGAGGAGGAGGCAGGCTCCCTGATGAGCAGAGAGCCCGATGTGGGACTCGATCCTAGGACCCTGAGATCATGACCTGAGCCGAAGGCAGAGGCTTTAACCACTGAGCCACCCAGGCGTCCCTATACCTCAGTTTTTTAAAAAAAGGGAGCAAGGACTCATCAGGGGAGCTGCTTAGTCCATTTTATTTATATTTAGATTTTTTGGTAGGCAGGCCCAAAAAATACCTTGGATAACAGACCCAAATAGTTACCTTCTGCTAAGATCCTACACAAACCAGGTAACTTCTCATTTCTTAAGTTTAGTTAGGTCTTTGCTTCCATGATGAAAATAATTGATTGTACAAGCTGTATCAGTTATTGAGTAGGGTTAGAGGTGGATTGAGTACAGAAAATTTGGAAACTGCCATTTTAAGTTACAAGATAGAAGAGGTGGATGTGATTGACGTTTCAAAAGTGAATATAGTTTGTTAGGTAATCCAAGCTGCCATACTGTACAAAACAACATATGTAGTATCAAAATGCGGCTTTCAGAAGTAACACATTGTTGAATACAGTTACTTTGGGAGGAATTATAAATGACATCTGGCTTCTTTAAGTCTCTTAAATTCCTTGGTCTGGTGAGTTCTGCCCATCATAAACTAGAGTTTGAATGCGCATTTTTGAATCACTGTATTAAAGTAATGTAGCCTATTCACTCTCTTCTACGTCTTACACAAATTCTGTTTCTTAAAAATTTAACAGAAATTTGGTCTTTTTTACATTCTTTAGGATCCACAGACAGTTAGAACATTAACCCTGATCTCAAAAACCATTCAGACTTTGGGAAGCTGGGGGAGTCTGTCCAAAAGCAAGGTAAGTCTTTATATCTTTTGCTTTGTATTCACACTTCTAAATCTGGTTATACCTTAGGATCCCTTCTCTCTCACTCATTCCCTTCCAAATTAAAAACAAAGCAAAACCAAAAATATGCATATACATATGCAGTAGTCATCTTCTAGATAGCTGTTGTCTCTTAGTTACCTGTTAATGAAGTTTTATTTGAACTAATACATCTAACTAAAGACATTTGCATAAAATATAGTCAATCTTTTAATTTTTTTGTTTTGGGAAGTGTTACTTTCATTTAAACATGTAATTTACATTAACATGAAATGGGATTATTATTTATATCAAAATAAAAATGAATTAGCAATCATTTAAATTTGTAAAAAAAAAAAAATAAACTAAGCAGAGGAGAGAGTCTGGTGGACAGATCTAAGAACTGTCTATGAATCTGTGCCATAATCATCTAACAGTTGTTGAAAGAAATCCTACTCCAAACCCTATAATTCTCTTGAAATACATGATTGAATCCTTTAAGGCCTTAATCCTCAGCTTAGAAATGCAGTTCATTATAGTCTTAGTTCTCTATTTAACATATATAAATTCTGTGTGGTTTTTTTTTCCTAGTCAAGTTTCAAAGAGACATTCATGTGTGAATTTTTCAAAATGTTTCAAGAAGAAGGATATATTGTAGCAGTTAAAAAGGTATGATTGTTTTACTCTGGAAAATTAACATTTCTTATCATATAACATTGGGGAAATGTTAGCATTTCATGTTACAACTAGAAGTCAAGCCTCAATTTAAAAAAAGTAATGTTTAAACTGTACATCAGATACAAAGAGGCTGTCTTTTTCTTCCTTTCTTCTACCATACAAAACTGTGGGATTTTTAGCTGTGGAAATACCTAAATGTTCAACAACAGCTGCTGTTTGCCATTGTCTTAGTAACACAAGTGACAAATAGCTAGGGTAAGGGTTTCTTAACAGCAGCAGTATGGACAATTGGGTCAGATAATTTTTGATTGCAGCCCCTCACAATCAGAAATTATCCTTGTACATTGTAGGATGTTTAGCAGCATCCTTGGCCTCCACCAATTAGATGCCGGTAGGATGCCTCAAGTTTTGATAACCAAACATGTCTGTAAACACTGCCAGGTGTTCCCTGACGAATAAAATTGTTTCTGATTAAGGACCTCTGGTCTAAGGAGGGTAAAGTCTTAGAATGGTGCCTGATATATAGTGGGTACTTGTCATAGTAAAAAAATACATGAATTATTGAATAGTTTATAAATAATATAAGCTGTAGTAGTAACTTGAGGAAAGTTACTGTAAATTAAAATGTATTGTAAATGCACAAAAGACCACAGTATATAATAGCCTAACACAAGGCCTATAACATATAAAAATTGCTGTACTTAGAAATCAGGAATGTTTGGAAAAGATCTTTAATTTCTTGTGTCTTTAATTCGGAATCATTCTAAACAAAATGTAGTTTTATTATAAAATGCTAAAATTCGTAAAGTTACTTTGAAGTACACCTAAATTTAGCTTGAAGAAATACTGTATTGTATTTTATCATGATCTTGATTTAATGAATCAAAATTAGCAAGGCCAAATTTTAAAGATTTTACTCAATTTCTGTATCATGATTGATTCACAGTTAACTGCCAAGAGTATATTTTTGTTGAAGTATGTATCTGTACTTTTTGCATGTGTGCTTAGAATTCTTACAGGGATTCAATAAATGAAAAAGGGTGATTTTTTTTAAAAAGCCAGTTGGAATATTTTTCATCTAGAATAGTGCAAGTTCAACTAAAATCTTTTTAGACAACCACTGAAGGCTTTTGAGGAGAAAGACTTTAAAAAGAATAGGCAAAGGAAAAGTTGCCCTTTTATTTGTAGGACATTGTTGAAACATTTGTGGGACAGTGTAGGCAGACTTTTGTTGGCAAGATTATAATGTACTGTCTTTTGTTTGAGGGTTGTTTTGCCATTTTTTTATGACCTAGGCTATGGTATCAGCTGATTTTTTTTTTCCTGTCAGAATGTGTAGAGTTGATAATGTCAGTGAAGAAAATACTTAAGAGTGCCAGGAGTTGAGCCTGTTCCTGATCTGTCCTATGTCACCTACTCACATTCTCATGGGCTATCACCATAGTACATTTCTTGTTTTAGATGTGGATCTAGACTCCTAAACTAGGATAGGATATTTTGTCCTAATCTGAGAGTTTTCTTTATTGTTTGCTAGCTAAGTCTGGATATGTACATTGCTAGAAATTGCAAAAGCCTATTAATTCCAGTTTCTCATTTTGTATTGGTGTACTGTTCCCACAGACTTTAGGAAGGGCAACATGGATAGTTCTATTATAGAGTGACCATATAATTTAGTGTCCAAACCCAGGTACTTTAAAGAGTGAAAATGAGTATTATTGATAATGTTGGGACCACAGCTATAGACAGGGATGGCCCTGAGCAAATTGGGACCTATATTCACCCTCCATATAATATAGTTCATCTTAATTTTTATGTTTTCTTTCCTTTTTTTTTTAAGATTTTATTTATTTATTTGACAGATAGAGATCACAAGTAGGCAGAGAGGCAGGCAGAGAGAGAGAGGAGGAAGCAGGTTCCCTGCGAGCAGAGCCCAATGTGGAGCTTAATCCCAGGACCCTGAGATCATGACCTGAGCCGAAGGCAGAGGCTTTAACCCACTGAGCCACCCAGGCACCCCACTTTCTTTCACTTTATATAATTGTACTTACCCCATAGTTCCTTATAAATATAACAGATAATAAATCCAGTAATTATAAATAAATGATAAATAATTTTCAAATAAATCAGTGCCTTCAGGCAAACACTAAGAAATAAAATATTCAAGTATGTCTCTTACCCGCCATTAGTGGATGGTCCATCTATAAGAACTGGTCCATCCTATGTGATAGGACACTTGTTTAGTTCCTTTGTATGCTTTTTAAAAGTTTTTTTATTATTTTTTAATTAACATACAATGTATTATTTGTTTCAGGGGTACAGGTCTGTGAATCATCGGTCTTACACAGTGCACAACACTTACCACAGCACATAACCTCCCCAACGTCCATAACCCAGCCACCCCATCCCTACAACCCAACCCCCCCGCAACCCTCAGTTTGTTTCCTGAGATTAAGAATCTCTTATGGTTTATCTCTCTCCTGATCCCATCTTGTTTCATTTTTTTCCCTCCCTACCTGCCACAACTCCCTGCCCTGCCTCTCAAATTTCTCATCTCAGAGAGATCATATGATAATTGTCTTTCTCTGATTGACTTATTTCACTTAGCATAATACCCTCTAGTTCTATCCACATCATTGCAAATGACAAGATTTCGGGGTTTTGATGGCTGCATAGTATTCCATTGTGTATATATATACCACATCTTCTTTATCCATTCCTCTGTTGATGGACATCTATGTTCTTTCCATAGTTTGGCTATTATGGACATTGCTGCTATAAACATTGGGGTGCATGTGACTCTTCAGATCACTACATTTGTATCTTTAGGGTAAATACCCAGTAGTGCAACTGCTGGGTCACAGGTTAGCTTTATTTTTTACTTTTTGAGGAACCTCTACTGATTTCCAGAGTGGCTGCACCAGTTTGCATTCCCACCTACAGTATATGACAATTCCCCTTTCTCCGCATCCTCGCCAACATATGTTTTTTCTTGTTAACTTGAGCCATTCTGACTGGCGTGAGGTGGTATCGCACTGTGGTTTTGATTTGTATTTCCCTGATGCTGAGTGATGTTGAGCACTTTTTCACGTGTCTTTTGGCCATCCGGATGTCTTCTTTGCAGAAATGTCTGTTGGTTGTGTACTTTTTTTTTTTTTTTAAAGATTTTTATTTATTTATTTGACAGAGATCACAAGTAGACAAAGAGGCAGGCAGAGAGAGAGGAGGAAGCAGGTTCCCCGCCGAGCAGAGAGCCCGATGCGGGGCTCAGTCCCAGGACCCCGGGATCATGACCCGAGCGGAAGGCAGAGGCTTTAACCCACTGAGCCACCCAGGTGCCCCGGAGAGAGAGAATCTGAAGCAGGAGTTCTACCTCACAACTCTGAGATTATGACCTGGGCCAAAATCAAGAGTCGGACGCTTAACTGACTCAGCCATCCAGGCGCCCCATTTAGTTCCCTTATATACCTGTTCTGTATCACCACATATAATATAGTGCAAAAGAAACTCTGTTCTTAATCCTTCACTTACCAAAATTTCTTTCTTATGTGCTAGAAGGAAACATTGGAAAAAATTTTTAGTGTGGCTTCTAGTGGGCAGTCTTAAGCCAGTCTTGAGAGAATATGACTCCACATGAATTCTACTTTAGGTTAGGTACTTGTGCCTTTGTGCCTCAGTGTCTTCGCTATTTGAATGTACTTTTTTTTTTCGTAGTCCCAAGGGGGACAACATAGAAAAGTATAAAGGAAAAAGCAAGGGCTAGACAAAGGGCAGTTCATTTATGGGACAAAATAGAATTCCTCTCTAAGAACAAGAATTGTTCCTTGAAATACTAATTTCTCTTTCCTGTGATGAGACAGCCATGTACCAGGAAGCTCTTGACCAGTCAAGGTAGCATGTTCATGAAGCTAACTGCTCTTCACAGGAGTGGCTTGCCATTGCTAGAGATGGCTACTCCAAATTTTCTTGAGCCACCACCTTCCCATTCTCCCTAGGAAGTTTATAAATTGTGATTAGATTTCCACTTTCTTCCAGAGAACCCAATTACATTTCAGTCATAATCATGAAATGCTATCTCTCAGGGCTGCAGTCAGTCATACATAATAGAATTCAGCAAAATCTTTTCTGTGAAAGGCCAGTGAGTAAATATTTTAGGCTTTCCTGGCCACATAAGGGGTCTGTCCCATATTCTTATTTGTTTTTGTTCTTGCAGCCCTTTAAAAATATAAAAACTGTTCTTAACTCACAGGCCCTGAAAAAAAAGCAGGCTGCAGGTTGAATTTGGCCACTAAGCCATAATTTGGTGATCTTGACATATAATATAGGTTCACAGTCCTTTATCTAAAATCTTTGGGACCAGAAATATTTCAGAATTCAGTTTTTCAGTTTTAAAAGATAATAGGTCTGTGCTATATACCTATTATACCCCCATGGGGCCCGAGGTAACACACCATAATCAAACACAGAGAGTACAATGTATAAATATTCACACTAAGTAAGATAAATACAGACTATAGATAGCCTTTGATAGTTCAGATTAAGTTGTGCCCCCAGATGAGTTTACTGTCAATCAAAAAGCAAAACAACTCTTTTTATTCAGAACTTTATAGATTTCAGAATGGTAGTTTAAGGACTGTAGATTGAGCTATTTTTTAGGGAAACATATTCCGGGTTTTAAGTGACTTGAGAATAAACTTTTTAGAACACCTATCCAATGTGTAACTTAGGACTTCCTCTACAATTAAATATGTGCTTTGCTTTATAAGTTATAATTATATGTATTCCTTAAAGAACTTTTATCAGTGATATTGAAGATAAACTGAATTTTTGATGTATGTTATCACAAAGTGTAATTTTTGTCCATTTCTCTATTTAGTTCTTGGATGAAATTTCATCTACTGAAACTAAAGAATCCAGTGGTACGAGTGAGCCTGTGCACCTGAAAGAAGGGTAATTTAATGAATTTAGAGATTAAAGTCATGTCAGTATAGATGTTACGTGAGTACAAAAAGCATGGGTGTGGAAGTGAGGAAATCTGGGTTTTGTTCTGTCTTAGAACTGCTTAAGTAACATCCATTAGGTAGGTCACACTGTCGTATGAACTTTATGCCACATAGGATTGATTCCTTGTTCATGCAGTCCTAGAGTAGTTTTGTAACTAATGAGATTATGGATATTAGAGTACTTTGAAAAAGTAACAGCACTCTTCAGACTTGAAGCATTGTTATCATTGGAAGTTAAAGGGGAACTTTAGTTAAAGTTTGGTCCTTTCAGTTCTGAATAGCACAATTATAAGTATTAAATTAAGACTTTATTCCCTTAGCATGACCAAAATAAATACAGAAGTTATAGATAACAAAGACATTTTCATATACTTAATATGATCCTACATGGCCTTTCATGTCAAAGAACAGTTTTTGTTGTGGATGAACTATTTTAATATTTGTAACTAAATTTTCCTATCTGTTGTTTTGGCAGTGAGATGTATAAAAGAGCTCAGGGAAGAACTCGGATTGGGAAAAAGAATTTCAAGAAACGGTGGTTCTGCTTAACAAGCAGAGAGCTCACCTACCACAAACAGCCAGGTAGTTGTGTTTATGCTTTATTTGGGGGCTTTTTCCTTGTTTTCGGTGAAGATAGCTTTTTTTGTTGGTGTTGCTTAGTATAACTCTGGCCAAGCTTTTCACTAATAATTACTGCAGTGTATAGTTTCTCCCAGTGATGCAAACACATTAAGGATGCAGTAAATACCTGGCAGGCGACACCGTGTAAATTCCATTTTTTTCCCCTCACACGTGCTCTGTTTTCTAAAGAAATCCTTGGTAAATTCCAGTTACCTAGAACTTGGACGTTTCTTTTAATTCTCAGAGCCAAATTGGTAAGAATCCGTATCTAATAAATTAGAGTATTTCAGTGATTTGCGGGATAGCATCAGCTAAAAATTCCCATAGTCATACCATAGATTTTGATTCCTATATAGTTATCAGATTCATTTTAGACTGTTGGCCAAGCTGTCTTCAAGATGGAAATTGTAATGATTTGCCTCCTGAGAAAGCACAGTGTGTTGTTTGGATGAAGAAAGCCATCTTCCTGCAGTGTGATTTGAGGGATTTAGAAAGGCACATTTTGTCCCTCAGTGGACTGACACGCTGCTTAGAATGCCCATATTTTAAGTTTATTCCATTGGGGTAAAGCATGATCCACAGAAGGCCATTAGC
Organism: Lontra canadensis; assembly: GCF_010015895.1. NCBI lineage: Eukaryota > Metazoa > Chordata > Mammalia > Carnivora > Mustelidae > Lontra > Lontra canadensis. Next base: position 21,515,224 of record NW_022631000.1, read on the forward strand.
TCCTTCTGGTATCTTAACAAGAACATAATAACTAAATCATGAATCACATTTAGTAGAATCCCTTATATTCACAATGATCAGGACACAAAGATGTTCCCTTAAAGCAAAAACCAGTTAAAAACAGACAAAAAGGAAAAAAAAAAAACAGACAAAAAGGTACATACGTATCTTAAATATTTATATATTTATTTACTAAATCTTTTGATAGAGAATCAAGATCTTTTCTTTGAGTATGGATCTATAGATTGGATTTACCCTTTGTCTTTCTTGTGCAAATATACCCATAATGCATCAATTTTCTGGTTGATTTCTCCAAAATGAATCTAGAACTTAAATACTTGAAAAACAGTTCCAGTACAGAATCCAACTAGATTTCATGGTAGTCACCCCTAATCTTTTATAGGTGTCTCACCCCCATATAAATCAACTTTATTTGTATGGGTATGGATCTCCTCTTTTGAAGCTTCTCAAAACATTCACCTGATTTTCAGATATATAGTAAACCTCTTAATAGGGGGCATTTATTTTGTCACTTTACATATATTTAAATAAGTTATTATAACATGGAAAAATTGCATAAATAGGTTTGGGAACAAAACCAATGGAGTTGGTAAACAAAACAAGCCTAGCTAACAGAAACAGAAGGAGGCAGGCTTAAAAGATAGAAGCCTAGTAACCACAAGCATTCAGCATCCTGTGAGCATCATTTGTTGTGTTTTACAGTGTACATGGAGAGCCTCAGTTAATCCACTAGCTCTGTTAGGTAAAGATCTGCTAAAGAGAGCTTCTGCTGTAAATTCTGAAATGATAGCAAACACCAGCCATTGGGTGCTTTCAAGAGAATGTAGATTCAACTAAGTAGAATGTTTCAGTGGAGATTTTTGAAGGATAGAGTGAGAAGAAAAATTGTTTCATAATTCCTTATTATGGCTCTACCAAAATGACTACATATAGCCAAATGTATTAGTAAGATATAAGAAATCAAAGTCATTTTATTTTTAGGCACCCAGATAATTTGTTATGTAGTCAGATGACAAAAGAACAATAAGCTACATTCTTTACCTTCCAGGCAAGCATTTTTTAAGCTAAATATATTTTGAGTATTTTAGAAGTCATAGCTTATATTGAACACTATATAAATGCTTTCACATATATAGCAGCTTTAAAAAAGTAGCTGTCATAATATACTAATTATGTTTACATTAATAGTACCTTGAAATAAAATGTGTTAGTCATTCTCCATGAATAAATTAGCTGTTTTTTCCTCATTTAAAGTATTTTCTAATCTAAGCTAGTATTCTAAAGTCTTTTTTGGCTTAGAACATTAAGAATCAGGTGATAGCTCTGGCCTTTTTCCTCCAGAAGAGTGTACGTACAAACTAGACACAAAATTTTGCATATAATTTCAGTGAGTTTGTAGATCCAAAGTTCATCTGCGGTTTTTAAGAACCTCTGTTTTAGCTAGTGATCTTATGAGGATAAAATTCTATAGAGTGATTAGGCTGCTCTAAGTATAAAAAAGGCACATTAGAAATTACATTGTTTTCAGGCCTTAAGGAATTTAACCTACTGGAATGACATTGGAGGAATAAGCTCTATTATATGAAGTTTCAGGATTACTTATCAAAGCCTACAGTTTTAAGCATCCATGGTTTTTTAACTATTTTGATGGATTTTTCCAAAATGTATTACATGCTTCCCTGCCTTCTAAAAAAGAATTCATTGAACGTAAGTTACCATTTTCTAGATGACTTGGGGTTGTCATGGATAATATTACTTATTATGTAGTGCTTTGGTTTAGTGGTGTTTTCAGGGCTGCTTATGGGTGTGTGCAGCTGTTTACTCCCCAGCTAAATGCCTTGGACTGCTGTGCTTTTATGTTCCTGTGTTTGCTTTAAACAGTTTTTTCTCTATCCCCTTTATATTCAGGCTGTTACTTTAAATTTCTTGTGCTGTCAGCGAACCATAATGTAACATCTCACACCCACCTTCATCACCCAGCTCAATTTTTCACTAAAATGTACTGTGAATGAGGATACAGGTATTGTGTTTGTTAAAATTGTGCATTAAGATGCTCTTATGGAAGAATTAAGGACTTTCGTCTATGGAGGAAATGCATGGGCTTTGGATTCTCTGATTGTTCAAGCAAATGTTTTGCTTACTTCCTGTTTCCTTGCTGTCTCTGGATAGCCAAGACTCCTAGTTAAATCTCTTGCTACATTTGCTATGTTACTTTGGTGTCTGAAAGCATGTCTCCCAGATTTTCTATAAATGGCTCTAAACCATTGGGTCTTTTGCTCTGCCTCTTACTGGACACTAGGATTCTGAATCAAGAGGCACCCTTCACGTTCTGGATCTTTTTTAAAGATAGTACTCAGGTGTTTTGCTAAAGGATCAGATACCAAGAGTGAGAGAAAGGCAAGGCAAGGGTAACTTCAAGGATTTGAGCTTAAACAACTACAATGGTGAAGTTGCCTTTTTGAAAACAGACCCATGCATTCTCTATAGTGAAGGAACATGTATAGCCATAACCCAGAGATTTGGTGGGTTTGGTTCCAGACCATAGCAATAAAGCTAATTAACAGTAAGATGAATCAAATGAATTTTTTGGCTTCCCGGTGTGTATAAAAGTTCTCTTTATGCTCTACTGCTTTCTATTAAGTGTGCAATAGCATTATGTCTAAAAAAGACAATGTACATACCTTAATTTAATATACTTTATTGGGGCGCCTGGGTGGCTCAGTGGGTAAAAGCCTCTGCCTTCGGCTCAGGTCATGATCTCAGGGTCCTGGGATCGAGCCCCACATCGGGCTCTCTGCTCAGTGGGGAGCCTGCTTCCTCCCCTCTCTCTCTCTCTGCCTGCCTCTCTGCCTACTTGTGATCTCTCTCTCTCTCTGTCAAATAAATAAAATCTTTAAAAAAAAATACTTTATTGCTAAAAAAAAAAATGAACCATCTTCTGAGTTATCAGCAAGTTGTAATCTTTTTGCTGGTGGAAAGTCTTGACTTGTTTGGCTGCTGGCTGCTCAGGGTAGTGATTGCTGAAAGTTGGGTAGCTGTGGCAATTTCATAAAATAAGACAACTGTGAAATTTGCTACATCAATTGACTCTTCTTTCATGAATGATTTTTCAAGAGCATGTGATGCTCTTTGATAGCATTTTACAGACAGTAGAACTTCTTTCAAAATTGGAGTCATTCCTCTCAAACTCTTCCATTGCTTTATCAATTAAGTTTAGATAATATTCTAAGTCTTGGTTTATCATTTCACCAGTCTTCACAGCGTCTTCACAAGAATAGATTCCATTTCAAGAAGCTACTTTCTTTGCTTATCCATAATAAGACTCCTCATCCATTGAAGTTTTATCTTGAAATTACAACAGGTCAGTCACATCATCAGGCTCCACTTCTAACTCTAGTTCTCGTATTCCTTCCAGCACATCTGCAGTTACTTCCTGCACTGAGGTCTTAAACCTTTCAAAGTTATCAGTGAGGGCTGGAATCACCTTTCTTCCAAACTCCTGTTAATGTTGATATTTTGACCTCTTCTTACAAATCACAAATGTTCTTAATGGCATCTAGAATGGTAAATCCTTTCCAGAAAGTTACAATTTATGTTGCTCAGATCAATCAGAGGAACCACCATCTATGGCAGCCATAGCCTTAAGAAATGTTAAGTATTAAGACTTAAAAGTCAGAATTACTCCTTGATCCAGAATGGAGTTGTATTAGCAGGCATGAAATTAATCTTATTGTATATCCTCAGCAGAGCACTTGGGTGACCAGGTGCATTTTAGGAGCCTTAATATTTTGAAAGGAATGTCTTTTCCTGAGCAGTAAGTCTGAAATATATGCTGTACTATGTTGTAAACAGATGTGCTATCATCCAGGCTTTGTTCCAGTTAGCACAGGCAGAGTAGATTCCGCATAATTTTTAAGGTCCCTAAGATTTTTAGAATAGTAAATAAGCATTGGCTTCAATTTAAAGTCAGCTACATTTGTTCCTAACAAGAGAGCCTGTCCTTTGAGACTTTGAAGCCTTGAAGCCAGGTATTGACTTCTCTCTAGCTGTGAAAGTCCTAGATGACATCTTCTTGCAATGTACGTGGAATATCTGTTGTTTAGTCTTGCCACCTTTATCAATTATCTTAGCTAGCTCTTCTGAATAACTTGCTGTAGCTTCTAAATCAGCACTTGCTGCTTCACTCTGTACTTTTGTGTTACGGAGACAGCTTCTTTTCTTCTTTTTCTGCTAGCTTCAAACTTTTCTTATGCAGCCTAGCTTTCGGCCTATCTTGGCTTTCAGCATTCCTTCCTCACTAAACTTAGTAATTTCTAGCTTTTGATTTAAAGTGAGATGTACAACTCTCCCTTTGACTTGAACACTTAAAGGCCATTGTCGGGTTATTAATTAGCCTGATTACAGTATTGTGTCTCAGAGAACAGGGAGGACCAAGGAGTAGGGAGACACATGGGAGAATGGGTGGTTGGTGGAACATTCAGAACACGCGTAACATTTATCAATTAGGTTTGCTGTCTTATATGGGCATAGTCCAAGGCACCCTAGAAGAATTACAGTAGTAATATAAAAGATCACTGATCACCATAACAGATATAATGATACTGGGAAAGTTTGAAATATTAGGAGAATTACCAAAATGTGACACAGACACAAAAAGAGCAAATGCTCTTGGAAAAATGGTACCAATAGACTTGCTTGATGCAGGATTGCCACAGACCTTCAATTTATAAAAACCACAGTATCTGTGAAGTGCAATAAAGCAACACACAATAAAATGAAGTATGTCGGTATTAAACTAATTCTTTCATAGAAAACAGTTAACTTGGAAGAATATATAAGACAACTCTGAAGGATTTGGCCCTCAAAAATGGGAAACATGTTGGAATATATTACTATATACCTTTTCTCTCTTTGAGGCAATCCTAGCCTGTACTGTGTGAGATGGCTGAAATTCAAGTAGGAAGCCACAGTTTTACTGGCATGAGGTGTTAGAAGATATAGTTGAAGGCTTCCAGAGGAGGTGGAAATTGAAGAAAAAGAGGATGAGCCTTCCAATCTGTATATGAACTCCCCAGAAATCCTTGGCTGACTCTTCAACTGCTTATGCAAGGGAATTTCAAAGAAGCTGCTGAAAAGCAGTAACAGGAAGGATTTAAAATGGTGAACAGAAATTTCCGTTTCTTTTCTCCCCAGGAGAAACATTTTGGAATTTTAGAAGGGCTTAATGAACACCCTGGGGTTTTCATTGAAATAGCAAAAAGGCAGTGGCTCAGCAGTAAAGGCTGTTCTAAGATTAAGAATAAAGTATAAAGCCAGGTCTCAGAGTGATCAATTAATATAACTGTTTAAGATAAGGTAACTGAATCCAGTCTCTACATAATGTCATTCATTATGTCCAGTATACAATGAAACATTAACAAGTTTGAGCAGAAACAATAAAACAGGACACATAGTCAAGAGAAAAAGTAGTCAGTAGAAGTAGACCCCTATGTAATTTTCATGTTGGAATTGCAGGCATGAATTTTAAAGGTAGTACTTGTAATACCTGTATATGAACTATATACCTTATGTTAATACCTTAATGTTAAAAACAGTCATGAGTAAAGAAGGATTTCAGTAAAAGAAACATTAGAAACTATTAAAAGGAATCAAATGGAAATCTAGAAGTGCAGTATTTCAATTGAAATACTAAAGAGAAGTTCAGGGAACTTGAAGGTAGATTAGTAGAAATTATCCAGTCTGGAAACACAGAGAAAAAAGACTGGGAGAGAAAAAGAAGAAAAAGGAAAAAAACAATAGAACCTCAGTGTCTTTTGGAACAATATCAGACAGTCTAACAAGGTTGGTGTCAGAAGGAGAGTAGAGAAAGAGTAGAGCAGAAAAAATACTTAAAGAAATAATGGCCTCAAATGTGGTGAAAAGCATTATTTTACAAATCTAAGAAGGTCAGTGACCTCCAAGTGTGGTAAATACAATGAAAATCACACTTAGACATACAGTAATTAAACCAGAGAGACACAGAAAATCTCAAAAGCAGAAGAACAGAGGACAGATTGCATACAGGAGAACAACAATACATTTGTTGTATGTTTATCTTAATGTCCGCAGTTAATCAAAGTCCCCATTCAATTAGGAAAAGAATAATAGGATGCTTTCAGTTTGTTATTTTCCCAGGCATCTCCCTAATGAAGTCATGTGGCTCTGTAAGACTACGTTCTCTTTTTCTTTTGCCTTTTTTACATTATACTTTCATAATTTTCTATCCGTTTTGTCAGTTTTGCTGATTTCTTTGCCCAGCGCTATTTCTTACATATTTGCCTTTTCCTGCATTTATTATTTATTTTGCAAGAGTGCTTCCTTAAGGAATTATTTCAGTAGGCTTATGGCTGATAAATTTTCTGAGTCCATGCACATTTTTTTAAAAGTCTATTTTACCCTTATTCTTGAATGATAACTGGATTTAAAATCACTTTCCCTGAGAGCTTTGAAGATACTGCTGCATGGTTTGCTGGTTTCCATTGTTGCTGGTGAAAATTTTGATGTCAGGCTGATTGTGTCTTGATTCTTCTCCCTAGTAACTCTTAGGAATTTCTTTAGCCTTCAAGTTCTGATATTTTACTGCCCAGTGTGAGATTACGGACTTTTTCCTTCCATGCTGCTCAGCACTTGTTGGATTCTTTCAGGCTGGAGGTGTTTTTTGTTTGTTTTGTTTTTGTTTGTTTGTTTGTTTTTAATCTCTGGGACATTTTCATGGGTAATTTTCTCCTGAACACTCTGTTCTGTTTCTGGAATTCTTATTAGGTATTGAAACTTATACATCCATCCATCATGGCTCTTAACTTTTTAAACTTTGTTTCTTTGTCCTTTTGTTTCTTTCTCCTTTTTTATGGTATTTTTGGAAAGTCATCAATAAAGTCTTCTATTTTATTAATCACCTTGCAATTCATTTCAGTTAACACTAGTAACTGTGAAGTTAACTCTTTTGACATATGCCTGGGAGCAATATACTTTCTCTACATATGTTATGTTATAACTTGCCCAGAATGAACAGATATAGCAGTTCTAGGGTATGTGATTGTGTATTAAATCTAAAGATAGAAACTTCCTGCAAAATTAACAAATTCTCTGGAATCTCTGTGGTGCTACTCCATGTAGATCAGTACCCAGAGGTACTCTATTGTATTCCTCATTTCCTCAGATGTTATTCTCTTTGTTTTATCTGTGTCCCTCTTTCAGGGTGCTGATTTCCCTCATCATTTGGTGATCTTTTTGGTGATTTGTTCATCTTTGTGTTTTTACAGTCTCTTCACCTGCTTGAGTGTTGAGTAGCTCACCGCCAGTGATTGTGAGGGAGGTACAGGACAAACTGCTGAGGGGCAAGGCTGCTTCTTGTCTTCTGGTGTGGCTGTTTTCCTTCCCTCCCGAGGGTTAGCAACTACCTGTGACATGGCACTGCTCTGCAACCCCAGTAGGAACATTACTGCTTAGCCTGGGATATAAACCTCTGTTGACTGCTGCTTAGTACAAGCTGAGGGAGGGGGAGCTCTTCCAGATGCAGCTTACCTGTTAATCATCCTGATGTATGTCTGAGTGTGTGTGTGTCCTTGTGTCCCCAATACCCAGCTTTCTGTGTCCAGTGACTGGCTTGAAGCCCTCTTCTAACTACTCCCACTTCTGCAGATGTCTTTTCCTACATGTAATTTGGGCTGTGGCTTCCTTCAGTTTACTCTCCTCTCTCCCCCACTGCCATAAATTTGATCTTGTCTGCCTCCAGGAGACTGCTAACAGTCTTTTCTTATTTTCTCATTCACTTAGGATTTGTATTTGTGGGATTTAAATGTTGTTTCCTGAGAGAAGTTTTCCCTAACCATCCAGTTTAAAGTAACTTCCCAGCTACTTTCTAATTATATCACCTTAGGTTATTTTCATTATAGCATTTATCTCTACCTAACACTTGTCTTTTGTAAGTCTTTCCAGACCTAAATGCAGACTTCATTAGGGGCCTTATATTTTCTGTTTACTGCTGTATCCCAGGTGGTTAGAAGACTCTCTGGTATATACTAGACATTAAATGTATGATAGTTGAATTAAGTCACTTTATTTTTTCTAAAAAATTGTACATCACATCTGCTTGAATTACACAAATTTTAGATTTTATACCAGCAGCTGGACTTAATAGATATTTTAGGTTAACCTCTCTGTTCGAGACCCAAAACATTTCTTAACCAAGTAATTTTTCCTTGACCAAAAAGCTATATATGAACCCATGGACCAGTATGAATGTAAAGTTCTTAACTTGCAGCACTTCAGTATACATGTCATTAAACGCTGGGAGAATTAAAGCAAAGCTTCAGTTTTTCTAAGAACATTACAAAATGACAAGGAAAAGCCATAATTATATTTGCTTTTAGTTTCTATGACTATATGAGATACAGTATATTCTCAGGTAAATTGTAAATCGAAATACATCATATCATAATGCCATATTATAATGGAGCTCCTTTAAAGGGCAAACTCAAATTTCTATATTCGTAAATTAGGTGTAAAGGATTCACTTTACCAAATAAAGTTTTTACTCTTGTTCCCTATATTTCTTAAGAGTAAATTTGGTAGTTCTAGTCATCTGACCAGCTAGTATATGATAGTAATAAACAGTTTTTCAATTTAAAATCATTGTTTTCAGGGTCAGTCCTTTAAGTATTAGACTGTTAAAACAGAAAAATCTGCTTAGCAGTCTGATTCACCCATTACGTGAGAAAACTCCCTGAAAGAAAATTACGTATCTGGGCAAGTATTGACCAGGCCTCTACTACTAGGTATAGCATTTTTTTAGTTCCCATATAATTGTTACAAAATACATCATTTTAATTTTCTACATCAAGATCAAATTTATTCTCACATTTTTCCTTAAAAATGTTTTAAATTTTATATTGAAAACGGTGAAGAGAAAGTAACTTATAAAAAACTGGCAAAATTCATCAGTTCCTTAAAACAAAGAATACTTCCATGTATATCATTTGGAAATCTTTAGGTTACTTATATTCTTGCTGTGAAGAGGATGGCTTAAACCTTACAGAATTAACCTCTTACTTTATAATTCTTATGGAAATCATTTTAGTTTTGTTCTACTTCTTTTATTATTTAGGCAAAGATGCAATTTACACAATTCCAGTGAAAAACATTCTTGCTGTAGAAAAACTGGAAGAGAGCTCTTTCAACAAGAAAAATGTAAGTTACATGAATAATCATCCTTGATTGAAAACGTTCAAGGTTTTGTATTTGCCATTAATCATTAATATTTTAATTATTGGCTAGAATTTTCTTAAAATTGTCCATTATTTTTCCTGAAACTAATGTAACATCGTGTGTCCACTATACTCAGTTAAAAAATTTTTTAAAGAAAATGTTTTAGGGGCGCCTGGGCGGCTCAGTGGGTTAAAGCCTCTGCCTTCGGCTTGGGTCATGATCCCAGAGTCCTGGGATCAAGCCCCACATCGGGCTCTCTGCTCAGCAGGGAGTCTGCTTCCTCCTCTCTCTCTCTCTGCCTGCCTCTCTGCCTACTTGTGATCTCTGTCTGTCAAATAAATAAATAAAATCTTTAAAAAAAATTTTTTTTTGTTTATATAAGTAAAAAAGTCCATTGTTGTTGTTGCTTTATATAGTCTGCCTAGCCTATTAAGTTAAAGGTACTTTTCTCAGTACTTCTCTAATCTGACCTTTCAAGTCTTTAATAATATTATAGTCCTAGCCAGTCTGTGCAATCTTATATATTGTATACTCAAACCAGTCGGGGTGATTTCCCATTTCTCTGTATTCTCCCACTGCTTTGTCCTTACTCATACTCTTCCTACATCCACAGTTCCCTCCCTTTATTCCTATTTGTATGATAGTCCATTCTTTGGACATGTGTGACTTCTAAAAATTACATTCTGTTGTACTGCTTAGTACCATGTGACTTAGATTGTCCTTGGAACTAATTCACTTGAAAAGTAACAATTTGTAAGATACCAGAGCTGCAGTTACCTAGCCAAGCAAACTATATTTCTCTTATACACCTTTTTCTCTTTGTACTGTGTTGGTTTTTTAGACTCTGTTTCTAACTTTTTATCTTAATTGCCTATGAAGATGTTCCAAGTAATACATATGGAGAAACCACTCTACGTCCAGGCAAATAATTGTGTAGAAGCTAATGAATGGATAGATGTACTCTGCAGGGTGAGCCGATGCAATCAGAACAGGCTCAGCTTTTATCATCCCTCTGCGTATCTCAACGGAAACTGGCTCTGCTGTCTGGAGACTAGTGAAAACGCTCTTGGCTGCAAGCCATGTACTGCGTAAGTTTCTTTCTGATTAAAAAAAGCAGTGTTTTAAGTGTGGTGTATCAATAGAATGGAATATTATCAGCCATAAAATGGAATAAAGTATTGATACATGCTGCAACATGGATGGACCCTGAAAACATGCTAAGTGAAAGAAGTCAGAAACAGAGGCCATACACTATATGATGACTTTGATATAAAGTATCCAGAATAGGTAAATTTATAGACAGTAGATTAGTGGTTGTGATGGCCTGGAGGGAGGGTGGTTTGGGGAGTGCAAATGGATACCGGGTTTCTTCTTGGAGTGATGAAATTGTTTTCAAATAAATAGTGGTTGACACAAGTCCAAAAAAGTGGGGTTGGCATAAGAGACTCTTAATCTCATAAAACTAACTGAGGGTTGCTGGGGGGAGGGGGATGGGAGAGGGTGGTTGGGTGATGGACATTGGGGAGGGTATGTGCTATGGTGAGTGCTGTGAAGTGTGTAAACCTGGCGATTCACAGACCTGTACCCCTGGGGCTAATAATACATTATATGTTAATAAAAATTTTTTTAAAAAATAGTGGGGTTGGCGGAGAGCACCATCGAAGTAGATGCACAAGCCTGAGCAAAGAAAGACTTCACATTCTCTTACTAATTGTATGGAAAAGCCATTGTACCCTTATGCACTTAAGAAGAAATGTATTGCTTTTGTGATGAAAGCATAGGTGTTATGAAAATGATCTCTCTTAGATTGGATTTTAGATTAGAGTTCCATAATGACCTCTCTTGGCCCCATTTTATTAAATTGACAAATGAGACTAGATACCTGAGTTTCCTTCTGCAAAGTTCTGAGGTTTTGTTTTTTAATCTCAAGTCATCAAAAGTTTTTGGCATGTTAACAAAATGAAATGTTTCAATGTCTTTAATTTCATTTTTACCATAGAGGGGTCCCTGCAGACATCCAAATAGATATTGATGAAGACAGAGAAACAGAAAGAATTTATTCCCTTTTTACCCTCAGTTTACTTAAGCTGCAGAAAATGGAAGGTAAATATACAATTAGAATATTTTTATATAGCCATGATCCTTCATTACCAATTCCTGAAGTAATTGCATAGTTTTACCAAAATGTTACTTATGTGGACATTGATAAACTCCCAAAGGGGCGTTTTTCATAGATACTCACGAAGATACAGTTTTTGCATAAATGTGTTCATAGTTAATGAAAGTATGTGGGTTATATGTGCATTACTAGAGGGAAGTCTTCCTAGCTTGAGACACTCAAATAGTTCTTATTATACTAAAAGTTACGTTTATGGAATTTAGTTTTCTGATCAGAGATTGTACTGCTCCTTTTAGAGGCTTGTGGAACTATAGCAGTCTACCAAGGACCACAGAAAGAGCCTGATGATTATTCTAACTTTGTAATCGAGGATTCTGTAACAACCTTTAAGACAATTCAGCAAATAAAAAGCATCATAGAGAAGCTAGATGAACCTCATGAAAAGTATAGGAAGAAAAGATCAAGTAGTGCAAAATATGGGAGCAAGTAAGTATTTTTAAGATACTTTAAACATGTTTTTAAAACATTGTTTGAGATTCCAGCTACTACTCTTTACTCAAACCTGACAGGCAGGTTCCTGCTTACCTTTGTCTTTCAAAACCCAGCTCAAAACCTTTCTCCTGTGCAGAAGCTCCCCTGGCCACTCACACAGTGATCTTTGTTTTTACAGTTCTGCTGTTGTTTCATTATGCTGGTGCTGTACTTCCTCACCACTTTTAAGGTTAAAATTAATTATTTCATTAAATACATAGTAGCTTTTGTTTTTGTTTTGTTTTTACCCATACTCTTCCAACTTAATATCTTCCACACTGTCTTATATATACTAAGTACTGAAAAATAATTAGCCATGAAAATGCCAGAAGTGCTAGTCGATTGTACAAGTTGAATTCTAGTTGGTTCTTTGGATCCATCTCAGATGTAGGTGACTGTTAACAGCGGATGACAGCAGGAGCATCTAACACTTCATCAGAAGCTTAGTCCACCACCAGACACTGTACCTATTTTACATCATATTCTGTAGAGTGTATTTAGAATCTCCGCTGAGGTGGCTTAACCAATAGGAAAAATTTTATTTTAATTTTTTTTAAGATTTTACTTATTTATTATTTGAGAGAGATAAAGAGCATGAGCTGGGGGAAGGGCAGAGGGAGAGGGAGAAGCAGACTCCTCATTGAGTACAGAGCGTGAAGCAGGGCTCGATCCCAGGACCCTGAGATCATGACCAAAGCCAAAGGCAGACCCTTAACCAACTGAGCCACTGAGGCACCCTGCAAGAGGACATTTCTAATATCACAAATTAAGTCCTAACTTCTCTAGTTGGTTAGACCAGCAACTCAGTATTGTTATCATGGACCATCTAGACACTTACCCGTCCTCAACAAGGTGATTTCTGTCATCCTCAGCTTCGTCCCTTCATGGTCATGGATGAGCTGAAACAGTTCACGATTTTTTGTATAGTAGTATCCAGAGGCAGAAGGACGTTATTTCCTTCTAAGAAAAAAGAACCTTATCTAAAGTACCCCCAGCTTTCCCTGGAACATAGGGCTACATAGTATCAGCACTAGGATCAGTTCCGCTTGCACAAGGTCAATAGGGAGGAGATGGTTCTTAGACCACAATGTACACTGTCTCATTCATCCTCACATCAGCCCCACATGCTTATATTCCCACTTTATAGCTGGAGAAACTGAGGCTTGGAGATGTTAAGTACTTTGGCCAAGGTCATACCGCTAATTAGTGAGGGGGCTTTGAATCCTGGCCCCACCATTTTAAGTGTTCTTAAAATAATGTGATCATTGGGGCACTTAGGTGGCTCAGTCAGTTGAGCATCTGACTCTTGGTTTCAGCTCAGGTCATGATCTCAGGGTGGTGAGATTGAACCCCACCCACCCACCCACCCAGGCTCTGCTCTGGGTGAGGAGCCTGCTCGGGATTCTCTCTCCCCCCTCACCCTTTGCCCCTCACCCGCTTGCTCTCTTTTAAAAATGTGATTATTAATTATATTTGTGATTTATGAACAATAAAAATCAGTTTGACAGATACACGTTCTCCCTGGATAGAAGGTTCAGTACATTAGAAAGTTTATTGTAACCATCCGAATCCCGTCTTCTCTACAGTAATATAATTGGTTCTCTTCCCACAGTGCTAATACAGTTTTCTTGAAGTCCCCAGAAATTTCCATTTGATGTCCTAGCCAGTGCTTGACTACTCTTCTTAAATAGTACCTGTCCCCTACCCCTGACAGACACACACACCCTGCCTTTTCCCACCTTTATTTTTCTCTATTAAAAAGTATCAGTCTTGGGGCACCTCAGTCGATTGGGTGTCTGCCTTCCGCTCAGGTCATGGTGCCAGAGTCCCTGGGATCCGCCCTGCCTTGGGCTCCCTCCGCCCTTCACCCCACTAGTACTTTCTCTCTTGCTCTCTCAAATAATGAAATCTTTAAAATACACACACACACACACACACACACACACACAATCAGTCTCTCAGGGTGCCAAGGTGGCTCAGTAGGTTGAGTGTCTGGCTCTTGATTTCCACTTGAATTGAGATCTCAGGGTTGTGGCATCGACCCCCACCTCCGTCTCCCCACTCAGTCAGAGTCTGCTTCTCTTCTTTTGCCCCTCCCCCTGCACACATAGGTGCTCGTATTCCCTCTCCCTCTCTCTCCCCAACCATAAGTAAGTAAATAAATAAATAAAATTTTTTTTTAATCCGTCTCTTGTGTAAAGTAGTTTCCTTGTTCATTTTACTTTCCATATAGCAGAAAGTAAGCTCCATGAGAGCAAGGTTTTATCTATTTTGTTTACTGCTATATCCACAGCTCCTAAAATAGTGCCCAGCATTTAATAGGTGATCTATAAATACTTTTTGAATTAATGAAATAAGACTTTGAGAGAGATGCCTGGGAGGTTCAGTCATGACTCAGGTCATGATCCCAGGTTCCTGGGATCGAGTCCCACATCAGGCTCCTTGCTCATCAGGGAGACTGGTGCTCCCTCTGCCTTTGCCTGCCGATCCCCCGGCTTGTGTGCACGCGTTCTCTCTCTCTCTCTCTCTGACAAATAAATAAATAAAATCTTTAAAAAAAAAAAAATGAAAAGGCATAAGAAATTATCAAGGGAAAATTACAAACACTTAATGGATACTGTAAGATAATTTGTCACTTTTTAAAATGCTATATATTGGGGCGCCTGGGTGGCTCAGTCGTTGGATGTCTGCCTTTGGCTCAGGTCGTGATCCCAGGGTTCTGGGATTGAGCCCTGCATCAGGCTCCCTGCTCAGCAGGAAGCCTGCTTCTCCCTCCCCCACTCCCCCTCCTTGTGTTCCCTCTCTCGCTGTTTCTTTCTCTATCAAATAAATAAAATCTTTAAATAAAATGTTACATATTCTAACTTTTGAAAAATGGTTTTCTTTTATTTTCTAGGGAAAATCCAATTGTAGGAAAAACATCTTAGAGTGTGACCAGCTGGTTTAGAGGAACTGGAAAATACTATTTTTGTTGGAGTTTGTCAATTCATCGTTTATTTTGTTCCTGGTATTTAAGAATGAACATTGGCTTCAGTGTCATCTATATTCACATTGTATTTAATATTTAATAATTGAAAGTAACTGTTTGGGAATCCTGCTATTGATGCATTACTAGAGAATTTGAAACTCAAGATTCCCTTCGTATCTTATATGTCAAAAGCCATGTGTCTGCAGCTTCTTTTTAATAGAAAGAATCTTCCTAAAGAAGCTTTGTAACAAAAGGAGAACTCCTCCATAGCAAGAAACCATCTCTTCTTGTAACACTCCATGTTCTGTGGACTTTTCACTACCATTAGTGCCTGCTCTATACTGCCAATGTTATGTTTTACCAGAAAATCCAATCCGTGACAATTCACAGCTTTCCATTTAGTTCATCTAGACCCTCCCTCTTCAAAAAGGAAAAAAAGATTTTTCCTTCCATCTGTTAGTCATTACAGATTATAGTAGGGACTTTCGAAAACTGCCAGAGCATCCTTGAAGGTTGGTAGATCCTTTTGCCTATTTAAAGATGTAAACAGAACTCAGACAGGAGAAATCGGGGAACATGTACTGTTGTGTGCATCTTGTTTACATTTGGGATGAGTGATGGCAGATAAAATACAGTGAGACCACTAAATTTTTTTTCATTGTTTTAAATATCAGGTACTCGTTTTCTTGATTTGAAAATTCGAGTTAACGTGACTTGTAAGGACATCTCTTCTGAAAAAGAAGTGACAGTAGTCAGTGAAAAAAGGTGGTGGGAAAATCACTTGACTTCACCTGTTATTCCATGTTATTATAAGGGTCACCATAAGAACGCCCTCCTCCTAGTGTGAGGGTGAGAGCTAACTCAAGAACAGTCACTAGGCGCACTTTAATAATCTGGGCTGCCCCAGATTATACTTTAGATACTCTGTGGTATCTAATCTTTATGATCAGTTGAATGATCAGTGTTTAAGTCTAGAAATAGTGCTTTCTTGAAAATGTTTATATTTCATTGCTGTTTTCTTATTGCCTGCTAGCCAAATGGAGTTTGGGCAAGCAACGTTTGAATCCTCTTTTTCCCTAATAATTTACTTTTATCCTAAAAACCATAATTGTAAATAAGCAGTCGAAGCAAGTTGCCTCCTTGAAGTTAAGAGGAATACACATTGCTTCATCAGTATTAAAAAACATGGTACTCTTATTTTGTCTTTTAAAATTTAAAACATTTTCTAAATGTGGTACTTTGAACCCTGGAGTATTTACATATTTCTGTTTAAAACTGTGACTTATTAATGTAAGTCTAGCTAGTAGTGCTTTTTTTTGTTTTCCTGAGCATAAGCTATATATCAGGATACACTTTGCCAATTATGTTATTGGTGAGTAATTGTTTTTAAATTATATTGTTAATAGGGAATTTTTTTTAAAGACCATTGACACACAATTAAGTGATTATAACTGAGCAATGTATTTCTCTAAATGACTTGTGAAGATCATTCTGTTTTATTTAAGAATCGGTCCTAGTCTCCATTATGGTAGGTTTATTCCTAGCCCACCTTAAAGACAAATTTGGAAGACTCCTTTAACTTTTATGAGCTTGTGTGTTCCATAAATTACACTGATCTATAAATGTGAAAGAATTTAACAATTTAATAAATTTCTCATGGCTGAATTTCATTCAGATTGAAAGTTTCTTTTAAGAATCTCTGAGATGCCTAACTGAAAAGGACACGTGAGCATTGCCAAGTGCTGCTCATTATTCTTTAGTGGCTGTTTTAGTCCTCTGCTCTTTTTCAAGGCAAAATAAATATTTTTTAAGTATTTCTAATATCAAATCCCCAATCATGATTGCTTTTAAAGATATGGCATTGTCAAACGGACCAAGGCTGTGTGAACACATAACTCTGAATTTGAATTCACATGACTTTTAAACAGCCTGTTTGACTGGAATTAATCAACTTAAAAGAGGTAATGTGAAATTAATTTTTTTTGAAAGTCTACTGAAATAAGAGACCGTGTCAGTAGGACCCTAAGATAACCTAGGTACTTGCTTCCAAGGGTGTCATTCTTCTGCTGTTACTTATGAGTACTTTGATCTTTGCTACCAGATCTGCTTTCTCTGCCTTTTCCACACTTGAAGAAAATACATGACAGCTCACTTCACCCTAAAAACCTGAAAACGCCTAGAAGGAGAGAAAAGATGATTTGGAGAAACTCTTTCCGCAAATGCAAGTTCTTGTTCTTAGTTTAGCCATTTCCATCAGTTGCAGTTATGATCTGTTCCTGTTTGTTGTGGGTTTTTTAAGTTGGTTTTTTAATATTCATTTAATAAAATGATGGCAATAGCAAAGTTTTTTACCCCCAGGAATATAATTTATCAAATTGAATGATTTTATTTGCCAAAGAAATATGTTTATAATGTCATGGGTAATGGTTAAATGTCAAGACTAAATTTTCCTTATTATTTAAAAAAATGATGAATGATATGGCTTTTGTTTGTTTCTGAAACCTAATTTCATTCATTTATCAGAAAGGCTCTTTCATGCCAGGTTTTAGAAAACAGGTTTTTTTCCCTTTTTTTTTTTTTTAAGTAAAAGCACCTTTAATTTGTTCTAATGGTACATCCTGTAATGACAATGCTACAGAAAGCCTTTTTGGTGTCCTTACAGTATGCTAAAAATACAGGACTCATTCTAGAGTTAAATTACTTGTCTTGACCGATATTATCTGCTTCCATTTTTATTAACTTAGAAATTAATATGTTGCTAGTAAATATTGATTTTTACAGTGTCCAGTTTGAATATGTAAGTTATCAAAACTTAATGTAGTGAATTTGTGTAACCATGTTGTATTGTTGAGAATGTATTTTTATTTAAATTTTATTTTCTTATCAAGAGTATTATAAAAATTAAAAACTTTTGTAACTGTCGCTTGGAAATAACTCAAATAAATTACAAGAAGCCGGTCTATTCTCTGTGAGACCTTACTTTCTTACTGATTTAAGAATTCTTAAAATTATTACCTGTTAGGAAGGGAATAGCAAACGAGAAGTCCTCAATAACAAAGAAGAACAAAGTCATCTGTTTTAAAAGGGCTCAGGATTCTTTTCTTGCACTTAACTTGGCTGATTTTTGATGGACTGTGGTCCTTACTCACTCATTCATTCAACAGACTTGTTTTGAGGACCTACAGTACGGAGGGACTCTGTGGGATCCCTTCATTTCCAACAGCCATTGTGTGGGAATGTATTCCACCCCTCTCTGGGTAAGTAGTTCTGAGCTGACTTTTTCAGCCTATGTTAGACTTTTTGAAAAACCCCATTTCTACTTTTCTCAAAAGCAGTTGACATCAGAGCTTCTGGTTACTCGGGTCCTGTATTGACTCCTGTACGTTACCCTGCCCGGTAACTTGACCATCAGTGCAGTCCTTCTGGGTGTTAGAATTTGATCATGTTGTGCCATGTTGCTGAATTGTCTAGAGAATATAAAGTAACAGCACCAAAGACCAGTTTCGTGGGTAACTTGTGCCCCCAAGGAGAGAAGCCAGAATACTTCCCTGTTAGTGTCACAGCAGCCCTCTTAGCATTTCTAAATAAAACTCTGTAAAACTTAGCCCTTGTAACTCCAGAAGAGTTTAAGGTTGATAAAGAGGAAGGAATCAGGCTCCAATTATCTAGGGATCCTACTTTTATCGAAATAACAGACTCCTACTCAGACTAGCTCATGTATTAGAAGAAAACTTGTCAGGGGCACCTTGGTGGCTCAGTGGGTTAAGCCTCTGCCTTCGGCTCGGGTCATGGTTTCAGGGTCCTGAGATTGAGCCCTGCATCGGGCTTTCTGCTCAGCGGGGAGCCTGCTTCCACTTCTCTCTCTCTGCCTGCCTCTCTGCCTACTTGTGATGATCTCTCTGTGTTAAATAAATAAATAAAATCTTAAAAAAAAAAAAAAAACTTGTCAGAAACTTCAAAGACTTCACGGTATATTCTATAATGTAAACAAGCTAGTTCTTTAATGAGAGAGGGAGCCATACTTTGCCCTTCCAAATTGCATGATTCCAAAAGAGGAGACCCCTGAGGCCAAATAAAGTCCCTTTTTGTGTACACTAGAGTAAGAAGGCATAGCTAGCACTGCTGGATTCTGATTGCTGACACTGCTACTCCCTAGTCAGTGGCCTTCAGAGAATAACCTTTCTTGGATAGACATGACATGCTTCAACCTCAATCACCAATGTTCAGAGACTTTGGCCTTGATTCTTCTTAGGCATACTTACCTGAGATTTGATCTTCTGTGGCCAAAAGTTTCATTCTTCATCCATTTGACTTCTTAGCTTCCTGATACCATTTGCACTGTATTTTAAGCTTATGCCTATATTTTATTTAGCCCCAGAGGTGGTGTAACCTGTTGACAGTCCTTTGAAGATTTGTTTTGTTTTTTTGCCTTGTATTTCAAATTCTCTTTGTTTCATACTGTCAGAAGCTTTGTGTTTTCCTTGTGTCAGTCTGCTTTTTGACATGGAGTTTAGTCCTCAAGTAAAGTTTTTGGTCATCAAGGAAGAATTCTGTTGCCTATAGTGAACAACATTGTTTTCCAAATTTAGCATGTTTCTCAGCCAAGAACTGAGAAAGCCACACTCCCCATTCAAGAACCACCCATCATTTTAGATGGATTCTCAGTGCAGGATGGAGTAAATGAGGCAAAGAGGTCTATCAGAATCTCCCAAAGGAGACAAAGGGCTCAGGGGAGGGAAGGTATATAATTTGAAAAGGCATAGTCAATGTTATAAATTTTACACTTCAAAATACACACCTCTTTTCGTTATTCAAAACTACAGAAAAAGCTCAGCAAAATCTTACTGATACAAATGCATAGGAGACTGATTCTCACCCGGAGGCCCTTTTCAAAATGGAGCCTGAGATACTTGTGTTAATGTGGATCACGTTTTTAAAGGTTGAGAAACACTGGAATGGGGGCTGATGTATTAAATCCCAAATCCTGAGCCTGAATCTCAGTCCTAAATTCTCCATCAAAACATGTGTCGGGAGTGAGGATACTGCCAAAATCACTGCTTCGCTAGAGCTTACAACCCACAGGGAGAAGGAGGCCTGAATATGTATAAGCTGTCAGATGGTAGTTAGTATGATGGGGCACAAGGACAGGAGACAGGGAGTGCCACACATGGGGCCCAAAGGTGTGGGGTGCACTTGGAAATTAGGTCATCAAGGCAGGCCTCCACCAGGAAGGAGAGATTTGAATGAGGAGGTGAGGAAAGGGAGTTCGATGGATGTGTGGAGAAAGATCCTCACAGAAGAAATAAAATGCAGGGTGTGCTCAGAGGCAACAAGGACCTTAGTGTGGCCACAGCAAAATGTGTGAGGGGAATAGTAGGAGCCGGGTGGTAGAGGATATTGCGCAGTGAAATGACATGACCCATTGACCTTCTGTGGGTTGCTGTGACTGCTGAGTTGAGAGAGGTCTCAAGGGAGGCCTAGGAAAAAGTGGGAAAGCCAGCCAGCTAATATCCTAATCCTGTGAGGGATGGCGGCGGCTGGGCCCCAGGGTGATAGCACAGAGCATATGAGGAGTGATTAGATTCTGGGTAGAACTGAAGATGGAATCAATAAGATTTGTTGACACAGGAACGTGGGAGAAAGGAGTCTAGAAAGATCCAGTAGCCTAAGCAACTGGTTATTTACGGAGAAGCGAAAGACTGTAGGAGGAGGTTTGTTTGTGCTTTATCTGTGTGCATGGCAATGACTCCTAGAAAAGATTGATTTAAATTACTTAGTACCAGCATATATTGTATCTAGTTTTGTACAGTTATCATATCTTCCTCAGTAGATTGTAAATGATTCTTCCTGAGAGTGAAGAGGGGCTTATTGTACCCCACAGTCCCTCGCCCTTAGGTGAGGAGACTTAATGCACATTCCATGAATGAATGACTTACGATGGCTAATGATGGAGGAGCAGTGACGTCGATTGGAAGTCACGACTTAGCTAGAAACTACCTTTATGATCTTTGTCGGCTAACATCTTTAGGTTTGGTTCCCCTATACATGTAAATTGTTTAAGTTTTTGTCTTCGAAAACAAGGTGTTAGGCCCTTGCTATGCACTAAGCACTCTGCTAAACATGGGAGCCCTAAGATGAAGCCTTTAGGTTGTGGTCAAGCTAGAGACTGGACCAGAGTGACCTGAGGATCCTTCTACAAGTTCCATATGCAGACAACCCCCAGGGTCCCTCCCACTCACCCCTCCCCAACAGTTTGTGTAGATAATTTGATTCCTTCAGTGAATCTTTCCTGACAGAATGTGCCTTGCTTTCCTCCAGGGCTCCAAGACTATGGACCAATTGAGCAGCATTGACAGACCCTATAGACTGTATTGTAATCCTCTTCCGGTCGTCCTTGGAGGAATTAATAGAGTCCCAGTCATTAATCAAGTCACTGATTTACAAATGAAACAGCCTGGTGTAGGAAAAGAGCCCAGCACCCAATTCTGCTTAAGCATTGAATTAATTAAAGAGACCATTAGACTGAGGTGGCTCTATATCATGGCTGCCTATATAAGCAAACCAAAATCTAAGCCTATAAATGTCTCAAGGTTACAAAAGCAAACCCTAAGGACAGCAATGACAGCCACTAGGCTTTAAGCCATAAACCAGTCAATAATGTCCTTTCTTCACTTCCGCTTCTTCCCGTATCTCTCCCCAGACTCCTGGTGCGGAGAGCTCCTAGCCACTTCCAGCTTGGCGCTGTCTGATTGGAACTGATTTTTGCTCCGATAAACTCTTAACATTTTTCATATGCTGCAGTTTATCTTTCAGCAATTTTTAGACAAAAGGCAGCCTTCAAAGAGCAAAGCTGCACTGACTTGTGACAGTAATTTTTATTTGGATTCAAATAAGGAGCCAAAGGGACTGACAGTTGCATTTTAACGTCACAGAGGGTGGCATTTTGGCAGATTATCAGCCCTTCCAGTGACCAAAAAAGATGAGGCACAGATCCAGGCCTTTTCCCTCTGGCTGGCTTTATGTCTTACAGCAAGCCCTCCCCCCTGGCCCACCCATTATTTATAAGGAAGGAGAAGGAAGTTAAAACCTGTAGCCCTTAGTAATGTTATGATCGTTTTGAAATTCAACTGGCACTTTTTGCTGGTGGTGTAAAAGAAGATAGCTGGGAGCACCTGGGTGGCTCAGTTGGTTAAGCATGGGACTCTTCATCTCAGCGCAGGCCCTGATCTCGGGGTTGTGAGTTCAAATTCCTCATTGGGCTCCATGCTGGGTGTGGAGCCTACTTTAAAAAACAAAAAACAACTAAAACTAAAGTGCTAAATTTCAAAGTCATTTGTAACAAGAAAATGAAGCAAATCATTCACTGTCACAGTTAAAGGCCCTATGGAAATTTCCATTTTAACATTTGAATTTGACATTAACATTTTGTTTTTCTTAAATGCTTATGGAAATAAAAAGACTTGCTCAGTTTAAGAGGGACACAGGGTTGCCTGGGTGGCTCAGTCGGTTAAGTGTCTGCCTTCAGCTCAGGTCATGATCTCAGGTTCCTGGGTTCAAGCCCCACATCGGGCTCCCTGCTCAGCAGGAAGCCTGCTTCTCCCACTCCGTATGTCCTCTCCCTGGCCTTATGCACACACTCGCACTCTCTCTCTCTGAAATAAATAAGTAAAATCTTTAAAAAGAGAGAGCGATGGAAATGTATAAATTAGGCACTGCTTGAAAGTATTTTATCTACATATTGAGAAATATACAAAAACTTTTACAAACAGACCATGAAATTCAATATGGAAGTAAGTCACATACCCAGCAAGTCGCGGTAACTAGAAGTGCCAAGATTCCGTTAACTTTTGTTTTTTCAGCCATCCTTGCAAACGTGGGGAGGGATTCAAGTTTCCAATTATAGATCAAGGGGTGTTTTCTCAAACCCAGACTGAATTTTCTTGCAATTTCCTGCAGTTCCAGTTCAACCAGCCCCATGAGGTAGACAATAGGGCAAGAGCTTGTCCTTTAGTCTCCTCTCCCCGGGAACCCTTGACTTGTCATTGTAAGGAGACAGAATGGGCTTGGGGAGGGGCCTCCCTGTGCAGGTACCCAGAAGAGCCAAAGAGAAACTTTCCTTTCTTCAGACCTGCTTCCTCTAAGAATAATCCTTTTCAGGGCATCTTCTATACTTTTTCAAATTCCCATGTCATTGGAACTTTATGAGCCAGGGGGAGAGAGTCCAGGCCACCCTTCCAGCCTCACCTGGCTCTGCCTCAGTACAAAACTTCCCTTCCAGCATAGCACTCAAACTCCATACTGACGACTCAAGGGCCAGGTTCTGCTGCTAGACAGGAGGCTCCAAGTAGACCATAGTTCTGTAGGGGGAGGGGCATTGATATGCATTTTATGAGCAATCTTACGTAATTCTTATAACGAACCTGACATGAAGGGAGAATGTGCTGCCCAGAGAGGCCAAGTGACTGTCCCACTCATCAGTCCAGCCAGTGGAAGCCAGGGCAAGGCTTAAAAGAACTTGCAAGCAGGGGCGCCTGGGGGGCTTCTTAGGGCAAGCGTCCAACTTTTGGTTTCCGCTCAGGTCATGGTCTCAGGGTCCTGAGATCAAGCCCCAAGTCTCCCAGAGTCTGCTCTAGATTCTTTCTCCCTCTCTGTCTCCCTCCACTCCCACCCCTCCTCCTGCTTCCCCGCACGTGTTTGCTCTCTCTCTCACTCTCTCACTCTCTCTCTCAAATAAATAAAATCTTAAAAAAAAACCAAAAAAACTCGAAAGCGAGCTAGTGACTGGCTGAGTGCCAGTAAGCTCCAGCTGCCACCCAGAAGCAAGGAGCAGAATCACAGGACATAGCCAGGTTCACAAACCAGCCTCCAAATGGGAGGGGCCCAGTGTGGGCATCAAGGACCAAGAAGCTGGATAGAGAAACAGGAAGTGGCAAGGATAGGCCCCTTGGGGTGGTCTGACACCAGACAATCCAGGAGTGTGCTCCTCTGAAGCCCGAAAGGGCCTAGAACTGAGGTAGGCATGGGGAGAGGACTGTGAAGGATAGCCACGGTAAGGATGGCCTGTGAGATGTCAGTGGCCAGGGGCCGGGGCCAGAACCCAAAGAATCAGGTGGGCCAAAGTGGCAGCACCAGAGCCTAGAGCCCTTAGGTCAGTCCTGTGAGTGCCCCGGGAGCTGCACTGTGCCTCATTTGCTAGACCCAGACAGTGTACTGTGCTGGAGTGCAGCCTGAGACACCTCTGCCCTCAAACTGGGAAGCCATCTCCACCCTCATTTCCCCCACACTGTCTGCTCGGCTGCTCAGGGTGGTCTCCCGGCAGGCTGCTTGCCCCCCCTTCCAGGCCCAGGTCTCAGGCTGACTAGGTTCCCCCAGCATGACACTGGTTCCTAATAGCCACTTTCCTCCAGGCCTGTGGACACCCTCTCAGGCAGCCAAGGTGGACTAAGTTCCCAGGCTCAAGCCTCAGGCTCCTTCCTCTCTCTGGCTGAGTCCCGAGGTCTGGGCTCAGACACCCTGAACTTCAGACAGTCACAGAGAATCCAGGATAAATCTCTCTACACAGAGTCATCTCCACGGAGTGACCAAATCTGGGTACTTTCCAGAAGGTTGTCAACTACAGGCAGACTCTTGACCCCTGAGACAATTCCCCTTTCTGCAGGCCTGGGAACCAGCAAACGGGCCTTTCTTATCCCTCCCAATTTATCCCCTCTATTTAAGCCCAAACCCCCTGGGGAGGGGTCTCCAGTCAGGCCGATGCAAGTCAGTTCCCAGCTGTGAATTAACGTTTTAGGGGGGTTGGAGAGAAAGAGAAGCATTAGACTAGTGGTTCTCAGAGTGAAGTTCCAGGACAGAAATCCAAATCCTGAGGCCCCGCCCTGACCGAGTCACAGCGAGGAGGCAGCCGGTGTCTGGTCAGTGTGTCCTCCGAGGGATTCCGACAGTCTCTCTCCAGCCGGAGAGCACCTGCTTCAGCCATTGGTGAGTGTGGGGGGCTGCAGGTGGCTGTTCTCCCTGACACTGCTGACAAGGGGAAACTAGCCTCCATGTCTGGGTGGAGAAGGCGATTCCTGGAAGCACCAGGTCATCCGCGGAAGCCCTTCTGACTTATCCTAGGTGTTAACATTGGGGGAAAGGCTCAGAGCTGCATCAAAGTGGCACAGAGCCATCTAAGATAAAAAATTCAAGTTCCCCAAATATTATCATTTGGAGTACTTAGGAAGGCTCTACTGTGGTGTCTTTTACACAAATATTGTGAGTCACAATAACTGTGTTTATCTTCTTTTTTCCTTCAGCAAATAAGGAAATATCTGTGGGGGTGCTGATATTTATTTTTGGATGAAGCATGATGATGTTGGAAATATTTCGTTCAGTATTCTAGAACACTGAAGCTGCCGGCAGTGCCCCGAGGAGGTAACTGGTAAATAATGGAGACCTGTCCCTTTTACTCAAGGAGACCTCAGTGTGTTCTTCCTTGTTTAAAGTGACCCCGCTTCAGGCATCTGGCTTCTCAATAAAATGTGAGGTCAGGCCAGTGGGAAAGGAAAGGCAGTCCTAGTGGAGGGCGCCTGGCCCGACAATCCCAAATTATATTGCCTCTTCCATGCCTCACGTCCCCCCCTGCTTCTCTGCCACATGGGGGAGCCAAGAAGCCAGGTACAGCTCATTGAGCCAGGCCCTTGCTAGGGTGCTTACTGGTAGGACCATAAACCTCCTGCCTCAAAATCCTACTGATATCCACGGCTCCTGCACTTCATGTGAGAAGAAAAGAGGTGCCTTTTTTTACACCTTTTTACACAGGATACAAATATCCTGTGACAATAGAGCAAGAACAGCCCTACTGAAAACCTAACCCAGAGTGTCTGACCCAACAGCATGCCCTGACTCTGTGTTCTTGAGAAAAAGGCTGGATGCAACCAGTGTTTGGAGAGAATATTTATTTTTTTTAAATTGGATTGGAAGAAACAAGAATATATATCCACACGCAGACTTGCTAGGAAGGCTCATAGCAGCTTTACTTGTAATAGCCAAAATATGGTAACAACCCGCATGTCTGTTAACAGGTGAATGGTTAAAAAAAAAAAAAAAACAAAAACATAGTTTATCCAAACAACGGAGCACTCACTGCTCAGCCAGATAAAGAGATGAGCTACTAGCACACAGAACAGTAGGACTGACTCTCAAAGTAACTGTTCTGCATGAAATAAGCAGGGCAGAAAGAATACGAGCTGTGTGATTCATTTGTATAGAACTATAGGAAGAGCAGGGGTGCCTGGGTGTCTCAGTCAGTTAAGCATCTGCCTTCAGCTCAGGTCATGATCTTGGGATCCTGGGGTTGAGCCCCACATCGGGCTCCCTGCTCACTGGGGAGCCTGTTTCTCCTTCCCCCCACTGTTTGTGCTGTCTCACTCTCTTTCTCTCAAATCAATAAAGTCCTAAAACAAAAAAGCAAACTAATCTATAGTGACAGAGGGCTGGTCTTGGGGGTAGGGAGGCCTGTGGGAAGGAGCACATGGGCACGAGAGAAGGCGGGTGTGGCGATGGTTTCATGAGTGGTTTTTCACAAGTTAAAATTCATCAAGTGGTACACGTACAGATGTACAGTTTGTTGTATGACAACAATACATCAATAAAGTTCAAAAAAAATGGGCTGGCAATTCTATTTCTTGGAGAAACTGGTCCCGTTTCTGCTAGAGTCCCTACTCTTCCTGGCTGGGTTAGAAACATGTGGATTTTTGTGGTGAGCTGTTGACCCCAACAGAGAGATGAAAAGTATTCCAGGACAACTGGTGTGTGCGTTTGTGAGTATAAAGTGACGGGGAAAGAAGAAAAAGATCTCCTTTACAGCGACGGTGATATTGGTCATAATCAACAATGGGATCTCCTTTATAGCGACAGTGATATTGGTCATAATCAACAATGTGAGCATTGGTTATGATGAGGCTGAGTGTTTCACAAACATTACCTGATTTAGCGCTCACACAGCCCTGTGAGAAGGTACTGTTGAACCCACTTCACAGAGCGGGACACGAGATCTAAGGGAGGCTGAGTAAGTCCCTAAGGCGTGGCAGGGAGGTTCAGGGTTTGAATGGGTCTGTAAGACTGCACTCTGAGATATTAAATACGACTGTCTCTGCCTGGTGTGATCAGAAGTGAATTTTATTTTTTAATTTTTAAGTATTTCTCAAACTTGCTATAGTAAACATGTACTATGATTAACCAGCAGTATTTGAAAGCCTTTAAAATTATTATAGCCACTTTTTAACAATACTTTTAAAATTCTTCTCCGGTAAGAATAATTCTGTTTATTAAGCCTGTCAAGTGTCACCTGATTAATTTCTTATTTATTTTTAAAGATTTTATTTATTCATTTAACCAAGGACCTTAAACTTGAGCATGCCTCAGGATCACTTAGACAGCTTGTTAAAACAGGTCGTGGGGGCCAGCCCCAGAGTTTCTGATTCTATTTATTAATTTAACCCCTATTCTGCCAGGCAGTGCTGGAGGAAACAGAAACAGAAATTGAGGAGTTACTGGAGGCCAAGGTTAATGAACTAATAACCATTCCGACTGAGTCTGCACCTGAACCTCTATTGGAAACACTAGAGACGGGAGAGGCTTAAAGCTCCAGCTTTGGGAGCACCGGGGTGGTTCAGTTGGTTAAGCAACTGCCTTCGGCTCAGGTCATGATCCTGGAGTCCTGGGATCCAGTCCCACATCAGGCTCCCTGCTTGGCAGGGAGTCTGCTTCTCCCTCTGACCCTTCCTCTTCTCATGCTCACTCTCTCTCTCTCTCTCATTCTCTCTCTCAAATAAATAAATAAAATCTTAAAAAAAAAAAAAAAAAGCTCTCCAGCTTTGGGGTGTTCTGCTAAAGGCTGCTCACCACAGATTGCTAGGAGCTCACTTGCAGTAAAAGAAAAAAAAATATGTTGGGTTTATGGACTTAAGAGCAGGTGCGAAAGCCCCTAGAGACTCAGGAGGGAGCTGTTAGAGGCTTCTAACAGGATGGGCCAGCTGCTGGGTGACTCCTGCGGGCGTGAGAAACAGGGGAGGCTGTCCTAGAGTGCATGCTGTCAAGAAGAATGGAGCAATTTGGTAATTGGACATCTAATCTTATCTGGAGGGCGGAAGCACTAGAGTTTGTGCAACTGGTGAAGGAGCAGAAGTCACTCCTTTTCATCAGAAGAGGGGGTCATTTAATCACTTTTGTGTTTGGGGAAATGACCAGGTCTGTCTTGTTCCAAACACATGAGAGGGGGTCAAACATCGCTGACCTGCAGTTAGGAAACCACCATCTGGCTGCCAGCAGGGCTGGTTGTCACATTTTCGGTTCAATACCCAGAGTCATTCTCAAAACCCCAAAGAGACTGTGTCTTTGTTTCTTACCTCCAGAACCGCTGTTCTCTTCACAACAGTTACTGTGTGCGTCAGAGAGAGGTCAGCAATACAAATTCTAAATAAAACAATCCCAATAAAAAATGTAAAACTGGGGGACGCCTGGGTGGTTCAGTTGGTTAAGCAGCTGCCTTCGGCTCAGGTCATGATCCCAGTGTCCTGGGATTGAGTCCCACATCGGGCTCCTTGCTCAGCAGTGAGCCTGCTTCTCCCTCTGCTTCTGCCTGCCACTCTGCCTGCGCTCGCTCGCTCTCTCTCTCTGACAAATAAATAAAATCTTAAAAAAAAAAAAAATGTAAAACTGGTTCACTGCCTGCTTCTTAAACTTTGGAACTGAATGTCTGCACAGTTTCTAAGGATGCGTCAGTCCAGGGATGGTTGTGTGGCTCAGCCATTTGAGCGTCTGACTTTTGGTTTCGGCTCAGGTGGATCTCTGGGTCCTGGGATAGAGCTCCAAGTCAGGGAGGGAGTCTGCTTGTCTCCCTCTCTCTGCTCCCCTCCCCCTGCTCATGCTCTCTCTGGCTCTCTAAAACAATCAAATCTTAAAAAAAAAAAAAAAAAAAAAATGCATCACTCCAGGAGTTCACATTTCCAAAAACCTCTATTCTACTGCGGGTAATAGAAATCAGAGCAGCTTGGCATTAAGTAAATCAGAGTGCTTTCTTTTTTTTTTTTTTTAAAGATTTTATTTATTTATTTGCCAGAGAGAGAGAGGGAGAGTGAGCACAGGCAGACAGAATGGCAGGCAGAGGCAGAGGGAGAAGCAGGCTCCCCGCCGAGCAAGGAGCCCGATGCGGGACTCGATCCCAGGACGCTGGGATCATGACCTGAGCCGAAGGCAGCTGCTTAACCAACTGAGCCACCCAGGCGCCATCAGAGTGCTTTCTTATGTAATGAGAACACACAGAGGGCAGCCCAAACAGGGTCAGCTGCTCCACGATGCTCTCCGAGACCCCGACTCCTTCTATCCATCTTCTCTGCCATCCAGACTGTGATGTCTGGTGATTATGTACCAGATAGCAACTTCACTTTCAGCACAATGACTGTATTATCCCAAAAGAGGACAAATGAAAGAACAAAAGACAAAAACCCAGCTCTTTTTAAGGAGCTTTCTGAGGGGCACCTGGGTGGCTCAGTTAAGCGTCTGCCTTCAGCTCAGGTCATGATCCCAGGTTCCTGGGATCCAGCTCCACATCGAGCTCGGCTTGGGGCTCCCAGCTCAGCGGGGAACCTACTTCTCCCTCTCCCTCTGCCACTCCTCCCTGTTCTCTCTTTCTCTCTTGCTCCTGCTCTGTCTCTCCTCTCACTCGTTCACTCTCTCTCTCTCTCTCAAATAAATAAAACAAAACCTTTAAAAATAAAGAGATTTCCGAGCAGCCTCATCTATCGGCTTCTGCTTACGGCGCCTGTCAGTGCTATGTCACATGGTCACCCCATACACAAGGAAGCCTGGGGAAGCTTCTTTTCCTCGCCTGGTTTGCCAGTGGCCATGCTGAAATCAAGTTACATCAGCAAGGCAGAAGCGGAGAATGGATAGTAGGAAGACTGCCAGCAGCGTGGCCAGCTTTGCCAGAACCCAAAACACATGTTTAACCAGCCCATGTGAGTCACACCTAAAATTATAACAACGGTGAAATGAGTTCCAGGCCTGCCTCTGATTTACAAATGCTCAATGTGTGAGGAACCCAGGCTGTGCTTGTAAACTGATGCAGATGCCACCCACTGCTCCTGTTACCCCTGTAATCCTGGCTGCTGGTCCAGATTGTTACCTCCCAATGTCCATCTTCCCCTTTTTCTGTAAGTAACAGAGGCCCCCATTTTTAGCTGTGCACATGTCTGCCTGGAATAAAGACTATTTCCCATCATTTTTTGCAGCTAGATATGATCATGTCCATAAGTCTGGCCAGTGCACAAGTGCCGCGTGCAATTTTTGGGAAATGTCCTTATATGGAGAGAATGTACATTTCTGTGTCTACTTCTTCCTCTGAAATGTAGTCAAACTGGAGCTCAGAAACCATTTTGGACCATGAGGTGGAACTCACACAGAGGATGGCAGAGTAATAAAGTATTAGGAGCTTGGATTCCTTATGATCTTGAAGCTTCCCTAGCAGCCCTGGACTGCTTATTCATGAATTTCATTTACATGAAAGGGAAATGAACTTCTATATTGTTTTAACCAGGGTTAATGGGTTTCTGTTACTTGCAGCTGAACCTAATCCTTGTGTTCTATTTCCTTGAACTGTCCCACTGTGCATAGGAAGGATTTCTCGTCTCATCCATGGTGGTCCATCTAGTTTCTGACCCTTACTCTGTTCCTGTCCTCTGGGCAGTGGCCTTCGTCATCATTCCCAGATCCCTAAGCATGTGTTTGAGTCCCTGTCAGTGACCTGTAAGTGCACTCTCTTAACACCCCTCTGTACTTTTTTTTTTTTTTTTAAGATTTTTATTTATTTATTTGAAAGAGAGACAGCAAAAAAAGGACTAGAAGCAGGGGGAGTGGGAGAGGGAGAAACAGGCTTCCTGCTGAGCAGAGTGCCTGTTTGGGGGCTCTATCCCAGGGTTCTGGAATCATGACCTGAGCCAAAGACAGCCTCTTAAGGACTGAGCCACCCAGGTGTCCGCCTCCCTCTGTAGTTCTCCTCCTTCACAGCCCCTTTCTGGTGGCATCCTAGGAACACCCGTCCAGCAGAGGAGGAGGAGGCTGCACAAGTAGGATTAATCCAGACTCATGGGGGCACACGGGCTAGAAAGTCATGTCTGACCAAATGCAGGATCCCTCCTTGCTCTTCCCTACCTCCTGGATTCATTTTGTGCCACAAATTTTTTTCCATCAGAGCCATTTGAGTTTAAAAGACAAGCTTAGAAATACAAGTAGCCCTGGAGGAGAATGGACTATTTTCCACTTGCAGTTTAATGTGAATTAATTTAATCCAATTTCTTTTTTAATTCATTCTTCCTTCAAACATTCATGAAGAGCCCATTTTTTTTGTCCTTTTTAAAAGAGATTTTATTTATTTCTTTTGAGCGAGAGCGCCAGAGAGGGCGCCCGTGCCAGCAGGGGGAGGGGCAGAGGGATAAGGTGAATCTCACCAAGACTACACGCTGAGTGAGGAGAGGAAGCAGGGGCTCCATCCCAAGGCCCTGAGACCATGATCTGAGCTGAAATCAAGAGGGGAGGCTTAACGGGCAGAGCCACCCAGGCACGCAAGACTATTATACCCTAAGAGATTGATAATTTATTATTTGACTGTGCTGGAGATCAGAAGTCCCACAGGGTTCTAAAATCAAGGTGTCAGCAGAGCTGGGTTCCTTTGTGGACATTTGGAGAGGACACATTTCCACACCTATTCTGCTTCTAGAGTCTGTGCAAATTCTTTGGCTAGGGTCCCCTTTCTCCATCTTCAAAGCCAACAATGTCTCTGACCACCGTGGTAGGGGTGGTGAGTTTTCTGGGCTTTATGTTCGTAGACTCAAGGTATGTAACTTTAATCACATCTACAAAGTCGCTTTTGCCACGAAAAGCAACACATTCACTGGTTCCAGCATTAGAACATAGATTTCTTTCTTTCTTTCTTTTTTTAAGATTTTTAAAATTTGACAGAGAAAGATCACAAGTAGGCAGAGAGAGAGGAGGAAGCAGGCTCCCTGCTGAGCAGAGATCCTGGTGTGGGACTCCATCCCAGGACCCTGAGATCATGACATGAGCGGAAGGCAGAGGTTTAACCCACTGAGCCACCCAGGCGGCCCTAGAACACGAATTTTTTTAGGGGCCTTTATTCTGTCCCCAAATCCTTAAATTTACGAGCCCCAAAGCTACTGACCACGGCCAAATTTCTTAAAAACCTTTTTCCTCCCCCACCCATTTCCAAAGCTGCAACCCCTTTTGCCTGTCCTTCCTCACTCAATACTACCCCGGTCCGTCCCCCCTCCCTTCCTCCCCCCGCCAAACTGCATCCCAGGCCCTGCTCTGAGCTGCCCCCTTTATCCCCGCGCCCTCTGCCTCCTGGGCCTGGGAATGGGGGTGGGGACGCGGGAGCAGGAGCGCCCTCTGCGGGCGGGAGTGGCGCGCACCTACTTTAGGCGACCTCTGCCTCCGTCCCCCCTGCCCCACTGATGGCCAGGCCCACGGGTCCCCCCACTTCTGTCTCCTCCTAGACCTCGTCCATCGCAGAGCCACTGGCTGTGACGACCTCGCCACGCGGCGAGGATCCCAGGTGCTCTCCATGCCCGAGCCCGAGCCCGAACCCGAGCCCACGCCCACCCTTCCGAACCCTGGAAGGGCTTTCCCGCCGCCACCCCCATCCCCCTCCTCCTCCCGCCTCCGCCTCGCCCCCTTCCGCCTGCGCCTCCCCGCGGGCAGACCTCTCCATCCCCGCCCCGCGCCGTCGCCCAGGTGCAGGGCGCTCGCGGGAGGCCGGCCGGCGAGGGACGCGGGGACCTGGCGCCGGAGTGAGTGCGGGGCGCGGGCCGGCGACGAGGTTGCGGCGTGGGTGGCCGGCGTTCTCTCCGGAGGTACTGAATTGCTGCGGGTAGCGGCAGGCCTGGAGCTCCTCCCTAGCCCCCGGGACTCCGAGGGGGAGCTGGGCGAGCAGCAGGCCCGGGGCAAGTGGGCCTCGCTCCGGTCTCGAGAAGGCAGGGCCCTCCGCCCCCTGCTCTCTGCTCCGCAGCCCTTACCTCACCGTCCCCAGCTCTCGGAGAGTCCCAGTTAGCAGAGCATGCGGCACCTCCACTAAATGCGCATTAATGAGTCAGCCTGGGCCGCGCGTTACTGCACATGGAAATGATGAAACGCTCGTGATAAAATATCAAGTGAAAACCTCGAGATTTAAGAGGGCCTTAATAGAGTACTTCCAGAATGTTATGCGTGTAGTTTGTATTCCTGTAAATACCCAGAAGAGGCTGGTGAGAAATACTTCGTATTGTGAACAGTGATGTTACATAATACCAACCTTAACTTGGACTGCCTTAACAAAATACCATAGACCGGTGACCTAAACAACAAATTCATTTCCTAACACTTCTGGAGACTGGGAAATCCAAGAGCAAGTGCCAGGAAGCTGGGTTTGGAGCCTTTTCTCTTGGCTTGGCGGTGGCAGCCATCTCAAGGGAGACAAACTAAGCTCTCTAGTGTCTCTTCCTCTTCTTTTCCTTCTTTTTAAAAGATTTTATTTATTTATTTATTTATTTAGAGAGAAAGAGTGTGGGAGTGGGGGCAGAGGGAGAGAATGTCAAGCAAACTCCAGGCTGAGCATGGAGCCCAACTTGGAGCTCTATCTCATGACCCTGAGATCAGGACTCCAGGTGAAATGAAGAGTTGGTTGCCCAGCCCACTGAGCCACCCAGGTGCCCCACTCTGTGTCTCTTCTTACAAGGGCACTGATCCCATGGTGGGAGACCTGCCTTCATGACCTCATCTAACCCTGCTCACCTCCCAAAGACCCTATCAAACAAATACCATTACCCTGGGGGTTGGGCTTCAACATAAGAATTTAGGAGGAAATTGAAAACCTACAGTCAGTATCAGTACCTTCTAGGTGGTATGTCAGAGTGGTTAAGAATTTGGGCTGTGGAGCCAGGCTGCCTGAATTTGAATCCCAGCTGCTCTGGTTACCAGTGTTTGCCCTTAGGCAAATCACTTCCCTCACTAGGCCTCAGCCTCCCCACCTGAGCCATCACTATGTGCCAGGCTCTGTTCCAAGTATCCACCAGGAACTAATTCCTTATTCCTCATAACAGTTTTTTTTTTTTTTTAAGATTTTACTTATTTATTCGACAGAGAAAGAGATCACAAGTAGGCAGAGAGGCAGGCAGAGAGAGAGGGGGAAGCCAGCTTCCCACTGAGCAGAGAGCCCGATGTAGGGCTCCATCCCAGGACCCTGAGACCATGACCTGAGCTGAAGGCAGAGGCTTAACCACTGAGCCACCCAGGCGCCCCCTCATAATAGTTCATTATCATCATCATCACCCATCAACATCCCCTTGGTACCAAGGAAAGAACTTTACATTTAATTTGCATTAAATCCCCACAAATACCAAAGAGATTATAGTCCCACAATTTTTACAGATGAAGAAGACAGGGTTCAGGCACATGAAGTGGACTAGTCACAGTCAGTCTACTAATAATTGACAGACACAGGATTCAAACTGGTTCTTCTTGAAACAAGGCCTCTTAATAATTCCCATAATCTTTTGTCTCTGTGAACCCAGATCAAAGAACCAACCATTTCCTTAAGTTACTGTGACCAAACGAATTCGGAGTTGCTAGCTCCTTGGTGAGTCACAGATAAACCAGGTGGAGTTGTCCCACAAAGTAAACTTTATTTGCAGCAAATAATGAGATCACAGGAAATAGCTTTCAAAGCTGGATGAAAGAGAGACAGACAGACAGGGAGGTGGGGATGGGTTCCTTTTGTTTAGGGTTAGGATGAATATTTAGATAGGGAGGTCTTGTCATCATGTGTAGAGGCGCGCATAAGGTCCCACATGTACATTAAGGAAACACGCCTATACATTGTTTGTTATGTAAATGAGGCTGAGGCCCTTCCTTGGGTGGAGATTTTAGTATTATAATGAGGTAAAGGTCATTGCCAGGCATTCCGAAGGTTACTACCCCCTATCTGAGCGGAAGTGAGTCACCGGTTTAGTTCAAACAGTCTGGGTGGTCTGAGAGGTGTTGTCAAGGCCCTTGCCAGTCACCTGAGGGTGGTTTCAGGTTTCATTTGCCTTACCTACGACCCAACAATCACACTACTAGGTATATACCCTAAAGATACAAATGTAGTGATGTGCACCCCAATGTTTATAGCAGCAATGTCCACAACAGCCAAACTATGGAAAGAGCCTAGATATCCATCAACAGATGAATGAATAAAGAAGATGTAGTGTGTATCTGCAATGGAATACTACGCAGCCATCAAAAAGCCAAAATCTTGCCATTTTCAATGATGTGGATGGAACCAGAGGGTATTATGCTAAGTGAAATAAGTCAATCAGAGAAAGACAATTATCATATGATCTCTCTGATATCAGGAATTTGAGAGGCGGGGGCGGGGGGGGTAGGGAAGGAAAAAATGAAACAAGATGGGATCCGGAGGGAGACAAACCATAAGAGACTCTTAATCTCAGGAAACAAACTGAGGGTTGCTGGCGGGGTGGGGGGGGTGAGGGGGTAAGGATAGGGTGGTTGGATGATGGACATTGGGGAGGGTAAGTGCTATGGTGAGTGCTGTGAAATGTGTAAGACTGATGATTCACAGACCTGCACCCCTGAAGTAAATAATACACTATATGTTAATTTTTTTAAAAAATGGTACTCCGGAAAGAAGAGATCTAGCTGGTGACATTATCACATGAGGGACCTTTCAAGGCTGGATAATTGAAGGGACAGATCATTACCGCTGGGTGGCTTCCTGTGGCCAGGAAAATAAGAATCACTTCATAGTACTAATAAAGTTTATTGAGCACTTTTACTATGTGCCAGGCATTGTGCTAAGCGCTTTATAAATTTACCTTCCTTAATCCTGGTGACAACCATAATCCATTTTACAGATGGAGAAGTAGAGGCTTCAAAACTCTTCATAGAATACCTAAGTCCGGGGCACCTGGGTGGCTCAGTGGGTTAAAGCCTCTGCCTTCGGCTCAGGTCATGATCCCAGGGTCCTGGGATCGAGCCCCGCATCAGGCTCTCTGCTTGGCAGGGAGCCTGCTTCCCTTCCTCCCTCTCTGCCTGCCTCTCTGCCTACTTGTGATCTCTGTCTGTCAAATAAATAAATAAAATCTTAAAAAAAAAAATACCTAAGTCCACCCCAGTGAGTCCAGTGGTGGAGACAAGACTAAAATCCAAGTCTGTTCCCCTTCAAAGCTCGCATTCTTAACCCCTGTGGATATGCTGCCTGGCAAGAATTATGTCTATAAAGAGAACTATGCCATTTAAAAATCAATATGTCCTTGGCAATATTTAGTGCCCACCATTAATGTTATAACTGAGTTCCAAGGGTATCACACCATTTTATTTTATATTTTGAAAGATTTTATTTATTTATTTGCCAGAGAGAGACATAGCGAGAGAGAGAGAAAGAGGGAGGGAGGGAGAGAGAGAGAGAGAGAGAACAAGCAGGAGGAGTGGCAGAGAGAGAAGCAGGCTTCCCACTGAGCAGTGGGACTCCCCAGTGCGGGACTCAATTCCAGGACCCAGGGATCATGACCTGAGCCAAAGGCAGATGCCTGATGACTGAGCCACCTAGGTGCCCCTGTTGCCCCATTTTAAAGAATCTAAAAGAACATGGATCCATGAAAATAGATACTGGAAATAGAACAGTTTTACTCAACGGTATCCATCTTGATTCCCTTCTCCCGTTTTAAGATACCTGAGGCACTTTAAGCAGAGAAGGGTGTCAGCAATATTTGCCAATTTTTAGTGGGGGATATGTGATCTGCTCCTTCAAAAGACATCTGTGTATTGGGTTTCAGGGCAAGGTGCTATTTTCAGAATCCAGGTAGAATCTAACACAGTAAAACAATGCCAAGGGAAAAGGAAGGAAAACAAAAACCTAAAGGAACACCCCTGCCCATCGTTCCAATTCTTTGGAAGTTCCTGAAAACGTATGAAAAGCTCTGTGCCCAGACGCAGACATCTGTGTGTCCAGCCATCAGACAGGACTTGAAAACCAGCATCAACAACGAACAGGTTCTTCGGAAAGTGAGTGTGTGGCCTTCTTTGCTTACTCCTCTGGGAAGTGAATGGACTAGGGTTTTGCCCCATGAACACGGGCCCTCAGTCATTACTCTGTTCCTGCCTGCCTGCCTGTCTGAAGTCCAAAGCCTGCTCCTGGCACTGGTGCTCTGCTCAGCATTTCTGCCTCCCTGCTTCTACCTTGAATCTACCCACCCCAGTCCTCTGAGCAGCACTGCCCTTTCTTATACCACACCTGGAGTGGCCAACCAGCCCCTCCCACTCTACCTCTGAAAAGTCCCGCACAGAAGACCACTTTGGGCATCTGGCAGGACATCCATGCCCAGCACTCCCACCCCACCACGGGATCCCTCCAAGGGAATGTTTGCTTCCCTCGACAGTGGTGTCCCTGTCATCAGGCCAGACCCCCGCAACTCACCTATCCTTCCCCTCTCACTTGGAGCGAGATCAGCAAACACATAATTCTAACCCCCAAAGTACAGGATTTCAGAACAAAAAAATCAGGTGTCATATCTTTTCTGAGATTGACTCTAGGGGTCGATTGGGAGGGGGAAAGAAGAGAGGCCAGCTCTGAAATGAAATGGTCTATTTTGGGAAGGGGTGCCTGCTAGTCCAGAAGCGGGGGGAGTGGGCAGTGCTCGAACTCAAGGACAGACTGGCCTGCTCTCCAGCTTTCCTGTGGCCAGCCCAGAAAGACAGTCCGTATTGTAATAATCAAACACCTACTGGTGTCCTAAAATGCTGAGCGCTAACCAAGAGAATAAGTTAAAGTAATTAGAGATGGGTGCTGAAAAAGAATCATTATTCTAAGGAGAATTTGACCCAGATCCATCCTACCCATATTTTTCCTGAAGTTTTTTGGGGGATGGGAGGGTGATTACATTGTACCCCACATAAAAAGAACCTCTGAAAGTCCTCCCTAACCACCATCCCTTTTTGCCAAACTTCCACTTCCCAAGGGAGCTGCCACCTCCCTCTCCCCATTCACCCCTTTGGACAGGAGACTTTCTCTCCTAGTCTCCTGTCCCCTCTGCCCTCCTAGGTCTTTCTAATTCCTTCTCTTGTAGTTATTGCTTCTCTGGACTCCCCCCATACATCTCCATGCTCATCCCAGGGCAAGAACTTCTCAGAGCCATCTTTTTGTGATAAAATAATTACAACTTTATTTTTTTCTATTGTACATCTTATAATTAGCCTCTACTAAATGATAAGAGTTCATCATAAACCTTGTTCAAATTTGTAGTCCCTTCAGCAAACATTTTAAATTAAATGTTTCAAATTTGTAGACCCTTTCTAAACATTTTAAATTAAAATCACTATCAGAAATGCAAATAACATCAGGACCCGATGTATAAATACTGGTGTGAATCATAAGACCATATGGGCTGTTTATGTTGGGGGGGGGGCCACTCTGGTTGGGTCTCCATTTTGATATTGAGCATCACTAAAGTAAGAGTCTCATGAGATAATTATTTTTTTACTGCATAGGATCGCTCAGATAATTTCTCTTCTGTTCTATTTCATTAAAGAAAGAGAGAAAAAAGCTGGTTACAACCTACTCAATTGATTTCTGACCCAATAATGAGTAGAAACCTGATGGAAAAATCTGTGCCCTGTAAGATTGCTTTTGCATATGGCAAGAAATTCATAAGTTTGTATTGAATTACCAACCAGTGCACGTGTGACCCAAAGCTAATTGCCTTTTCCAAATGTTCTGATACTGTCTGATGACAGCACTCTTTCTCTATGCATGGACATCTCTTTATGATTCCCACCTGTACTTTTTTTTCTGACACTCCAGTTTATGCTTGTAAGACCTGAAGACTCCCCAACAAGCGTCCTACCCATTTCCTTAGAACCTTTGCTCATGACAATTCGAGATGAGTGTTATATGCTGGGGAAAGAGATCTGTATCTGGAGCCTTCAACTGAGCAACCCAGAGATTGCCAGACTGGTGAGTCATGCGTTTTAGAAGTATTCCTTTAATTAAACTTAAAATTGAATATAAGCATAATAGTACGTATTCCAGCTATAGTTCATTTGGTTGTTGACTGATATGCTCTAAGCTTTTCTTTTAAAAAAAAACAATGTATCTTTTAATGAAACATTTCAAAGTTATGTAAAAGTACAAAAACACAGGGGCGCCTGGGTGGCTCAGTGGGTTAAAGCCTCTGCCTTCAGCTCAGGTCATGATCTCAGGATCCTGGGATCGAGCCCCACATCGGGCTTTCTGTTCTGCGGGGAGCCTGCTTCCCCTCTCTCTCTGCCTGCCTCTCTGCCTACTTGTGATCTCTTTCTCTCTCTGTTCAAATAAATCAATAAAATCTTTTTTAAAAAGTACAAAAAAACAGGTAAAACTATAATGTTTGGTTATCAAACATTTGATAACCAAACATTATAGTTTTACCTGTTTTTTACTTTATAAAATGCAACATACAGTATGCATTCTTTTGTGTTTCTCTTTGCCTGTACAACATTGTGTTTTTATGAGTCATCATATTTTACTTTTGTATAGCTATAGTTGATGCATTTTCATTGCTATATAGTTTTTTTTAAAGATTTTATTTATTTATTTGAGAGAGGGAGAGAGAGCACAAGCGGAGGAGGGAGAGGGACAAGAAGGCTCTGCATTGAGCATGGAACCTGATGTATGGTTCCATCCCATGACCCTGAGATCATGACCTGAGCTGAAATCAAGAGTGAGACGCTTAACTGACTGAGCCCAGTTAAGGTGCCAGGTGCCCCTATATCTTTTTCTACTATATGAATATACCATAATTTCTTTATCCTACAATTCAACAACAACAAAAAACAAACAACCTCATTTTAAAATGGGTAAAGGACTTAAGTAAACATTCTCCAAAGAAGGGATACAAATAAATCATAAACACACAAAAGATGTTCAACATTAATCTTTAGGGAAATGCAAATCAAAACTGCAATAAGATACTACTTCATGTCAACTAGTATGGCATGAGGTAGTATCTCATATAGTAGTATGGCTACTACTATAAAAAAAATAGAACATAATGTGTTGACAGGACATGGACAGCACAGGAAAACCTGTGCACTGTTGGTGGGAATGTAAATTGGTGTAGCCACTATGGAAAACAGGATTGAAGTTCCTTAAAAAATTAAAAATGGAATTACCATATGATTCAGCAATTCCCACTTCTGGACATCTACCCCAAAGAATTGAAAGCTAGATCTCAAAAAGATATTTGTACACTGATCTTCATGGTAGCATTATTCCCAATAGCCAAAGGTAGAAACAATCCAAATGTCCATTAACAGATGAGTAGAAAACAAAATGTTGGATATACATACAATAGAATATTATTCAGCCTTTAACAGGAAGGAAGTTGTGACATAGGCTACATGTAGGAACCTTGAGGAACTTATGCTAAGTAAGATAAGTCAGTCACAAAAGGACAAATACTATATCATTGTATTATAGGAAGTACCTAGAGTAGTTAAGACTCATAGAGAAAGAAAATAAAATGGCGGTTGCCAGACGTTGTGGGGGAGGGGAGAATGGGAGTTATTTTTTAATGGGTACAGAGTCTGAGTTTTACAAGATGAAAAAAGTTCTGGAGATGGATGGTGTTGAGGGTTGTACAACAACAGTGAATGTCTTTAATGCCACTGAACTGTACCCCAAAAATGGTTAAGATGGTAAATTTTATCTGTGTATTTGACCACAATTCAAAATAAATTTTTAAAAAGGTATCTTTAATGCATAGCCAGAATTTATAGTTGTTTTTATTGAAAGTGTCAGTCCAGGGACCCAGTCCATTTAAGCAGGCCATAGTATGCTGTCCGTGCATATCAACAGTGATCCTTAGCAGTTCTTTAAAATGTAGCCCTCTTGGTCACCTGGAGGCCGTTGAGGAATTTTGTGGTCAATGGATGTGGTCTTGCGCACACAGGCCTAGTGCCCCAGGAGTGACACTGCAAACCACTGGTTAAGACCGTCGGGACCTGGGTCGAGAGCCTGTTTTGCACAGACCAGTGTTACCATAGACAATGACGTCCCACACTGCCTCCTCTGTCAGAAACACAGCTTGCGAAATCCAGCCCAGCACTTAGGCTAGGTGTTTTCTCATAAAAGAGACCTCAAACGCCAGCTCTGTAGTTAAGGCTGCAAGGGCTCTTATATTCTCAGCCAAACTATAATTTGGAACCCTATCTCTGACCAACATGTCATTGCCTCAGGAAACCCTAAATCCTTCCGACCCCACCAAAGCCTCTTTTAGGTTTAAATTCTAAACTGAAGAAATCCTTAGGTTGTGGTGATTCTCACTGCTAAAAGGTGGCCTTTGTGATTTGTAGCTTTAAATACCTCCCTCTGTCAGGTAGGGATTTAGTTGTCACTGGGATCCTTTGTTACCACACAAAATGTCCTTGCCATAGGCCCCTCTGTTCAGGAGACTGAGAGACCTTGACATGGTTCCAAATGTTCATGTGTTGCCCCCAGTCCCGTGGCTTCACCATGAGAAACACCTTGTTGCTAAATTTCCATGGTCTAGCTCTTTTTTTTTTTAAGATTTTATTTTAGAGAGATTGAGAGAGAGTTTGAGCACGGGAAGGGACAGAGAGAGGAGGAGAGAAGCAGACTCCCTGCTGAGCACGGAGTTCGACATGGGGCTCCATCCCAGGACCCTGAGACCATGGCCCCGAGACCATGACGTGAGCTAAAATCAAGAGTCCAACACTTGGGACGCCTGGGTGGCTCAGTTGGTTGGACGACTGCCTTTGGCTCAGGTCATGATCCTGGAGTCACGGGATCGAGTCCCGCATCGGGCTCCCAGCTCCACGGGGAGTCTGCTTCTCTCTCTGACCTTCTCCTCGCTCATGCTCTCTCTCTCAAATAAATAAATAAAATCTTTAAAAAAAAAAAAAAGAGTCCAACACTTAACCAACTAGGCCACCCAGGCGCCCCTGTGTGGTGTAATTTTGAGGAGACCTCTAAATCCTAATACCAGTAACAATGAATACTTAGGAGGTAATCTGACTATTATAATTTTTGCCTAGTTATACAAAGGTTGGCATGGCGGCACTTCCCTATTGAAAGGACACAACCCTAGGAGGACAAATCTGTGGGTTAGAATATCAACATCTGTATTAGTCTGCTGGGACTACCATAACCACAGGTTGCACGGCTTAAACAACAGAAACTCATTTCCTCATAGTTATGAAGGCCTGGAAGTCTGAGCTCAAGGTGTCAGCAGGGTTGGTGACTTCTGAGGCCGCTCTTCTTGGCTTGCAAATGGCCGCCTTTCCCCTGTATTTTCATGTCTTCCCCCTGTACATATCTGTGTCCAGATTTCCTTCTTATAAGAAAGCCAGTCCTACTGGGTTAGGACCCACCCTGAAGACCTTATTTTAACTTAGGTAGCTCTTTGAAGACCCTGTTTCCAAATACAGTCACATTCTGAGGTTAGGACTTCAATGTATGAATGAGGGGGGACACAATTCAGCCCCCAATGACAGAGAAAGATGAGCTGCAGTATATCTCATCTCATCACAAGGCTTGGTGTTTCCCATTTAATTCTTCACATTGCCTTTTAAAGGGCAGTTATTTTATTTTCATGCCATTTTCTCCTTGGGGGAATTAGAAAGTTGTCCTAAAGGCGAACTGTTGAGGTAATGAACATAATGGGCTTTTGGGTTACATGAAAACACAGAGCACATTGTCTCCCTTGCGTGAGCACGGTTTCACCTCGCGTTCCTAGGCTTCGCTTCTGGAGTTGAAGGGGAGTGCCGCCTGCCCCTTTACCAGCCTGGAGCTCACTGACTGCAGGATGGATCTGTGGTCTCTCCAGAGACTCGGGAGGGCTCTGCCACGCAGCCATCTGCGCTCTCTCGTCCTCGATTACAGCAGGTGAGGCTGGAATGCAGGCTTCCTTCAGGGCTCTGCCGCTGTTTGGCTGAGGGAGGCAAAGGCAGGGAGGGCAGTGGCCTGGTTCCTTGTGCCTCATCTGGTCATCGCTGGAAGCGGATACTCCAAAACCTCCTTAGAGCTAATGTTCCTGAGTACATGTCAGGGTTCTCAAAAAGAGGCTTTATTCATTCATTTTTCCTTTCTTCTTCCCTCTCTCCTTCCCACCCCTCCTTCCTCCTTCCTTACTTTCCTTTTATTCATTTATTCTGTCAACAAATATTTGTCGACGGCCTGTTTGTGCAAGACACTGTGCTCTTCACTAAGGAAGATACAAATACATATAAGGCAATGGCCCTGAGCAAGGAAGCCCTTGGGATAGTAGAGAGGACTATGTGGAACGTGCTCTAGGTTACATGTAATACAAGGTAGAAAGCCTTGGTGTCAGGGTGCCTGGGTGGCTCAGTGGGTTGAGCCTCTGCCTTCAGCTCAGGTCATGATCTCAGGGTTCTGGGATAGAGCTCCGTGTCGGGCTCTCTGCTCAGCTGGGAGCCTGCTTCCCCCCTCTCTCTCTGCCTGCCTCTCTGCCTACTTGTGATCTCTGTCTGTCAAATAAATAAAATAAAATCTTTAAAAAAAAAAAAAAAGAAAGCCTTGGTGTCACAAAAAATGTCCATATAGATTTTAGTGGTGGTTTAGATAAGGGGAACCATAACCCCATTCAGGACAGGCCATTATTCACCAGGAGTGGAGGTGGGAGGAAAGGTGTGGGGTTAGGGAAGAAAAGAGCCCAGTCTTGTGAGGGGAGGGTCAGGGGGTAATAATAATAATAATAATAATACCAGCAAATTGTTATCGAGTGCTAACTGGGTGCCAAGCACAGTGCACAGTTTATGTCATTGACTCTCCCAACAGCAGAGGGATATGTACCATTACGTATGAACGTAGGATATATAATGACAGGTATGTACCATTTCTCTCCCTTGACTCTGTACAGATGAGGAAAGACTCAGGGGGATTAACTGGCTTGTTCAAGGCCATACAGCTATTAGGGATGGAGGCTGGATGTGAATCCAGCTGCCTCAATCTGAGCCCACTTCTGATCTGTGATACTAGACTGCTGGGGGGTCTTATAGTGTGCCATCCATAAATAATTTCAATTTGCTTATGTGATGTGGGATTAGGGATTAGGGCCCTGGTGGAGACAAGTCTATCCACAAAAGCTGAGGAGAGGGACTATCTCTGGAGTTTCTCCATGTTTCTGAGACGCTTGGGGGAGCCTCAGTCAGGGTTTCCTAACACAGGACAGCAGAAGGCCAGTGTCCTCAGGACACCCAGTAGTGACTGAGGATCAGCCTGGGAGTCTCCCAGCTTCCCACACTGCACTGGGCAGAACCAGCCCCCCTGCTGAGACCCTTCTGGACTCCAGCTCCTGCGCTGGACTCAGAGACCTGCACTGGCAGGAAGACAGAAGGGAGAAAAAAGGAATCCCCAATGTTAGGAAAAAACTTATTTTAATCACCTGGGAGGGGCAGGGAAAGAGGAAAGGGTGGAAGGAGAGGGAGAGAGTCTCCAGCAGACTTCATGCTGAGCCCAGAGCCCAGTGCGGGGCTCCATCTCAGGACCCTGAGATCATGACCTGAGCTGAAGGCAGAGGCCTAACCCACTGAGCCACCCAGCGCCCCAACACAGCTTATTTTCATTGTCAGTTGAAATCTGGCTATTCCTGAGACACCGTGAGTATCAGGGTTGGGTGGTTGGGAATCACCACTGAGACCTCAGCACTGGTAAAACTGTAGGTTCTTGGCCTCTGGGGACTTCCCTCCGGTTTTCTCTGGAAGGCTCTGCAGCCCACCAGGTAGGATTC
The DNA here is from genome assembly GCF_010015895.1 of Lontra canadensis. NCBI lineage: Eukaryota > Metazoa > Chordata > Mammalia > Carnivora > Mustelidae > Lontra > Lontra canadensis. Next base: position 21,559,943 of record NW_022631000.1, read on the forward strand.
CCTTCTTTCTCATATGCAGCTGCCTCCCCACACCCACCACAGTAGCTGCCTTCTGTAACTACTTGTTGGTTGAACTAGTAAATTGAAGAAGTCATTTCTGTTAATACGATGCACCTCATTTGAAAGTTCAGACATTGACATTCCAAATGTGCGGAAGATGTCCCTCTACCTTATTGTTGCTCAGTTTCCTGACCTAATGCCTGTACCCAGAGGCTGCGTGGGCGTGATGCCCATGACTGCTCTTCACAAAGTTGAAGGACTAGGTGAGAAGGTGAGGGGCAAGACAGGGCCAGGAAGGAGGGCCAAGAGATTGAATTTTCCCAGACTCTGCTCTCTCCTTACACAGCCTCCTGCTGCTGGGGTCTTCCCAGACCCCTTCATCCCTGCCAGCTAGGCAATCTCTCCTGTCTTCCAGGTCCAGATCTCTCTCTCTATCTGCTCCCTTGAATGGGTACTTCAAACCGTGCCCTGCTCCCTTCCCCTGGGAAACAGATTCTGGGTTCCCCTTCCTCCACATGCAGGCTACCCCAGCCCCCAGTCACCCAGCTCACCCCCTTAGCCCCGGCCGTGGAAACCCAAAGTAAAGATCCCGTAAGATCTGTTCCGCCGTAGGGAGTCCCTTAAAATGAATTATCCAACAGGTGACATAGATTTTATAAAAGTCACTTATTTGTTGCCATCATTTCTTTCTAGATTTGGAAAGGAAGAACTTGAGAGTCTTTTCTCAGGCCTGGAGAACAACCAGAGGCTTCAAGCCCTCAGTCTGCGCTACTGTGGTCTGGGGCCACAGAGCGGACCCTGGCTGGGTACCATCATATGCCAGACCGCCATCAGGTGAGACGCTCCCCCTGCTCACCTCCCACCTTCTGTCTTCAGTTACCTAACCAGCTTGGTTACGAAATCCGCTAACCCACCAATTCCTCCCAGCTTCTTCTCACTTTGTTTATAGCCTTCTTTTTCTACCCTCCAGTTATTTTTGTTTTCTTTTTCTTAATAAGAGAAAGATCCTTTAGTTACACTTGAGAATCAAGGGTATTGTGCTACAGGCATGTTTTGGGCCCTATGACATGGTCCCTAGGTCTGTTTTTTACAATGTGGTCTATTATGATTATTTACTATTTTATAACCAGGTCTAGTATTTTATGAGGTGAAGACCTCAAAGCCACATTTGCAGAGGTAAAAATAACATCAAATGACCAGTGTATTTCACCCCTCCCCAGTGAGCTGCACCTCGACGGCAATTTCTTACAATGTTCTGGAGCTCTGGCTCTCCTCAGACCCATTGCAGAGTATGCAGAGATGCAGGGGAGAAAGCAGCCAGCCACAGCCCCACCAGACCCTGGGAGTCCCCCTCATCAGCTGCAGGGTGAGTGCTGGGGACCTGGACCCTCCACTCTTTGGGCCTACCTAAAAGAAGGAAACTGCTTTGCAATTAAAAGTGACCTTCCTAGGGGCACCTGGGTGGCTCAGTGGATTAAAGCCTCTGCCTTTGGCTCAGGTCATGATCCCAGGGTCCTGGGATCAAGTCCCGCATTGGGCTCTCTGCTTAGCAGGGAGTCTGCTTCCTTTCCTCTCTCTCTGCCTGCCTCTCTGTCTACTTGTAATCTCTGTCAAATCAATAAATAAAATCTTTAAAAAAAAAAAAAAAAGTAACCTTCCTAGTGGTCAGTGGAAATTCTTTTTCCTGAGTCTGAATGAGAGCAGAATAATGGGCCCCCAGCAATGTCTTTGTCCTAATCCTCAGAACTGGTGATTATGTTACCTCACGTGGCAAAAGGGACTGTGCAGATATGATAACATTAAGGGCCTTGAGACAGGAGTTTATCCTGGATTCTCTGGGTGGGTCCAGTGTCATCACAGCGTCTTTGCGAAGAGACTTTTGCAAGAGATGTGACCGTGGAAGGAAAGGTTGGAGTGATGGGAGGAAGGGGCCAGCAGCCAGCCAAGGAATATAGGTGGCCTTGAGGAGCTGGAAAGGGCAGGGCAAGGAATCCTTCCCCAGAGCCACTAAAAGACACACAGTCCACCAAGGCCTTGATTGTGAGACCCATGTTGGACTTGGGACCTCCAGATCTGTAAGGTCATAGACTTATACTGTTTTAAGCCATTAAGTTTACAGTCATTTGTTCTAGCTGCGGTGGGGAACTCGTACGGCATGTTACTCACAACTCTTCAGTTCGGAGTGAGAACCACCCAGGCAGAATTCAAGGTAAACAGGGGCTTATTGGCTCACATAACTGAGATGTCCACAGCTGTCTTCAGAGACAGCTGAACTGAGGGGCTCATATGATGTCATCAGGAGACCCCAAGTTTGCTGCTTTTGACTCAGCCTCCCTTCCAAGTGTGGGCCTTCTATCCCAGTGTGGTCAGCCTTTCTCCAGGCAGGAAAGAGCAGTTGACACATCTGCCAGCTGTCCCAGGGCTCTAACATCATGACTTATTATCAGCCAGAAAGTGTGAGCCTCTGTCTTCCAGTGACTGTGGGTCAGATCCCCGGGGGAGGCTCTTGCTGGCCCTCCCTGGGTCACATACATACCTTGGACCAGTCCCTACAGCACAGGATGTGCTAAGGTATAATTAACCAGGACTGATCACATAGCCACCAGGGGGGAGAGGGGGAGCATACTGGTGGGCAGCCAAACCAGAACCCTGTGATTTGCCAGGGAGCAAAGTGGTGGTCCATCCAAGAAGCAGGCCGATGAGGAGGACAGATACAGGACAGACAAGAACAACAGGTGCTTACTCCCTTATAGAAGCCTGATCATTTCTTTTAATAGATCCCTAATACACATGTTCATGACCCATTTGAAAGCTGACTACTTTGAATCATCGTTAACAGAAACTATAGCAAGTGGCTAACAGCACAGACTTAGAATCAGGTCTGTGTTCAAATCCTACCCCAGCTGTGCATTAGTTTGGGCAAATTATCAAACTGATCTAACTTTAGCTTCTTCAGCTACAAATAAACATAACTACCTCAGAGTGTTCAGTGAGGAGGAAGTGGTGTAATGTGATGCAGTTAGCATGAAGCCTGGCATGTAGTAAGTACTTGAGGGACACTAATTATAATCGTTACTGTCATCATTATTATCATAACAACCTTTTTCCGGGAGAGTAAACTTGAGGCATGTTGGTGAACACAGTCGCTCTACTTGCTGGAAAAAAATGAAAATAAAGAGCTCAATGCTAATGTGCAGCATGGGGACCACTGTTAAATATATTGTATTGTATATTTGGAAGTTGCATTAGGGTGCCTGGCTGGCTCAGTCGGTGGAGCGTGCGACTCTTAATCTCAGGGGTTGTAAGTTTGAGCCCTACGTTGGGTGGAGGGATTACTTAAAAAATAAAATCTTAAAAAGAACAAGTTGCCAAGAGAGTAGATCTTAAAAAGTCCATCACAAGAAACAAAATTTGTGACCAAGTGTTGTGATAGGCGTTAACTAACCATGGTGAACATTTCACAATATATACAAATATCAAGTCATTATGTCATACACCTGAAAATAATAGAATGTTACATGCTAATTTTATCTCAGTTTAAAAAAGGATTCACTGACTTGCACTATTAAAAGAGCTGAAGTCAAGGCTGCTTTGTGGAAGTGAGTACAAAGAACTTATAACTATGAGAGATTCATAAATACAATAGTTATCTTCCTTTTAGGAACTTTCCTGGTATCAGAATTCTATAGGTTATTTGTTGAATTTGACATTTCAGTCAACCCAATAAATATACAAAAGGAAGCTGGAAAACAATGTTTGCTATCCAAATACGACTTTCCCTCTGCTATTTTTACAAGACTGGCACCAGGGTCCTATTTATGAGGTCCTGTTTTGTAATTTCAGGACTGAAATAACCAAGTAAATCTGTGTCTTTTAAGAAAAATAATTGAATGTGTGTGCACACACACATACTCCCTCTCTCAAATAAATCTTTTTTTAAAAAAAGAAAAGAAAAGAAAAAGAATTGGCAATATAAAAGCACTGTCTCAAGGGGTTGGTATGGGGCAGGCAGGCCCAGGTGTGAGGTGTGGGATTGGAAAGGCAAAGAAGGGACAGGGTGTGGGGAGGAAACGTTCAGGTCTCCTAGTCTGGTTGTTCTGTCTAGTGGGGTTCTGCCCAAAGTAGCATGAAGGCTTGATTTGAAGGGTTCTGGATTTGTTTTCCCAGAGAGCCAAGCAAGCGAGAGGCAGAGCTGACCTCCGGGAGTGCCTGCCCTGTCATCCTTCACCACAGCCCGGAACAGGGGCTGGGCCCTGTGGTCAGTGGTCAGCTCGCAGAACCTCTGTGAAGTTCTCTCATTATTCATTCGCTCGAACCTTGATTTTTAGGGAGGTCAGCTGGTACATTTTAGCTCTTCTGCATCCTCTTGGGTAACTGTATTAGTCTGCGCTGGCTGCCGTAACAAAATAACACGGGCTGGGCGGCTTAAACAGATTCATTTTTCGCAGTTTTGGGAGCCCCAAGCGCCAGATTAGAGTGCCTGCGGGGTCTGTACCTGGTGAGAGCTCTCTCCCTGACCTGCAGAGGGCGCCCTCATGCTGTGTCTTCACGTGGCATTTCCCAGGTGTGTCAGCAGAGGGCGAGCGAGGCAGAGCTTTCTAGCGACTCTCCAGTTAGAACACTAACCCTATCTGATCAGGGTCCTACTCTTATGACCTCATTTAACCTTCATGACTTCCTTGGGGGCCCCATCTCTAACTACGGCCACACTGGGGACCCAACATCGTAATATTTGGGGATTACAAACACGTAGTCCATACCAGTAACGTCTATACCTGCCCAGAGTAAAAGTACTTCGTATTTCGGAGCTGGATGGATAGACCTCTGCTCAGGCACATTTCGTTTTCCCATCTTGATTTCACTTCTTAGCCAGGGGGAGAGTCATAAATGAAAAAAGAAGCACAGGAGGCAAAATAATAATAATAATAATGGAATATTTCCAGCCCTCTTCTGGTCACAGGAACAGCCCCTCCACCCCCAAAATGTGACTCTTGAGCCGAGGAACTTGACCTGCCATCCACACCAATCTGTGCTCAGCCTGCCCGACCCCAGGACCGAGCCTGGTCCCTGTCCTTTGCAGCTCTTGTCATGAAGCAGGGGTACTAGAGACTGAATATTGTGTCCCGCCCCCAATTCATATGTTGAAGTTCTAATCCCCAAGGTGATGGTTTAGGAGGCGGGGCCTTCGGAAGTCATTAGGTGATGAGGGCAGAGCCCTTTTGAACAGGATTAGTGCTCTCATAAAAGAGAGCCCAGAGAGCTCCCTCACCCTTTCTGCCATGTGATGTTATGACAGGAAGATGGCCAGTTGTGAATCAGGAAGAGGTTCTCACTGCACTCCAGATCCTCTGGCGTCTGGATCTCGAACTTCCCTAGAGCTGTGAGGAATGAATGAATGTTGTTCAGAAGCCACCTGGCCTATGGTATTCTGTTCTAGCAGCCCAAACGCACTAAGACACAGAGTATGTGCAAACCGAGGCGGGGGGGGGGGGGATGTGTTCGAGGATGTGTGGATTGTTTTAAAGAAATGTCCAGATTCTGAACTTTCATAAGGACCCAGTACTCCTGGTTAATATCCCGGATCACAGTCATTCTACTTTGCAAAAGAAAGGGATGCTTCTTTTCACATGCAGTATCAGAGCAGACATTGTCTTCCCTTGGGTGCAAAAATGGAGACAATTCAAAATATTAGTGGAAGTATTAAAGAAAAGGAATGACTCTGATAACTCATAACTTAGCTATCATGGGGCTTCCGATTTTTGGTTTTAAGAAAATTGAAAGAGGGTTTAATTGAGTTATCAACTGACAGATCCTTCTAAATTATTTTTATTTTGATCCACCACTGTGTGATTTTAAAAAAATTTTTTTTAAGATTTTATTTATCCATTTGACAGACAGAGATCACAAGTAGGCAGAGAGGCAGGCAGAGAGAGGGGGAAGCAGGCTTCCCACTGAGCAGAGATCCCAACTGGGGGCTTGATCCCAGGACCCTGAGATCATGACCTGAGCTGAAGGTAGAGGCTTAACCCACTGAGCCACCCAGGTACCCCACCACAATGTGATTTTTTAGCCTATCACACAGGAGTTCAAAGAATGTAATCATACCGCTGTGATAAAACTCTTTCTAGGATTACCCAGTTAAATTTGAATTTTAGATGATTATTATAAGTACGTTTCATGCAGTGTTTGGGATATACTTAACTAATTATTCTTTGTTTACTTGACATTTAAATTCAACTTGATGTCCTGTATGTGTGGGGGACAAGGCGGGTTAAGTTTGACAACCCTATTCTATCCCCATCTGTATGACAAGATTTCTCAGCACTCAGAACGGTAACAGAGGAGAGCACTCGAGGCAGAAGGAACAGCCACACCAAGGACCCAAGGGCTATCCACAAGCAGCAGCAGGATACCGGGGCACTAATAAGGATAAGGGCTCTAGGGCTTGTTAGCAACAAAGGAGCAGGAGTTAGGACTTATTTAGGGTTGAGAAGGACCCCTCGATCTGTGTAGCAAACAGACTGGATGGGGGTGGTAGGCAGGGAGGCCCATTCGGAGGCTCTTGTCATCCAGTGGGAGGTGATGGTGGGAAGTGAGGGGGTTTACCCAAGTGGCAGAGGAAGTCAAGTTCCACATCTGTCCCATTTCCTGATGCTTGGGATGTGAGGCACATGAGAAAGGAAAGAAAAGGAAAGGTCTAGAATGACTCTAGAATAACATACTCAGATTTTTTAAAAATATGCCAAAAATGTGTCTGCTACATTCTTACAAATCTGAAAGATCTGGAGCCACTTTTTATAGAGGGCAGCTGTGGAATGAATAGCAGTTACATGAGGCCTTTAGGACGAGCTTGGGGCCTACTCGGTTGAATGTTCTCCTTAAGCCTTTGAAGAGAGAGCAACATGAAAAAGACAGGACTGAACCGAAGCAAAGGGGATTTGACAATCGGTCAGTCGGATGATCCTCTTACGAGAAACATCTCTGTCCCAAGTGTACATAAACTGAAGGAAATAATCAATAGTGAAGTGCGTAAAAACCCATTCATACAACTTTGAACAGGTACCCCACCCCCCATCTTTTTCTTTTCCACACAGCCAAACAGAGCAGCAGTTCAGCTTTGAACCAGATTACAGAGTTGCCTGGAACTCTAACACAGAAAACTACTTCAGGGAAGGAGAGGAGGAAAAAAGGTATGTGGTTGTTGATTCAACTATCCCTTCATCTTCCTTCATCTGTAAATCCCTTCCACCTTTCATGGGCTGTTAGTTCTTGCTACTATAGTAACTAACCCAAACAGAGAAATTCCTGTGGAGAGAAAGAAGACCCGGTGTCTTATGGTTTCCTATAAACCAAACACAGAGCACCTTAGCCATATCCACCAGAGGGATTTGTCTTTGGCACATTCAGCAAGCCAAAATCGATTCTGGGGTGTGGGCTGATTTGGGAATGTCTCTGCATTAAAGAGCCAGCTGGACCTACTAAATTCTGTTTGGAGACTTCTCTCCTACCCTCACTGCTCAGAATCAGAAACAGAGTCTGTCAGAGGCAGTTTTAAGAAATCACCAACTCCAAAATGTCTGAGCAGGATTAAACGAAACAAGAAGCTATCCAAGTATATATATATATATATATTTTTTTTTTAAATTTATGTACCTTCTCTCTACCCCCAATGTGAGACTCGAACTCACGACCCTGAGATCCAGAGTTGCATGGTCCTCTGACTGAGCCAGCCGGGTGCCCCGAGAAGCTCTCCAAGTCTTAAAGGTTCACAGCAAAGTGGTAGGGAAGCTGTGCCTGTGTCTCAGCATCCTAGTGGCAAACTGAGGAACTCGCACTCACAGCTCCCTAAATCTCACTCCAGCTGTTACGTGCTGAGGTTATAAAGAATAGAGCGCTAGATGATCATTAGTTGTCTCATGAGCATAGTCTTTGGCAAACTCTGTTTAGAGGGTTTAAGCTAACCTAAATTGGTGTTGTTTTGTTTTAGTCCATTTTATTTTTTTCCCTACAACTCATGTGTGGAAGGTAAGAGGCCCTTGTGATGTAGCTCTTTACCCTTTGCCTTTTTCTTCCTCAATTTTAATCTGTTTTCGCCTGCCCTTCAATTAACCTTGTCTCTCTGTGAAATCTCTCTGAATTAGAAAAATACAGATTCCTGTGAGCTAAAAAGCCAACTGAAAATGTAAAGAGAGACAATTTATCAGACCTGACTCTGTTGTCTGGTATAAATACAGTCCTTCCACTGGATAGTGCTAATAGATTTCGGAAAATCTACCAAAAGAGAAAAAAAGGAAAAGAAGAACCAGTTTAGGTTATCATTTGTTTTAGACAGTTATAGTTTGGGGATATTGTCAACCAAAATTCCTTTCAGAGGAGTCGGTAGGGTTCCTGTGGGGTTAAGGATGGTCAGTGTCTCCAAGGCAGGTGGCTGTCCCAGGGACAGTCCTTATAATGGGCCAGATGACACCTGAGGACAGAGGACTGCTGGGTCACTAATTCTGACTTTGCATCTAGACCTAACAGCAAGTGGTTAACTAGGAAAAACGCTGAATGTGTGCGTCCCTCTGTGTGGTTAACTTGACATTGCAAGAAGCCCAAAATGGCCGAATCTGTCTGGGAGCTTCAAGGCTTCTCAAGGCTAGAGAAAAGCTCTGGACACTTCTATCTATTGAGTCTCCCTGATTTAAAAAATGTTTTAAATTAATGAATGGCAAAGAAGGCTAAAGAAATTGGTTAATACTTTAAAGTCTTTATGTTTTGTATTTAAAGATTTTATTTATTTATTTGACAGAGATCACAAGTAGGCAGAGAGGCAGGCAGATAGAGAGGAAGGGAAGCAGGCTCCCTGCCAAGCAGAGAGCCCGATGCGGGGCTCGATCCCAGGACCCTGGGATCATGACCTGAGCTGAAGGCAGAGGCTTTAACCCACTGGAGCCACCCAGGTGCCCCTAAAGTCTCTATGTTTCAGAAGCTAACGCTTCTTATACATATAAAAACACAGAATGCACACGTAACTTCAGTAGGCGATGACAGAGTCTGAATGTAGTTGTGAATGACCCCATCTGTGTGCCACCCCCCACCACAAACCTCCAAACCCCCACGCCCCCGTGTAGGCCCTGGAGGAGTTAAACCCCCATGGAAGGTAGGTAGTTTGAGGGAAAAGTCAAAAAGAGAACAATACAACTGTTCATCCTTCAGCTTTTAAATAAGAGCCATGTTGAGGGCCAGGTCACAATAATACCTTTCAGCTGTTAAAACCTGGCACAAAAACATCAGACTTGCCTCTTTTGACCTTAAACAACAGAAATACATTGTGTCATAGTCCTGGACCCTGGAAGTCAAGATCAAGATGTTGGCAGGGCTGGTTCCTTCTGGAGGTTCGGAGGGACAGTCTGTTCCTTGCCTCTCTCCTAGCTTCTGGTGGTTTGCTGGCAATCTGGTGTTTCCTGGCTTACAGATTCATCACCCTGACCTTTGCCTTCATGTTCCCCAGGCGTTCTCCCTGTATGTGTCTGTGTCCAATTTTGCCCTTTTTATAAGGACATCAGTCATACTGGATCAGGGGCCCAGTCTAATCCAGTATGACCTCATCTTAACTAATCACATGTGCCATGACCTTATTTCCAAATAAGGTTACATTTGGAGGGCGTGAGAGTCAGGACTTCAACACAGGAATTTTGGGAGGGAACACAACTGAACTCATAAGAAGGGGGCCCAGAATGTAGTTTATAAACAGGAAGCACACCCAGGAAAACAAATAGCCACACAAAGCAGCATCTGCCAACGGTCAAACAGGGACCCTAGATTCTGAGAAAGGCATTCTTACCCCCGGGATGGATCTGGGAATGGAACTGGAATGAGCTTTAAATGGATGTGTGGAAAGAAAGGACTTATAGGTGGAAGGATTTAAGAGGGGAGAGATGGTTTAACAAGGCAAGCCCATAAGCCTACAAACTTTAGCTGGAACCAGAGGATGTGGGAGGGTAAGCCTGGCAAAAAGGGTGGGTCACATTGAGGAAGACTTTGCAAGTCAGGCAAGAGTTGGCACTTAATCCGATAGACAGTGGGATCCATTGAAGTCTTCTGTCTCCCCAGCATCCTGTGCCTGGAGTCAATAGGAAAAGCCTGTAATAATATACATTTATCTTATAGCTTATTGTCAAAGCAGACCATTTTCATGCTTCCCAGAATTCATAAAGCAGGTAAAACAAACAAACGAAAAAAAAAAACAACCCAGCTTCCCATACTAGATAATTACTTTCACCGTCATAAGGTGTTTGGTTGTGGGGTGAGTTTGGTCTTTGGTAGAAGAGTTCTACTTGTTTCAAAATAAAGAGTCAGATTGAGCTGATTCATATCAATCGCTTGAGGGTGGAGTCCAGATGGTTTCCATTCGGTCCCAATTGGAAACAGCCAAACTATTTTTATGCTTGTCCCTTTGTGGACAGGAGGCTTTGGCCTGATGTTTGGAAAGTTCAACTCATTATACTGTATGATTCAAAACGCCCATTCAGAAGCCTGACACCCTTTATTACTCCTCCTCAAATGTATAATCAAGAACCTGACAATTTTACATTTAGCAGCCAGTTTAAATGGATAGAAGAGGAGAAATATTCCATCTCTATGTCTGCAGAATTTAGACATCTGTTTGTCCCAGCCTGTCCTGCCTCCAAGCAGCACTGAACATGAAGATGCATGAGGTGGGTGGTTCTCAGACTGAGCAGCAGCAGAAACACCCAGAAGGCTTATTACAATGCAGATTGCTAGGCCCTGCACCACAGACTGCTGGATCTGTAGGCGGAGGTGAGGCTGGAAAGCTTGCATTTCTATCAAATGCAAGGGATTTTGATGCTATTAGTCCAGAGTCCACACTTCAAGTACCACTGCTTTAGAATTGAAAGAAAATGAGATTACCTACTCCTGTTTGATTTTGCTCAGTGAAGAAAATCAGAGGGCAGAGTGAGGCTCCCAGATGCCTCTTCTCTGCCAGGGAGACCACAGAACAGAGGGGGCCTAGGCCCCTTTCTGCCTCCAGCTTCTTTGTCTCATCCAGATCCAGTCTGACCCATGTCTGAGCCCCACAGCTCTGCACCAGCAGTCTGTGGGAACTGACCCTGGCCCTGGCGGTTGATTAACACTCACCCTTGTGAACGGCCTATGCCCGTTCACAAGCCTGCCAAGTCCATGAAGAGCCAGAAGATGGCTTACCACTGGAGGTCACTGAGAGGTCATCAGGAATAGTCATCTCCAGAGAAGATAGCTTCCTTGAGCCCCGTTCAGCCAGTCCCGCCATGTCACCTCTAGGTCCCAAAAGTTCCCAAAGGACTCAGCAAGGACTCAGGTATGTCCTGTCACCTGGGCCTACTCTGTTTCCTAGCCCAAACGCCATGCCGTACTTCTAGAATTGTCTTAATTCTCAAGGATTTAGGACTGGGAAGGCCAGTATGTGATTTAGACATACCCTGGGAACAAGATGCAGCCATAAAATGGTCAGTCCACAAGCCTGGGATAAATCAGACCTTTGCTACAGTACCAGTGCCTCCCGAGTGCCAAATTCACTTCCCCAAATGAGGCATTAATTGTTTATAACATAGCCATGGTCCATAGGAATACTATGGCATTAAGGAATGCAAGGGTCCAGTTCAAAAGACAAGATGTAATCTTCAAAACTTTATTAGTTCCAAGTCAGGAAGTTACCGATTATAATCCTAAGAGTATTTTACTTGGGGATTTTGTCCTGGAGTGATAGCCAAACAGTGGAAACCTTTGTGGACAGGTTCCAAGGTCCAAGGTGTGAATCATCCAATGCTAATTACACTTCGCTTCCTTAAGTCCTGCAATCAAGCTAACAGAGTTTCTGTTCTGGTTTATAAATGTCTTGTAATTACACAGGAAATCACACATGTTCCTTGTTGATGGAAAGAAGCTATTTTGAACAAGTGTTTTTATTTTTGAGTATTTATTTGAGAGAGAGCGCATGTGTGCAAGCGTGAGCAGTGGGGAGGGGCAGAAGGAGAGGGAGAAGCAGACTCCCCACTGGGCAGAGAGCTGGAAGACTTGATCCTAGGACCCCGGAATCCTGACCTGAGCCGAAGGCAGACGCTTAACTGACTGAGCCACCCAGGCGCCCTGATAAAGATTTTTTAAAAATCGGCCTTATTAAGAGGGTCCTACCGCAGGTGAACATTTGAGTAGTCCTTAAGCAAAATAAGCTGATGTCCAACAGAATGTGTGATTCCCACCTGTTCTGTGATTCCAGGACAGGCCAGAAAATGAGGGAAAAGAGGAGGAACCTCCCCAGGGGAGCCTCTGGTTCCACAAAAATTTACACTCGAATTTTGAGTGCTGGCCCACACAGGAAATAGAGCTCTCTCTGGAAGGACTGAGAAGAGGTTCCTCAGCTGAGAAAGGGAGGGCATTCTAGGCAAAGGGGACCACATGAGCGAAGGCTCGGGGACTGCAAGTGCCCAGAGTGTTCAGTGTGGGGGGAGTTTGACATTCACTGCAGAGTGGTCGCTGGGAGAGAGGCAGAGGTGTACCTGAAAAGGCCAGGGGACCCACATGACCCAAACCCATGAATGTTGTTGAGTTAGGCTTTCGCCTGTGCATAAAGTGGGAGCCACGATTCCTCTGAAGCAAGACAGTGACATGATGAGAATGGGATTTTTGAAAAGAACCTTGGACAGTATTGCAGAATGTGTCTTAGCAAGAGGGACATCTGGATGATGGGAGACCCGTGTGGAGGCTACTACAGTAGCTCAGATAAGAGAAGAGAAAAGGCAGAATGCAGAGGACAGTGATAGAAAGATAGTCCAGTTCCGGCTATATTTAAGGGGGGAAATTTGACAGGTCCGGATAGCCAGTTCAGTGAGGGTAGCAAGAAAGATCCTGAAGTTAGGGACCGTTGGCGGATCTTGGCAATGAACCAAAGAGAAAATGGGAAGAAACACAAGGTTGGGCGAGTCCACATGGATCTGTGGAGTGGCTTCTGTGGGAGGTGTACAGTTGTCAGAAACCTGTATCCGATCCTTGGGAGACAGTAGTGCAAGGGGAGATAGCTTACACAAGCAGGTTCTTCCCCAGCGTGCTCTCATTCCAGTGTTTCGGTGACTTACAATATCCAGACATGAAGCTGAAGACAGACAATGATATTTATTGTGTACTAATTTCCTCCACAACAATTATTTCACTGCACTTCCTGGTGGCTCTTCGTAGTGCATCTAGGAAAGGAGTCTTATGATCTCTATTACAGCACTGTGGAAATTTGGGTTCAGAGAAGTTCAGTGACTTTCTGGGGAGCCAAACAGCATTTTTTAGAGAGAGGTTTTACACCCAGAGATTCTGCTTTCTCTACACCATCTTGCCTCTCAGGCACAGCTGGTGTTGCTAGGCCACCACTAAGTTCTTGGAGACAGAAGCAGGTAAGTGAAAGTAGTCACTGTTCGGGTTCCTGGGTGGCTCAGTTAAGTGTAGGCCTCTTGATTTGGGCTCAGGTCCTGATCTCAGGGTTGTGAAATAGATCACCAGGCTGGGCCCGGGGGGGCGGGGGGGCTCTGCTCTGGGTGTGGAGACCACTTAAGCTTCTCTCTGTTCCTCCCCCTGTCTCTCTCCCCGTCTCTTAAAAGAAAAAAAAAGTAGGCATTGTCAGTGAGCTTGTTTTTGTTTTGAAGAAATGTGAAGATTAGGTAGAAATAGGTTGGTGTATACAGCTGGGGGTGGGTCAAGTATTACCAGGGCCTGAGCATGGACTCACCCTTACTCTGAGAAATTTGTTTTCCATTCAGAGAAAATAATTTGGTTCTGTTTGAATTTTGGCTGAAGGTCTAAAGCAGGAAGTCCCTGTACTAAGCAGCATCAGTCTTCCTAGTGCCCAGCAGGGCGCTGTGACTCGCTGAATTCTGCAGGATGGTTTGGACTTGCACTTTCCAAGCCGGTTATTTTTCGTGGGCAGAGATGACGTTGCAACCTTACTACCACCAGCTGGGGGGAGATTTGGGTGGTTTCTCCCTGTGGGGATGCAAGTGGTACCAGTTCAATCACAGACCCACAAGCTCCCTTTGTCTCTAATGGCACATGTTTGTGCCATGTGGGCTAAGTTGGTGCCAGGGGTAAACTGGCAAAAACCATGTCCTCCTTGCACACCTTGGCCACTGCCCAGGAATTTGGCCTTTGGCCTTGGCCCCACTGGTCTCATGTTCCATCACCTTTGCTTTCTGGCAGAAAGGGGGGCAAAAGGAAACGAGTGCCATGCGCAATCAGTATCCACATCATTAATCATTCTGAGCAGTAACTTTTCAAAGGCATTTATATTGTAAAGAGATTTTACAGATAGAAAAGACATTCTGTTTGTGTTCATGAATGGTCTCAAGGCATTGTTAGGTACACTGTATATGGAAAAACAATGAACAGTGAGATAAAAGTTTCCACAAAATTCTGTACTCAGTTACTCACGGATTCATTCATTTGTTCAACAGTCATTAAATACCCATAATGTGCCAGATACTGTTCTAATCTATTAGCACTGTCAAATTATTCATAACAGCTGTCATTTGCCATCATTCCCATGCCTGGATGTAAGGACAAATACATTTGGACAAGTTAGGTTTATTCCCAGTGAAACTAAATGATGGGCTAGTTTTCATCCCTCCTAATGTGTTTTGAAGGAAAATAAGCCCATGGGGCACCTGGCTGGCCCAGTCAGTTAAGCGTCTGCCTTTGGCTCAGGTCATGATCCCAGAGTTCTGGGACTGAGCCCCACATCGGGCTCCCTGCTCAGCAGGAAGCCCCCTTCTCCCTCTTCTGCTCCCCTTGCTTGTGTTCTCTCTCTCTCTCTCTTTCTGTCAAATAAATAAATAATCTTTTTTAAAAAAAGGGAAAATAAGTCCTGTCTATTTTATTCAACCATCCAGCAGATTAGATTTGTAACCAAAAACACCAGTTGAATATCTTTTTAAAGCATACTTAAAAAACAAAAAACAAAAACTGGCAAACTAGAATAGCCCAAAGTCTAGATTTATCACCTTTCCCTAAAAAGTCAGCTCTCTTCCATGACTTGAAAACTTACATCATTAGTTACCATTGACTTCTCTCTTCTTGCTCTTCCTACACGCTAGTTAGCTTTCACTTCATGTCTGCTTCAGAAGGACAGTTTTGTTTCTTCTGTTCCCTGTTGGGTTCCCAGCACCTAGGACAGTGCCTGGCATAGAACAGAACTCAGACAGCTATGTTGAATGCTGAATGAATTCAAGTACAAAAAAGTTCTGTCCACCCCTTGGGATTAGGTTCCCAAGTCAGCCTATTTAGGCAAAATTAGCATATAGCTCAGTGATTCTTCACAATCCCTTAAACTGCCCACACAAACATTTAGGGATATGGTTTCTAAGTCCCGTGCAATTTTTTGGAAGCTTTGGAACAGATCATTGTTTGTCAGTTATGCTCCGGATGAAGTTGTCAGCTAGGGTTTACGGGGTTATATTGCCTACAAAGCATATAACTTTGAATACTTGGAGGCCTTTGGGAAGCCATCTGGCTTTGGGACCAGATTCATATCTGTCATCTCACACCTACTGAGTGGATGAGCTGGCCATTATGTCCATGGTTGTTTCTCCTTCTCCATCCCCTTCCTGTCTTTTTCTTTGCCAAACTCCTAAACTTGAGCTGGTGTAAATGAAATGTGTACATATGCCATGCTACAGCACTGACACTGAACTTTATGAAAGCTAAATGGACCAATGGGGGTGAGTCAGACTCCAGGACCACTGACCTCGGTAGGGACATCTACAAAGGCAAGCTGGTTCTTTGTCTTTCAAATTTGCCCTTCCAGAGCTCAAAAAATGTGGCAACTTCACAGACTCTTTTAAAGAGCGGAATCCCTGGATAAGGACTATCACTTCCCCAGGTTTGGTGGACCACTCATTTATCTTCTATCGGGAAATTTCTAAAGACATTTGTTTTCCTCTTTAGCCAAAGCAAAGGCAACAATCTAAATCTTAAGTGAGATTTCCTTTCATACAGAGCAATTTGGGGCTTGCTATTATAAAGAATAAAGTATTTTTTCATTTTTTAATTTGTCTTAAAGATTTTATTTATTTATCTGGCAGACAGAGAGAGAGAGAGAGAAGCAGACTCCCTGCCGAGCAGAGAGCCCGATGCGGGACTCGATCCCAGGACCCTGAGATCATGACCCGAGCCGAAGGCAGCGGCTCAACCCACTGAGCCACCCAGGCGCCCTAAAGTATTTTTTTTAAAGGACTCCTTAGATTGCATGTATCTCCTTCACTTTATTGCCAAATGCACCTACTCACAAAAGTCAAAGAAGTACAATCCCAAAAAATAAAACTAACTTAAGTGGTGGTAAATGGGGGAGCTATTGTCTAAAAATAATAAAAACTATTATTTTCTTATAGGAATCAAGAAAAAAATTAAAGATTTGACTGAAGCTGGTCCTTGGTTAGTGAAGTTGTATCTGGCAGATAATGGCATAGACAGAAGAGGAAAAGAAGGAGAAAATGGCTTGTTAGAATTCACTCAAATTTTAACATGGTGAGTAGAAAAGAGGTTTTATTTGTTCACCTTCTGAAACTAGGTGCTTGGGTTGAATTGTAGGGAAAATGACTTAACTGCAGTTTAATAACAGTGCCAAGTGAGGTTTTTAGCTTCGAGAGGGAAGCAGTGACCCACTGTGATCTTGGTACATGATCTTAAGGGAAGGCCTGAGATCATAAAAATGGCATGGCACACAGTTGTACATGAGCCACAGAGGGACTCCAAAGACCTCACTAGAAGCCCCATTTAATGAAGCTGGCAACTGAGGAAAGGCAGGAGTTATGACCTCCAGATTTTTCTTCCGTGAAGTCAGCTATGTGACCTAAGGAAGAAAGGCAGTCCACTCAAGAGTCAACACTGTTTAGTTCTTGATCACAAAGTTGTCTCAAGCTACTTAGGCAGAAAAACAGAGCTTTTCTCAAAAGCTGCTGGAAAACAAAATGTTTCCTTGCCATATTTATGCTGCAACCTTGGACATCTCTTTGTCCAGCTCTCCTGAATCCCACACCCAGTGGGCCAAACAACAAGTAAGCATTTGCAGCTCTGTAGGAAAGCTTACTCTGTAGAGGGCTCCAGGTTTTCCATCTTAGACATCAGTACTGAGAGCACCTCAGGCAATCAAGGGCAACAGAATATAGCTCAGATTCAAGAGTTGAGAGCTTGATCGATGGCTATTTATTATTTTAGAAGAAAAAGATTCTTTTCCTAATATATTTGTTTCGGAAAGTTGGGAATTTCCAACTTGGATAGCTTGGCTGCTATTTTTATAATAGTTCTATTACTAAACTTCATTTTGTTACCCTTTTAATATATTGCTAGATTTAATACGCTGCTGCTATATTATCCTTTTAGTATATTGCTAACATTTTGTTAAGGGTTTTCACATCTGTGTTCATCAGGGATTTTTGTCCCTACTTTTATTTTCTTGTAATGTTTTCCTTTGGTATTGGGATCGAGGTGATTTTGGCCTTACAGAATGAGTTAGGAAGTGTTCCTACTTTTCTATTTTATGAAAGAACTTGTGTAGAATTGGTATTATTTTACCTTTAAATATTTGGTAGAATTCACCAGCGAAGACACCTGGATCTGGAGTTTTCTTTATGGGAAGATTTTTTAACTACAAATTCACTTTCTTTAATAGATAGAAGTCTATTCTGGTTATTTTGGGAGGGGGGTGTTAAGCTTTGTTAGTTTATATCTTTCAAGCAATTTGTTCATTTTGGCTAAGTTTTCAAATTTATTGTCTTAGAGTTGTTCATAATATTTCCTTCTCATCCTTTTCCTATCTGGAGGCTCTGTAGTGATGTCTCCTCTTTTGTGCTTAATATTAATAATTTGTTTTCTCTCTTTTTCCCCAATCAATATGATTAGAATTTTATCAATTTTATTGATCCTCTCAAAGAACTTGCTTTTGGTTACCTCTAATATTTTAATTTTTTCTATTTCACTGATTTATACCCTTATTTTTATTGTTTCCTTTATTCTGTTTACCTTGGGTTTAATATGCTCTTCTCTTTCTAGTTTATTTTTTTTTTTTTAAAGATTTTATTTATTTATTTGACAGAGAGAGATCACAAGTAGACACAGAGGCAGGCAGAGAGAGAGAGAGAGGGAAGCAGGCTCCCTGCTGAGCAGAGAGCCCGATGCGGGACTCGATCCCAGGACCCCGAGATCATGACCTGAGCCGAAGGCAGCGGCTTAACCCACTGAGCCACCCAGGCGCCCCTCTTTCTAGTTTATTAAGGTAGAAGCTTAGTTATTGATTTTAACTTTTTGTTTTTCTAATGTAAATGGTTATAGTAACACTAAGCACTTTTTCATTGCATCCTGCAAATTTTGATATGTTGTATGTTTTTTAAAGATTTTATTTATTTATTTGTCAGAGAGAGAGAGAGCACAAGCAGGGGGAGCAGGAGGCAGAGGGAGAAGCAGGCTCCCTGTTGAGCAAGGAGCTGGATTCAGGACTCCATCCCAGGACCCTGGGATCATGACCTGAAGACAGCTGCTTAACCTACTGAGCCACCTAGATGTCCCATGATATGCTGTATTTTTATTGTTATTCAATTCAAACTATTTTCTAATTTCCCTTTTGATTTCTTTGACCTATGGGTTATTTAGAAGAGTGCTATTTAGTTTCCACATATTTGTAAATTTTTCACACATTTTTCTCTGGTTGATTTCTAATGAAATTATGCTGTGATTAGAGAATATACTTGTTTTATGGACCAGATTATGATCTATCTTGGTCAATGTTCCACGTGCACTTGAAGAATGTATATTCTGCTATATTTGGATAGAATGTTAAGAAATGTCAGTTAGGTCCAGTTGGTTGGCAGCATTGTTATAGTTTTCTATATCTTTACAAATTTTCTGTTTACTTGCTCTATCAATTATTGATAGAGGGAAAATTGTGACTTTGTATCTCCTTGCAGTTTAATCAGTTTTGCTTCATGTATTTTTTAAAAAGATTTATTTTATTTATTTTTTAGACAGAAAGAGAGTGGGGGGGGAGGGGAAGAGGGATAGAAAGAATCTCAAGCAGACTCCCTGAGTGTGGAACCCAATGTGGGGTTCGATCCCAGGACCCCTAGATCATGACCTGAACCAAAATCAAGATCGGATGCTCAACCGACTGAGCTTCCTGGGTGTCCCTTGCTGTATGTGTATATATATATCATATATATATATATTTTAAGTGATTTACCTTTTTTTTTAAGATTTTATTAATTTATTTGAGAGAGAGAGCGAGTGGACACAGAGGGAGAGGGAGAAGCAGAAGCAGAGTCCCTGCTGAGCAGCGGGGCCAACACAGGGCTCGATCCCAGGACCCCGGGACCATGACCTGAGCTGAAGGCAGATGTTTAACAGGCTAACCCACCCAGGCACCCCTGCTTCATATATTTGTAAGATCTGTTGTTAGGTGCAAAACATTTAAGATTAAATCACTTGAAGAATTGACCCTTACTATCATTATGAAATCGCCAGTAATATTTTTCTCTTCTCTCTGGTAATATTCCCTTCTCTGAAATATACTTTGATGAATATTAATATAGCTACTTGAACTTTCTTTGGATTAACATCAGCATGGTATATCTGTTTCTGTCCTTTTATTTTTAACCTATATATATATATTTACAGTAACTTCTCTTAACTCAGTTTCCTCATTTGCAAAAATGGGGACAATAATCAAAAGAGTGTTATAGGGTTAAATTAGATCAGGTGTGTAACGTGCTATATACAGTGCAGAGGGCTCCAGCTAGCACCTTTATACAAATTAGAAAAAAAGCCCCTCCAGCTAGACAAATTAAAAGAGGTACCACCTCTGGCCATTGAGTCAGAGGAGGTAACCTTTTCTAGTCTATGCTTCAGGTCCCAGAACTTGGCAAACAGAGCTTGGCAGATTTCAGCCCCACTCACACCGTTGGAGGCCCCCTCAGTGCTGAGCACAAGTGCTTACACATGTGGGTGACCCTGATCATATCTGATGCACAATGAATGCTCCATCAAACCTTAGCTCATGTGAGGCTGTGTGGTCTAGTGATGAAATCCATGGCCTCCGAAATCAGATGTAGAATTGTTGAGTTGTGCAGTTGTTCTTCAACACTCTCCCTTCTCCTTCTAGAACCCCTGCTTCCTCCTGAAACGTTCCTACTTTCACCCATCTTATCTGAAGGAATAGGACACAGGCAGACAATTCAGGAAGCCGAAGCTAGGCAAGTTCTGATTAGACAGGCTATTTCCTTGGGCGCAAGACCTTTGAGAGGGAGAGTCTGGCAGAACCATTGAACCGCACCCTTGAATGCTAGCTGCTGAATCAATAGACAGTGTGTACAGGGAGAATGACCTTGTATTTATTACTGATCTTAACTGAAATTTCACATTCCCAGCGCATGGTAAACTCAAAATTGTTTTATTGAAAGTCATATGATAATTTCTTTTAGAGCAGAGGCAATGTATTAAATTCCTTTAATCTCTGCAATGGTAGGTCATATGCATTTAGTAAGTGCGCACTCAATATAATAACATCACTGGTACTGCACTTTGCAAGATACTTTCATAAGAATTGTTTCATTCTGTTTTTACCACAACCTTATGACATCTGTAAAAGAGCCGGTTTGTGGCCCAATATTACAGATGAGGAAGATGGGACCCAAGAGGGCACATGGCCTGCCCATGATTACAAGGTTGACAGGAGGTAGAAGCTGACCAGGAGCCCAGGCCTTCACCCTGATTCCATGTCTCCTCATGATGCCAGAAATTCTCTAAGACCAGTTGGCAGGCTGGTGCTAGAGCATGAAGGAATTTTTAATAATCCTCAAAGAGATTAGGAAAAAAAGATAGATGGAGGGTTCATTTTTCATAAAGCTAAGCTTACTTAGTTTTAAAAGCTATCCTTTATTCTGAGACTATGCCCTTTCTAATTTTGTGTAAAAATATTTGTTCTTTTAAGTGTTGCTAGGTGAGAATTGTTATTTGTTTGATGTACTAAAAGTTGTCAGGCCAGTCCCCCCAAGCTTTTTGACATTTTACTGGTGTGCAAAATCCACAAAGAGTGGGAAGCCCTGCGCAATACCACACCATATCTTCTGAATAAATAAATGAATGGAAGATGTAAGGCAACTTAAAGTCTTTATCCCACCAATTGACTTAAGAGAGGTGTCCAAACTAGAGAGATTAATTGGAAAAGCCTACATTCAGTTTCAAATTGGGTCAGTGTATCATCGTTGGAAGGGGCATCAAGGAGAGTGTTGAGGACCTAAGAAAAGAGATCAGACTCCAAAGTAAGTGGACTGAGTTTCTTTGAGTAACTGTGCTTGGCAAAATGCCATTTTGATTTGTCATTTTCTTTGGCCAGCCTGATCACATACTCTGCTCACTTACGGGAAATTGACCTCAGAAACAATGTCCTGGGAGAGATGGCTGCTGCTGACATACTTGAAGCACTGAGAGCCAGAAAGACAGGTAGAGTGTGGTTTGTGTTCCCTTCCACTTGTCCACGTCTACTCACCCCTAAGTGCTATATTGCTCACAGCTTGCTCTACTTTTTTCATCAAATAACTGGCCTGAGCTATGTGATGACCAGGAGCACTGTCATAAGCCACCTACCCTTATGTCCATTTGCTCCATGATTTGCACAGAGTTCAAGAACTTTTCTGATGTCATAGGTTGTCTTTGACCTAAGCACAGTAGTCTCCCCTTATGCATGGGGGATATGTTCCAAGATCCCCAGTGGATGCCTGAAACTGCAGATAGGACCAAACCCTACATATACTGTGGGGTTTTTTTTTTTTCCTATAAAAGCATACTTATGAGAGTTTAACTTATAAATGGGCACGGTAAGAGATTAACAATAATAAATAGTAGTCTAGAATACTTATGACAGTATACTATAATAAAAATTGGTGAATGTGGTCTCTCTCTCAAAATATCTTACTGCACCATACTCGCTCTTCTTCTTGTGATGATGAACAATGACAAAACCTGCATGAGGAGATGAAGGGAGGGGAATGAACCATGGCGTTATGCCACTACTGACCTTCTGATGATTCCGCTGAAGGAAGACCATCTGCTTCCTGACCATGGGTAACAGGAGCTGTGGAAAGAGAAAACACAGATTAAGGGCGGGTTGCTGTAAGCAATATTATCTGAGGGACCCTCTCCTATTCTCTATTCTCCCCCGGAACCCAACCTGCAGATACTTTACAGACAGCAATTGGAAAACTCAAGCAATATCCTTACAAGATTCTGACTCGCTTGCTGGACCGTCAAAGATTGCTTAATTGTGATTGACATCAGGAGAGTATGAACGGTCCCTTATGACCATGTAATCCTTTGAAAATGAGAGAATCACATATGGAATGACTTATTTATTTAACATGGGTTAACCCTGCCCTCCTGCTTTCATTAATATGCATGACCAGAATTAACGATAGCCATTCTCATTGCTAATAGAGAGAAGATGAGGAAGGTGGCATTTCCAATAAAGCTCAGGGTCACCTGGGTGGCTTAGTGGGTTGAGCCTCTGCCTTCGGCTGAGGTCATGGTCTTTCAGGGTCCTGGGATGGAGCCCCGCATTGGGTTCTCTGCTCAGCAGGGAGCCTGCTTCCCCCTCTCTCTCTGCCTACTTGTGATCTCTCTCTCTCTGTGTCAAATAAATAAATAAAATCATAAATAAATAAATAAACAAATGGGGGAGAGACTTATATAAGACTGATAAATCACAGACCCGTACCCTTGAAACCAGTAATATATTATATGTTAATTAATTGAATGTGAATTTTTAAAAAGGCAGGGAAGAAATTTTGTCATTATCTGGCAAGTTACATAGAGAGAATTAAGTAGTAAAAGCATTGGATTGGTCTTTATCATTTCTTTGATAAAATGACCTTAGAGACATGACATAGTTTTAGATTGCATTTTTTTTTCCTAACACTGGCAGGTTTTTTTTTTTTTTTTAAGATTTTATTTATTTGACAGACGGAGATCACAAGTAGGCAGAGAGGCAGGTAGAGAGGTGAAGGCAGGCTCCCTGCTGAGCAGAGAGCCCGACTCGGGGCTCGATTCCAGGACCCTGGGATCATGACCTGAGCCGAAGGCAGAGGCTTTAACCCACTGAGCCACCCAGGCGCCCCCTAACACTGGCAGTTTTAAAAAGAAGAATTATAACATTACTGTCTACTGTTTTGCCATTTTTAAACTAAAACCACTGCATCATCATTTCTTCACAGCCAACCAAACGATCCCAAGATTTTTGAACTATCCCTTTATTTTGGAGAAACAGAACATCTACTTCTAGTCCACTTGAGTTGAATTCAAATGTAATGGAATTACTGTTCTAAAATGAATTTAAATTAGACTTTAAGCTCAATAAGCTGAAAGCAGGTTAGTGATTTCATTTGGATTTCCTTAGCACTGTGGTCACTTTCTCACCATACCCTGTGGTGGAAGACTTTATTAACGGCTGCAGGCAATCTTCGGTCATTACTGTAGTGAGTGCTAATGATGGACAGTCTCAGCTGATTTGACGGAAAATGGTCCTCATCAAGTACTTATTTGGGGCTTGCTTAGTAAATGGTTCAATTTGTGTGAATGGGGAAGATGATTATGAAATACCCACCTGAAAATACAGCTTCTCATTTAAAAAGCATTAAAAAACAATGTATAGTTCAAGAAAGCCTTTTCCCCCAAATATGGTAGTATATTTCATGAGTAGCTTGAATGCATCCACATTTTGAACCAAAATAATTATGGCATGTTTCTGATGGAGCACTTAAGATCATTAGTTTGAACACCAAGAAAGACTCCTCAAAATGGGGTTAGCTGATTGGATTCTACAGGGAAATCTCTTGCCATTTAGCCTTAATGGCATCCTTTTAAACATTAAAAGCAATTAGTAATATCAGTGATTATAGAACTAATGTTCTTCTTTTGATTGCTTATGTGTTCTTACAATTTGCAAGTTAACAAGCTAATTTCTAATCCTGATTCTATTTCTTTCATGAAATCCAAATTAACAGCCCTAAGACATTTATTTGTCTACCAAGGAATTCTTAATGAACTACCTTTAATGATGGAACACACACACACATAATGAAAGCTTTCTCAGAAATATCAGCAACCTCACTTGTTTTTTTGTTTTGTTTTGTTTTTTAAGATTTTATTTATTTATCTGAGAGAAAAAGAGATAGCAACAGAGGTAGCAAGAGAGGGCACGAGTGTGGTGGAGAGGGAGAAGCAGGTTCTCTGCTGAGCGGGGAGCCCAATGAGGGGCTCGATCCCAGGACCCTGAGATCATGACCTCAGCCAAAGGCAGACGCTTAACTAACGGAGCCACCCAAGCACCCAGCAACCTCACTTGTTACCAATTTAAAAAAAAAAAAGTTTAGCAGAGGGAAAAACTGCTGTTTACATTTTATAGGGTTGCTTTTTTACTAATTTAAAAGAAAAAACCAACAGAAGACTTCAGGATCAATTCATTTATCCATTCTTATTTATTTATTTCAACATTAATTTATTAAATGCTGTAGAACAAGGCAAAGGGGGCCTGCAGCGATCACTGAGCCAAATGCAAACAGGCTCATTAAATGACCTGGCTTGAAATAGCCATAGGCCCTAACTGACCAATTACAAACAGGCACAGGTCCTAAAATTTAAATAAAGGGACAATTCCGTAGTTCCTTGCCTCCTCACTCTGCCCTGTAACTGTGGCCTCTCACCACTGCCTCATAGCAGACAGTCCTTTGCTGTCCTGTCCATCGCTTTTATCTCTTTTATTCTACCTTCGGTAAATTCTTTCACCATCCATCTTGCCAGCCTCCACCCAACCAGAGCACCCAATCGGGACACCCACAAATGCCAGGCCTTGTTTGAGTTGAGCAGTGACTCCCTGCTTTCATGGACCTGACTTCCTAGTGGATGACAGATGGTAAACCAACTATATAGAGAAGTGAAATATATATTATTGTATATCATTTGGGGATCATACTTAAGGGAAAAAATAAAGCAAGAAAAGGAGATAAAGCATGTATGTCAGGGGATGGGGAGTTTAGTTGAGGTAGCCAGAGAAGACTGTATTAAGAAGAAACGTTTGAGTAAAGACGGGAAGGTGTGTGGGAGCAAGCCGCGTAGATACCTGGGAAAAGAGCAGTCCAGGTAAGCAGAGCAGTAGGTGCAAAGGTTTATGGCAGGAGACCAGCTGATGTGTTCTATTTTTTTGGTAAAAATTTTATTTATTTATTTGACAGAGAGAGATCACAAGCAGGCGGAGAGGCAGGCAGAGAGAGAGAGAGAGGAGGAAGCAGGCTCCCTGCCGAGCAGAGAGCCCTATGCGGGGCTCGATCCCGGGACCCTGAGATCATAACCTGAGCCGATGGCAGAAGCTTAACCCACTGAGCCACCCAGGCGCCCCAGCTAGTGTGTTCTAAAGCCAGTGTGGAAGCCAGTATGGCTGGAGTGGAGTGAGAAAGAATGGGAGGGTCATAGGACAAACAAATTCCAAGAAGCAAGCATGGAGGGCAGGGGGCCTTTCTAGGCAATTATGAGGACCTTGGTTTTTAACTTTATTGAGATGGAAAAGCATTGGAGAATTTTGAGAGGAGACCAGATCTGACCCACATCTTGACAGGATTACTCCAGGTCTAAGTTGAAAACAGATTTGAGAAGAGGGTAAAAGAAGGAAGACCAGTTAGGGAGTTGTCTGTGGAAAAATTAAACAGAACCTTTCAGGCCTTTCAGCAGACCCAGGACAGGCAGCATGGCGGAGACTGAGGGTGGATTAAGCTAAAAAGAGGAAGATTAGGGAAAATTCTACACACTGAACACTTGGGACTCAGCCTTTACCATTGCCTAAGCCTCCTTTGTCTGCCCTGCTTCTGGAGGCTCGTAGCCATATAGAAGACTGTGGTGTTCTTTTTATTTATTAATTTATTTACTTTGAGAGAAGCATGCACAAGAGAGCAGGCATGGAGGGGGGTGGGAAGAGAGAGAGGGAGAGATAATCTCAAGCCAGCTCCATGCCCAGCACGGAGCCCAACACAGGGCTTGATCTCACAACCCTGAGATCATGACCTGAGCCAAAATCAAGAGTCAGATGCTTAACTGACTGAGCCACCCAGGTGCCTCTGGGGTATTCTTTGATAAACTGAATAGCCCCAGAGAAAGGAACAACAGATGCTGACCCCAGCCATGCCCTCTTCATTCAAAGCTGCCCAGCAGGGAAGCAAGCTCTGCTCAGACAGAGGAGCTTCCCATCAGCCATTGACTGTGAACAAAAACCTGAGAATCTCCAGACACTTCATGCAAGTCTTCAACATAGGAAACCAAGCCTGAAACACAGAGACAAAGAGAACTCTGAAGATACAGAGACAATACAGAAAATTAAAAAAAAAAAAAAAAAAAGAAAGAAAGAAAAGAAATTAGTTACAACTTCTCCAGGGAAACAGAAGAGAATGCATCTGTAAAACAACAGGATGCTAGGAAAAAAGAATAATTGGAAAAATAAGAAAAAGCTCTTGGCAAATAAAAATGATAGCCAAAATAAAAATTTCAAAACCAACGGTGAAAGATGAAGTCAAGCAAGTCTTTAAAAAGTAGAACGAAAAATTGGTGAGACTATATGAGACAGGGTCAGTCTGTGAACGCCAGCATTTAACTCATAGTTCAGAAAGAGAGACCAGAGAAAAGCGGGGAGAGGCCATTGTCAAATAATTGTCAAATACATCAGGAACTTTCCCCGAACCAACAGACATAAATCTGCATGTTGAAAGAGCCCATTGAGTGCCCAGCAACAGTGAATGATAAATGCTATTTCACCATGGCATTTAGAACACTAGGAACAAAGGGGAAAATTCAACAACTTACAGCTAAATACTGTATATTCTATACGAAGGACTGGGACTCAGAAGGACATCAGATTTCTGACTGGATGCTAGAAACTATGGGGGGCTGACATGACAACTGTGTGAGAACTCTATACATTTCCAACTCCTAACCAAGTATGAGGATGAAGTAAAGATGTTTTTAGTGCACAAGAACTCAAACTGTGTGCCTCCTGTTTCCTAGGAAGCTCCCAGAGAACACATGTGAGCAAAATAAGAGTAAACCACAAAGATGAAGAATGGAGAATCCTGAAATCAGGAGAACCAATACAGAAAAGTGGAAAGGGAATCCCAGATGACAGTTGAGGGTTAGAATGAGTCCAAATTGGAGCTAGAAAATAGAACACTTCAGAAAGGAGGGACACTGCAGTAAAAACTGAATAGAGCATTGAGCATACTTAAGTATTTTGCAAGAAATATGGGTGTGTGGCAAAGAAAAGAAATTGGGGGAAATTCTTAGAATAGGTACACAGAAAACAGTGCAAAGGAAAAAGACAATTATTAACTCAGAAGAAAGTCATGTAAGTGGGACACCTGGCTGGCTCAGTCAGTACAGTGTGTGACTCCTGATCTTGGAGTTATACATTCAAGCTGAGTATAAAGATTACTTAAAAATAATCTTTAAAAAAGTTATATAAGAAAGGGAAACACTGTAAACAAAATGTATGTGACCATACCAGTCAATACACCAAGTGTTGATTTAGCTAAAAATTGTGAAATATCACTATTGTGAAATATCACTATTGGGAGGTTTGGTGAGAGGAAGTGATAGCAGTTAATATATAAAATTTTTACTGGAGGGGCTCCTGGGTAGCTCAGTTGTTAACTGTCTGCCTGGGTAGCTCAGTTGTTAACTGTCTGCCTTCGGCTCAGTCCTGGGATCAAGCCCTGCTTTGTGGGAAGCCTGCTTCTCCCTCTCCCACTCCCCCCTTCCTGTGTTCCTTCTGTCATTGACTCTCTCTCTCTCTCTGTCTCTCTCTCTCTGTCAAATAAATAAAGTCTTAAAAATAAGTAAATAAAATAAAATTTTTCTGGAAATACCAATAATATAAAACACTTTGCTTGAAATAGGCAGTAAATCTCATGAAAAACAGATGAGTGAGTTAAAAGTGGTTGTCTCTGGAAAAGAAGACTGGGGATGTTGAGGCGAAAGGCAAGGGTCTGTCACTTTTCATTATAAACTTTTTAGCCCTATTTAATTTTTTAGCTATAAGTATGCATTGCTTTGTTTATATTTTTAGAGAATTGAAAACTGGATAGCTTTCTACCATGTGATTTATTGTTATGTAATTCCATGTCAATATCTAAAACCATCTTTTTAAAAAGATTTTATTTATTTGAGAGAGAGAGAAAGCACGCACTAGTGGGGTAGGGGCAGAGAGACAAGCAGACTCCCCACTGAGTGTGGAGCCTGACTTGGGGCTCAATCCCAGGACCCTGAGGTCATGACCTGAGCTAAAGGCAGATGCTTAACCAACTGAGCCACCCAGGGAGCCCAATATATAATACTATCTTAAGTCACCTTAGCTTCCACTAAGGAGTTGGAGGCCTCACACACTCTATAGAACGTTTATGAATGGCTAGAGTTTCATAAAGAAGTGAAAAAGATGACCAGAAATATGGTGTTAGGGAATATGACTGTCTTTTGTGGGTGTGGCTGTCGCATGACTCCTCTGAGACCTCCAGCTGGCCCCCATACCGCACTACTGGCCCCCTGTCAGGTGGTTTCCAGCCCCCAGCACCCCTCACAGCCTGAGCATCTCCCTCCTGACTGTCGCAGTGGTCAAGACTTTGGGCCTTGTTTTCTTATTGAAACTCCTGTCTTCCTCTACATTTGAACCTGTCTTCTTTTTTTCAACTCTGAGCTTTGTTTTTCTCCCTGACTACGATTTCTTCCTATTTGCTATTGAATTCTGCCTCAGTTAGAAGTGCTATTTGGCTACGTGGAACAGGACCAGATATAGTGGCTTCATCAGCTAGCAGAGGACTGAGCTGGTGTAGACCCATCCCGGCATCATGCCTTTCTCTTTCTCCACTATCAGCCTTAGCAGATGGTTTATATCCTCATAGCTGTAGGTGGCTGCTTCACTGCGAGCCTCCCGTCTTCATTCCAGACCAGAAGAAGGAAGGGACAAGGAGAAAGTACTGGTACCTCTATGAGGAAGTCTCAGAAATCACCCAACACACTTGTGCTTATTTCCAGCTGGTCAGAAGCACGTCACATACCCATCCCTAATTTTTAGCTTGGCACATTGCTACCCTAAGAAAAATCTGAGCTCTGTTAGAAAATAAGTTCAGAAAAGGTATTAGTCAGGGAACTACAAGTTTTTGGCTCAAGCTCCTTTAGATTATGATCAATAGGTCAGCTGGTCTACACCAGACCTGGTCAAAGGCCTTTGAAGCCAGTGACCCCTCCAGAGTGGCCCAAGTGATACCCCAGGGTCTTTATTAGACATTCCACATGCCCCTCAAGTCACCTAGCAGACCTGCATCTGTATAACCTTCTGCTCTATAAGGAATCAAGGAAGACACTGGGGCAAAATTAGACCCAGGAAACATGAGTGCTTCTCAATCTAGGCACAGCCCTGGGAGACTATTGCCTTAAATTTTATTATGGCCCAGACCCACCCTGAAGTATCAGAGCAATGTTCCCCCCACAACCACACCTTTTTTTGTGATGACCCACAGGAATGACCCATGGACTAGAATGATCACACCAAGTACCAGTAAGTACTGCTCACCGGAGGAAAACATCCAAATAGCGCTTATCTTCCAGGCACATATGTACCACCCAAGTCCTCAGTGACACAGTTTCTGGCCCTTTCTAAGTCCTGAAATTATGAGCTGTATTGTCTTATATCTCCAGGTCACTTACCCATTTTCATCCATCTTACACTCCGCTACCCTTTACTGTACCCAGCCTGATTTTTTTTCCCACATCCTTACAACCATTTTCATGTTTCAACTTCAACTGACCCTTTGGAGGGTCAGGCAGTACTATTTTTAAATATTTATTTATAGTACATGCAGTACTATTTTTAAGGTTCTTATTTTTCCTCTCCACCATATTTCCTACTTACCTTCCTGCTTCTGGCTTCTTCCTGGTGTATCCTGACCCCCAGAAACTACAGCCTGGGAACCCTGGGGCCCTGCAAGCAGGACCCGGCCATCTGACTAGATGAGAAACAGGAAGGGGGAGAAGGGCAAGTGCCATGGGAAATAACAGAAGGATGGGTTGACACAGGCTCTGTGAATGGCATGCTAGGTATTTGAGTCTTATTATTCTGATCCCAATTTTGATGTGTGGGAGTAGGTTTCCCACACACCACCAAGCAATTCCCAAATACTAGCTGGGTGGCCTACAGTTCAACTCCATTCTGACCCTACCTACCGGGAGCTTAGCATCAGATTCCACAGGTTAAGGGCTCAGTCCCACAAGACTGTCCCCTCCCTACCACCACCACGTCGGACGTCAATAGCAAGTCCATATTGTTACCTGGGCTTCTGACTGACTGACCATAAAGCTGAGGTTCTCATGAGCCCCTCCTTGGGTTTGATTAATTGGCTAGAACGGCTAATATGACCCAGGAAACCAGTTTATTCATGATTGCTAGGTTATCATAAAGGATGCAAATCAATAGCCAGATGAAGAGATACAGAGGGTGAGGTCTTGAACAAAGCAGCACTGTCCTCATGGAGTTTGGAGCCCAGCATGGTGGCACGTGGAAACATTCTGGTTTCCCAACCTGGAAGCTCTTAGAGTCCCATCCTTCAGATTTTTATGGAGGCTTTATTACTTAGGCATGGTTGATTAAATCATTGGCCAGTGGTGATTGATTCAACCTCCAGCCCCTTTCCCCTCCCCAGAGAATCAGGGTTAGAGAAAGCTCTAACATTCCCTCTATGGTTGGTTCCCCTGGCAACCAGCCCCATCCTTAGGTGCTGTCCAAAAGTCTCCTCATTAACATAAACTCAGGTGTGGTGGAAAGGGGCTTGTTATGAATTACGAGGCACCCATTTCACCTTTACTGCTCTAAGGCATTTTAAGGAACTGAGAACAATGGACCAAATATTATATTTAAGTTTTCTTTTTTAAAAAAATCCAGTGGAGTTAACATGGAGTGTTCTATTAGCTTCAAGTGTACATTACTCAGTGTTCATCATGGTAAGTATACTCTAAACCCCATCACCTGTTTTACCCATCCCCCCCACACACCTAAGAGACCAAAAGATGCTCCCATTTCTCTTATTGGTCAGGAAATTCCAAAGGTGTGGGAGCCAGAACCCTGGACAAAGACCAAATATATATGGGAAATCTGAATAATCCAAATATATATTTCCTAGAAATCATAATATTGCTGGATTGTATTGGAAAATCAATTAGAAATCTTGGTTTCAAGTGCTGCAAGACCAACACAAACTGATCTTAGTACACACACACCAAACTGTTGACCCATAATATGACTAGAAGTCCAGGGGTGGTTCTAGCTACAGGTCCAGCTGGATTTAGGGGTTCAAGTAACGCTACCTACCTTCCTCTCCTGGAAGTTCTGCTTGTGCTGACTTTATTCTCAGGCAGGTTCTTCCCACACAGTGGCATTTTGGGCAGCACAGGCCATAAATTTACATTGTGCCGGTTTAATCTCAAGAAAGTGCCTTTCTTCTGATTTCACAGGACCATCATGAGTCACATGCACACCTGTTAACCAATCACTGTGTCAGGGAGAGTAAATCCACTAATTCACCAGATCCGGGTTATGTGCCCATCCACCCCTGGAGCATAGGAGAGTGGAACCCCAAAGTAAACTCAAGATTCTGTTCCAGAAAAGCTAAAATAAATGCAAGCTGGACAAGTAAAACCAAGAGAGGTCCCATGAAGATGAAGAGTCAATAAAGTATTAGAGGTGATGAATGACAAGATAAGAGTTTCACTTTCAGATGATTAATCTGGAAGTAGATTGCAGGATGGATTTGGGGGCAGGGAAGTCTGAAGCTATAAAGACCAGTTGGAAGATGACTACAATTATCTAGGTAAACATGTGAATTTAGGAATGGGAAAGAAAGGGCTGGAATGAGAAGTTATTATAGAAATAAATTGTTATGGATCACTCACATCAAGAAGATATAGGCAAAAGGTATTAGGTGAGAGGAAAGTTGCCCAGTTAATAAGAATGTGGGAGAATGCCCCTCTCAGAAGCTAAGACCCAATCCATCAAATGGAGTTGTGAGATATCCTACTGATTTACTACTATGTTCTTCCCCTCTCAGGTAAACTCCCAGTCTTAAAAATTACAGTCACTCCTCAAATATCTTCTGATACCTTCAGATCTATTTGGAAAAATAGCAGGAAATCTAGGATTACCAGTAAAAAGAAGAAGGTATGCTCTTGGATGTCTGTGTCTGTGAGTTGCAGCCACCAGGGGAGTGTGTGGATGGATCCTGGGCACTAAATTGGGGTCGGTGCCACCCCCAGCAGATTTTGCACTTGATAAAATCATGAGAATTTTGGTTCTAGGTAACAGTATCCCAAACCATCAGTCCATCCTAATGGATGATTGTATCAAAGGACAAGTAGTAGGAAAAAACATAGTTCCCTCAAAGGTTGGTGCAAACCTTGTCTCCTCTCTTCAGCTTTCCCACCCTCCCCTCCCCCCACAATCCTGGTACCTGTTAGCTTATTGTGGATTTGAAATGGTGAATTTACCTGAACTATTTATGAAACATGTGGGATCTATTAGGTGGTAGTGCTTTATATATGTTCACTCTCTATTGTATGAAGTTGAACTTCCTTTTTTCTTTTTATAATTTAGGAATTTTGTGTTCATTCTTTCACAGGGTAAAAACTGAATATGGATGTTCTATATCTTTATGGATGCTCTCTGTTTCCATGGCCAACTGGACATGTGTAGAAAGATCTTGTTTGTTCTATAATAAGAGTTTTCACTGGAGGGGCACCTGGGTGGCTCATTGGGTTAAGCCTCTGCCTTCATGCTCAGGTCATGATCTCAGGGTCCTGGGAACGAGCCCCATGTTGGGCTTGCTGCTCAGCGGGGAGCCTGCTTCCTCCTGTCTCTCACTCTCTGCCTGCCTCTCTGCCTCTTGTGATCTCTGTCTGTCAAATAAATAAACAAAATCTTTAAGAAAAAAAAAAAGAGTTTTCACTGGAGTCAAGCCCCTTTCATGTTCTAAAATTTGATGACTCATTTATGAAAGTTCAAAGTAGTGTTAACCCTATTATGCTCGTCATTTTTTAAAATGTGGGTTTCCCAGTTGGCCTTAGTAAAAATAGGTAGACTTCTTCTCTGGTGCTTCTCAAGTGCATGTGAAATTTAAAAGTTGAAGGAAGTCATGATCTTTATCTAAGAAACATTCTTCTTTCATAAGTATATCTATAGTTGGGAACAATAAGAATATTTGAAAATAACCACTTTCTGAAAGATGACATCCCCCCCCAAATGGGGATCTTCCACAAATGAGGAAACTTCTAATCACTTTAATCACTGCCCCCTCCACCCCAAATGAAGATGTCCTCCATGGGAAAGAGAAGAGGTGTGGTTGACCGATGTATGGATGATAAATTGGATTATCTGGAAGTTATATGCCATGACAATATGGTGCAGGGATGGAAACTGTGGACTGGGGAAAGAAATGGGCTGGAATTCTCTGTGGAAAACTGCTGCTTTCCAGGTGTGTAACGTTGGCCAACTCAGTTAACCTCACTGAGCCTCAGTTCTCCCTGATAAGAAACAGATAGAATAGCACCTGTCTCATATGGTGAGCCCTGAATGAGATGACACATGTCAAGCATTTTTGGACAATATTGTTTCATAGTAGTGCATGCTCAAATATAAATATTAGTGGCAGTTATTATTGATGTTAGAATTGAGTGACTCCAGTTATTTCACTTGGAAAAGCTACACAAGAAAAATAAAAAAGAAGAAGAAAAGACTTAAGACCTTTCTATTTTGAAGTAAAAAACAAAACAAAACAACCCACATGAAAAGCCAGTCTGTTGGGGTGCCTGGCTGGCACAGTGAGTAGAGAATGTGACTCTTGATCTCAGTTGTGAGTTGTGAGTTCAAGCCCCATGTTGGGTGTGGAGCCTACTCAAAATAAAAAGTAAAAAAAAAAGACCTGTACCCCTGAAACAAATAATATATTATATGTTAATAAAAAATAAAGAAATGAATGTATATTTTTTAAAAAAGCAAGACTGTCATTCATACTATGTACAAATCAAGTTCTGGCAAATCTGTGGAACCAAACTATCTGTGAAAGTGAGGATGTTTATAGTAAATTGTGTTCAACCTTTAATATCTTATTATCTAGCTAGGAAGACAGGATCCTCGCATGTTAAAAGTAAACAATAACAGAATATGAGAATTGAAATAATATAACATCTTCAGAACTTGTATATCCAATGTGTGAGGTCTCCTGAGAAATTGTACCTGCTTTAAAAAAAAAAAAGGACCTTTTTGAAATTTGCCACAGACATCCTTTCTGTGGGAGTGTAAAATCTGTGTGCCTCTTTACAAGTCTTTTGACATGGTCTATCAAAGTGAAAAATACATAACTTTTGACCTAGGTATTTGAGAAATTTATTTTACAAATATTCTCTCACACATGTGTAAGCAAATACTTATAATGATGTTTAATGCAGCACTGTTTGTTATACATTGAAAACAGCTTAACATCTCTCAAAGGATTCTCGGGGAAATAAATCACAGGGAATGTATGTGGTGTAATACCATGCAGCATCAAGAATAATGTGGATAAGGGAGGGCTTCTGTGGAAAGCTGTCCTACACATACTATTAAACAAAAAGAGCAGGCTGGAGGGGCATCTGGCTGGCTCAGTCAGTGGAGCAGCCAACTCTTGATCTCAGGGTCATGAGTTTGAGCCCCATGTTGGGTGTGGAGATTACTTATAAAAAAAAACATTTTTTTAAAAAGCAGGCTAGAGAATAATGTGTGTAAAAAAACTCATATGAAGATGCATTGATATAATAGGAGCCAGCGGGGCGCCTGGATGGCTCAGTGGGTTAAAGCCTCTGCCTTCGACTCCGGACATGATCCCAGGGTCCTGGTATCGAGCCCCACATCGGGCTCTCTGCTCAACGGGGTGCCTGCTTCCTCCTTTCTCTGTCTCTGCCTGCCTCTCTGCCTACTTGTGATCTCTGTGTGTCAAATAAATAATAAAATCTTAAAAAAAAATAATATGAGCCAGCAATCCCATTTCTGGGTGTATACACAAAAGAAGTGAAAGCAGGATTATGAAGAGATATTTGTATACTCAAGTTCACAGTGACATTATTCACAATATTCAAAAGGTGCAAGCAACCCTGATGTCCACTGACAGATAAACGGATAAGCAAAGTGTGGTCTATCCACACAGTGCAGTATTATTTGGCCTTAAGAAGGAAGAAATTCTGATGCATGCTGCAACAAAGATGAAACTCCAAGGCACTGTGCTAAAGTGAAATAAAACAGTTACAAAAAGACAAATACTGAATGATTCTACTTATATGAGGTACCTAGGGTAATCAAACTCAGAAACAAAGAGTGATGGTTGCCGGGAAAGAAGGGGAGATAGAAAGTATAGTTTTGGTTTTGGAAAATGAAATAGTTCTGGAAAGTGTTTGCATAACAATGTAAATGTCCTGGGGTACCTGGGTGTCTTAGTCAGTTAGGCATCTGACTCTTGATCTCAGCTCAAGTCTTGATCTCAGGGTCATGAGTCCAAGCCCTGTGTTGGGCTCCATGCTGGGTGTGGAGCCCACTTTAAAACAAAACAAAACAAAAACAACATAAATACACTTAATACTACTGAACTCTGCACTGAAAATGGTGGCAAACTTCATTATGTATATTTTATCGCAATTAAAAATTTTTAGGGGCACCTGACTGGCTCAGTCAGTAGAGCCTGTGACTCTTAACCTCAGGGTTGTAAGTTGGAGCCCCACCTTGGGTGTAGAGATTACTTAAAAGTAAAATCTTTTAAAAAATTTTAATGATTTTAATGTGTCTGTTTGTATATATGTAGAAACTTCTGAGAGTATTAACAACACTTGCTTTTTTCATTGCATACACATTTTACTATTTTAACATTTTTTATAATTTATGAGCTGTCAATTTTAAAAACTTGAAATTATTCAATAAACATCAGTAGCAGCACTTTTCCCTTGCTATGTGCCCCAGTGCCAAAAGAGTGGAAGAAATACAGTAAGTGCCATGATTTCCTGGAAGTATTAGAATATATATTGGCAAAGAGCGAAGATGAGTAAGTTTTCTCTAAGTGCAGAGAGCAATCCAGCTGGAGCAGGTAGGGGAAGTTCTTTCCAGTTTCAGAGATGTTGAAGTGTGACAAGAGGAGGCATCCTCTAGGCTTTCATCCTTTCATCTGACTTTCTCTCCTTTTCTCTTTCAAACTGGCCAGTTCCCAATAACTTGAAGTGCATTTTCTCCTCATCTGGTTCCGGCCTTCCTCCTTTATTAGATATCTCACATTTAGAACCATCTCTATAGTCAGATGTGTGGTCGTTTAATATGAACAGAACATGTTCATCTGGGTTTGTCCATAGGAATTTTATCTGGCTCTTCAACTTAGTGTGAGATTGACATCCGCCACCAGTACAGCTGCTCTGCTCTGACAGCTTGGACAGGTGTGCTCTCTTCACTCATATCCTGGGCTTGAGGGCTTCCCATGAGGAGTCTAGTCTCTTCCGTGAGGCTTTTCCTCATGGCATCAGTCCTCAGGGATATCTCTGTCCCTCACATCACTGAATATTCCACTCAACAAGCAGCGCACATAGCATCTAGCCAAATGTGACCCTGTGTCCATATTTCTATTTTTACATTTGTATGCATGCTTGTCCTCTGCCCAACTACTTGAGTTTGGCCTGGCGTGAGGACATGAGGGGAGGCTGAGAGGCCCAAGAAGAAGAGATGGGAGGCTTGGAATCCCAAACCCGACACTACAGGTGTCCACCACTAGGTGGTGGTGGTAATCAGTCATCTCCTAAGGCAATCGGTGCCTCAACTTTCTTATCGTTTAAAAATGAAGATGTTGTCTGCTTTGCTTGAGAAAACAGAAGAACATGACCCCAGGCCAGCAATAGAACAACCCAGATTTCATAATTGTCACCGTCACATAATAGCGGCGTTACTCGTACATATAAAAGGAGGTGGTTAAACTACATCAGAGGTTCTCAGAGCGTGGGCCCCTGAGTTCTAGGCATACTTTCAGGGGACCAACAGGTCAGAACTATTTGCATGCCAACATTCGGAGCTATTTCCCTCTTCTCACTCTTTAGGAGTATACAGGGGAGTTTTCCAGGAGCTACATTATATGCGGCACCATCGCTCTAATAACTTGTAATGAGTTTATTACTGTTACTTTTAAAATTGAGATCTCTCAAGGTAAATTTCTTAAAAAGCAAACATCTACATCTTACATAAAGGCTTTTGGAGATCCTCTAGTTTTTAAGTTTAACGGAGTGCAAAGTTTGAGAACCACTGAACCAGGTTTCTCAGAAGACCTTGGGAGGTCAGACGTTTCCTAGATACGGAGGACAGGGGTTCTTGCGTAGACACGGTCCCTGCTCTGATTGAGTTTACCGGGA
Source organism: Lontra canadensis (assembly GCF_010015895.1). Lineage (NCBI taxonomy): Eukaryota > Metazoa > Chordata > Mammalia > Carnivora > Mustelidae > Lontra > Lontra canadensis. The sequence goes on from NW_022631000.1 coordinate 21,597,485, forward strand.
GGGGGGAGCGGGTAACAGTTTTAGTTAACAGGATAATTTTTGAGAGTGGTAAGTTTCCCGAAAGCACACAGTAGGTCACCTGGTGCCTGCGTAGAGCGCTCCCGGGCGCGGGAGAGGAACACTGAGCAGCGAAGCGTCCAGGCTTCACACCGGAATCGCCCTAAAGGCCTTCAGCCCTCAGAGTTGCCCCAGCGAGCAGGGTCGTGCATAGTGGACAAGCGGCCTGGCGCTAGCGTCAAATGACGTCAATGGGCCGCGCCAGCCAATCGGAGCGGCCCCGTCGTAGGCGCCGCGGCGGCCCGTGGCCTGCAGGCGGCGCTGTGGCCCGCCGGGCGGCCCCACGGAGCCGCCATAGCCGCCCGCCTCCCGCGGCTTAACGTCTCCGTTGCCGGCTCCGCGTCGCCGCCATGGCCGACGTGGAAGACGGCGAGGAACCCTGCGCCCTGTCCTCTCACTCCGGGAGCGCAGGCTCAAAGTCGGGAGGCGACAAGATGTTCTCTCTCAAAAAGTGGAACGCGGTGGCTATGTGGAGCTGGGACGTGGAGTGCGATACGTGCGCCATCTGCAGGGTCCAGGTGATGGGTAAGCGCTACACGCGAGGCCGGGGCCCCGTTCCGGCCTCCGCCGGGCCGACTTGGAGTGGGGGACGGGGGAAGAGGGCTCCGAGAGACTTGGGTCGGCTGGAGTGGGGGCAGGGGTGCCGGAGCTAACAGTGCTGCAGCCGGCTTGAGGGCTGCTGCCGCCGCCGGGGGTTCCGCGGGCGCCCGGCGCCGGGAGCTGGTCTTGTAGTGAGAGAAACGGATTGTGAGCCCAGGAATTAGGGTAATTTCAGGTGGTGATGGGTGTGGCCGAGGAAATAAAACTGGGTCATTTGTTGGCAGCTAGGAGAAACCACTTGGGTTGGTGTGGCCCGCTCCGTCTCCAAAACCACACCGCAGAGGGGGTCAGAGTAAAGGCCCAGAATAAGGAGGGCACTTTAACGATTGTGGTCACACACCGAAGTGATGCTCTGGAGTCGTCCTCCACAAAACGACACCCTCAGTCCGCTCCTGAGAGGCGAAGGGAGGAAAAGTGTTGTAGCCGTTGCATTTTTGGATTAGCTCCTGATGTTCCGCAGTCTTTTTAAATCTGCACGCCTCAGGATGGGTCAGATGGCACTCCCATGTCTTGAAGGGGACACAGTGTGGTTCAGGAGTATATATGGTTCGCGGGAATTGAAGAATGTAAGCCCTTTATTCAGAAACATAAAATTTCATCTCCTTCTGGCCCCTCCCTATCGTAGGATGCCATTTCCTGAAGAAGATCTGACTTGCTCTGTGTCAGGCCTTTGTGGAGAACCCTCTTGTACAAATAAAGTCTTAACTTCTTTCTGTGATATTTCCGATCAAAATACTGGACCAAGTGAAACCCGGCAGAGCAGCTTCATCCTTTTATATTTTATATGCGCTCTGTTTTAAGATCTCAGACCACCTTGAAAAAGAGATGCTATCTAAATGCAAGTTACATTTTTAAATAAAGCATTTAAAATACTGAGAGAGTATTTCAGTGTTTCTTGGGGTAGGTGGAAAAAAAACTGAGGTTCTGTAGTTCGAAGACTTTGTGTTTTGCTCTGAAAAATGAGAGAATTGGAGAAAATAAACACAATTACTATCTCAAGGGATGAAATTTAAACCTACCAGAATCCAGAGATTCTCAATTTACACTCTCTATAATACACTCTTTTGTTTTTTATTCATAAAGCTTGTTTCAAAAAGGATTAACAAAAATGGGATTAAAATATTTTTTATTTCTTACTTTTGAAAGAACTTGATTTCAGACATGATCCACTTATTTTCGAATTAGGTCTTAAAAGTACCTAGTTTACTGGCCTGCAGTAAAGCCGCCTTACCCCACCCCTTATTCAAACTACAGTCATAATTTCCAGTTTATGTCCCATTGTTAACTTATCCAGACAATTTAATCTTTTCTTCTTTTGCAAGACAAGCTTTGCTAAATATTTTATCCTCAAAATTTTCTTTAGTTTAAAAAGAGGAGTGTTCGAGAAAGTGTGTTTTATATTTTTCCCCGAAGAAAAATTTTATATTTGTAAGTAGAAATACAGAATTCAGAATAATGGTTGAAATCTTGCAACAAATAAGCTTTACTGGGATATTTAGAGTAAGTCAAAGTATGGTTATAAATGGTTCACGTTAATATTAACATTCTAATTATAGCCAGTATTCTGCTACGGTGGATTATTTTTGCAGATTTACAATGGCTGTCCTTTGAGTTCAGGAAAGTATTCTGGACTAAACCTCTATATTTTGTTTATGAGGTGTTAAAATCCATTTAGTGGTCAGGTGACAGCAGAAGGAAGTTTGTTTTTCAGACTTCCCAAGCTTACCCTAGCAGCATCATTCTAAAAGGTGTTACTGTTATTGCACTCCTTAGAAATGTTGTTTTAGATCTTACGAATATCATGAAAAGAATTTTTTTTTAAAGATTTTATTTATTTATTTGTCAGAGAGAGAGAGAGAGAGCACACAAGCAGGCAGAGTGGCAGGCAGAGGAAGAGAGAAAAGCAGGCTCCCCATCGAGCAAGGAGCCCGATGTGGGACTCGATCCCAGAACCCTGGGATCATGACCTGAACCGAAGGCAGCAGCTTAACCAAATGAGCCACCCAGGCATCCCATGAAAAGAATTTTTTTAATTTTATCTAAAAATTCAGGAATTTTTAGATTTAGGTTGGGTTTTGATAATGAGTCTACAAGCGCAATCAAAATTGTAATCCAGAGATTTCTCGATTGTGCAAAGGAGCCCACTTAATTCTATTTCCTTAACATTTCAAATTCGTTTCTTACACCTAAACGATTTTTTTTGTAACTTCTTGATCCAAGATTTGCCTGTCAGCCTGTTCTGATGTGGTTAACACTCTCTTCTTTGGTTTCCACTCTTCTCCCTTCATTCTGAAAGGGGCAGGTGGCAGTGACCCAAGTATTGAAGAAGAGGAAAATAGGTTTGCTAGTTCTGTTGAGTTCTAAAGAGCTGGAGTAACCCTTCATGGCTATTTATGTTAACTTGGACATTTGACATACCTTTTGGAGTCTTGTTTTCCTAATTTGTGAAAGAGGTAGTTGGGGTCACAGACTATAATTCTATGATTACACAGAACCAGAGCCATGTCTTCACCCTTATATCATGATCCTTATGATATTTAGTTGTTTGCCTGCCTACCTCCCCATTTCCTGGTGAGACCAGGGACCCAGACTCAGTCATTTTGGTGTCCCCAGTGCATAACTCCTTATACAGAGTAGATACTCAGTAATTGTGGGATTGAAGAAAGCCTCAGGAGGCAGTGGTTGTTTTTAATCCACATCGAAGAGGCCAGGGTGGTGTGTTTTTTTAGGGTAAGAGCATGCAGAGAGGAGCAAACAAATGCCTGAGCATAATCCAATGTAAGAAGAGGAGCAGGCTTCAACTCCACTGTGTATCTATTTTTACAGAATTCTTTTTCTCCAATTTATGTTAAAAACTAATTTTTTTTTCTGTTGGTTTGAATTTCCTTTTACCCGTCTTGGACTCCTCTTCCAGCTAGTGAATGAATCCATTTTGGGGGGTCCCACTATTTTATATTATCTCCTTCATGAAGCAAATAGTAGTAGAGTGAATTTGGAAGACTTCTATTATACCCTTTAGGTTCCCATTTCTAGAATTTACTCCCAAATAAATTATTAAAATACTTTGCCATTGTTAGATAAATGCTTTGGACTCAGACATATTCATAAAGGGAGGATTTCTTTTCCTTTGCTTTGCTTTGCTTTTTTTTTTCTTTCCTTTTTTTTTTTTTAAAGAATTTATTTTTTATTTATATGACAGAGATCACAAGTAGGCAGAGAGAGAGGAAGGGAAGCAGGCTCCCCACCAAGCAGAGAGCCCGATGCAGGGCTCCATCCCAGGTGCCCCTTTTTCTTTCCTTTTTTTAAAGATTTATTTATTTGTGTGAGAGAGAGAGAGAGAGAACGAGCAGGAGAGCACAAGTGGTAGAGAGGGAAAAGGAGGCTCCCCATCGAGCATGGTGCCTGATGCCCCAGGACCCTGGGATCATGACCTGAGCTGAAGGCAGACACTTAACCAACTGAGCCACCCAGGAGCCCCAAGGGAGCATTTTCTTTAAAAAGAAAAAAAGAGAGAGACAACATAGTATTTAAGAGGTTCTTTAAAAATTAGTATTTTAATTTTTGTATAGATCATATAGTCACATAATTCAGAATTTTAAGAAAATATACAGTGAAAACTCCTTCCCACCATCCCCTTTTTGGTAGACTTTATTACTAGTTACTTGGTATTCTTCTGGAGTTTCTTTATGTGTGTATAAGCAAATACCAATATATATGCATGGCTTACCTAATAAAATGGTATCTTGAAAATAAACTGCCCTTAAGGTTGATCTATGTGATCATGCCCAGTGAGTTTATATGAACTTCTAATATATAATGGAGTATGGCATATTTTTCTGTAGTGATTGCATGCACCTTGGGGACATCTTCTCATCAGAGCTTGTGAAAATAGAGGGTCTGTAACCCTTGTGAAATTGCTCCTGGTCATAAGTAAATAAGTAAAGTGCCTTGTACTTTATTCGTCTTTAAACAATTATGTTCAGATGAGAAATTAATAATATGGGTCTCTTATATCCATCTCTAACCCTTTGGGCTTTTATTTGACTTTGAAGTGTCTGGGTTTTAAAAATTGCATTCTGAGCATCAGAATGAGAATTGCTATTTGTTTATTTTTAGATGCCTGTCTTAGATGTCAAGCTGAAAACAAACAAGAGGATTGTGTTGGTATGTTGTAATTTCATTCTCTTGCTTTTCCAACTGAAGGTTTTCTCTCAGTGGGGATGTTTGAATTTGCAATCAAGATTGACTTTATCAATACACAAAAATAAACTGTAAAGCAGTGATCCATTATTAATATAAAATGTGTTGGTTCTCTAAAGGCCTTAATGGAATTAATCTACCAGTCCTTTTATTTCCTGTAATTAAGAATTGATTACATATTCTAGATGTGGGTGTGATAAATATTTCATATTCTAAAAAGAAATCATTCTTTTCTATTAAGAAAATTATGAAGTAAGGAATTTGCCAAAACATCTTAAATTTAACTGTATTATAGGTTAGATTTGGTAGGGTTTTATTCTAATAAAGCACTTCAGTTTTCAGTACTCTTATGATATAATATTTAACTTTTCAACTAACAGAAAAAATTTTAAGTCTCAAGATTTTTTCCAATATAGTTTATATATGGAAATCTATTAAATCTTCTTAATAGTCTGGGACTACAAAAGTTGTCTTAAGCTAAACGTTTTAAGCAGTTCAAAAGTTTTTATGTCCTAGATCTTGAAGTCATCACTTCTAGATTGCTATATATAAAAGCTTTTCTGAAGATGAAAGGTTAACTTTGTACTTTGTGTTTGCATGGTTTATATACAACATCTTAATAATGATTTATGTCGTATTTATTAAATCCTGTTTTTTCATCCTGAAACACTTAGAATGATTTCCCCTTGTTTCCTACTCCCTATAGCTAATTTTCATAAGAAGATGTAGGTTTCTTTCATGGTTTTTTTTTTTTCCTATTTCTTTCATTGTTTTGTTATGATGTAGGTTAAGGAAGTGACAAATAAAACCCACATTTGAGACTGTATTTCAGATTATGGGTGATTTCCCTTGGTTTAAAAAATACTAACAGAAATTGTGAGGTTCAGGCCACCTTTCTTTGACCACAAAGAGACCTATCTCTCTTTCCAGCTACCCACTTTGAAAAGTTAATGTATTTGTCACATCAGGAATTGCACTGCTTATGGATGACTTAACACAGTTCATCACTACTTTTGGAAAATAACTCACTAGATGTACAACTAATGTTTCGAAGCGTGGCATCTATTTATAATAGACTACTATGAACTGAAAACATTTAAAACTCATTATCTTGGTAAATCAAAATCAGGAGGCTGTTTCTTCGTAAAGTAAAACTCAAAAGGTTTCCAGGTCAGTGTATGACTGAGAAGTTCTGGGATCTAAGGAAGGCTCAAGTTCTTTAATCTCCTAACTTCAGGAAGACAGCATATAGAGCTGTGTAGGGGCTGGGGGCCACCACATCACCCACAGATTCTAAACAATGCTGGAAAGTCCCCTAATCACAGCGCCTCATCTCACTTCTTAAGTGTAATTTACACAGGTAAGTTTTTATTTCTTTATAGGTAGAAAAAATGTTGACCAATTAGCCATCTTGATTCAAGATCATGAACCATGATTATTTGTAGTAACATAAAATAACCTATGATTTGAGTTCAGTAATTTAACTTAAAATATGTAATGTCAAATAATCTTTTTTTTTCTCCTTTCAGTGGTCTGGGGAGAATGTAATCATTCCTTTCACAACTGCTGCATGTCCCTGTGGGTGAAACAGAACAATCGCTGCCCTCTCTGCCAGCAGGATTGGGTGGTCCAGAGAATCGGCAAATGAGAGTGGCGGAAGGCTTTCGTAGTGCATTTATTTGGAGCCCTGGTGGATCTTGTTATCAAGTGCCCTACAAAGGCCAGGACACTCCAAGGAACTAATTCTTCAAGTAGGAGGAGATGACTCTGTGGTCTTTTGGTACTCATCAGAGGCATGGTTCGGCATTTTGTTAGTTTTATTTTCAGAAATTCTCTACTATTAAGAAGATAATTTATTAAAGATGGTCTTTCCTACCTCTGTGGTATGTGTCACACACACTGCTTAGAAGTGCTTTAAAGGAGGAGAGAGCTACAAATTGAATGACTTCATAATTTTCTTACTGATATCCAAGGGCTGTGGAAGCAGTTCCATTCGGAAGAGAACTTGTTGCATGCTTATAGTCGATCAGTTAAAAAAAAAAAAAAAAAGACAATGTTACAGTAACAAATAAAGTGCAGTTTAAAACCCAACTCTTATCCTCAATTTGTCCCTGATATTTATTTTTGGCGGGAGGGGGTGATTCATGAACTCTTTATTTGATATAATGAAAATTTTAAGTTTGGACCAGTGAACAGGGTAAATAAAATTTAACCTTTGGGCATATGCAATTTCAGTTGTCTTTCAAGCTATCATCCTCTGTCTTGGGCTCATCAAGAAAACCTAAATTTACATTCACCTCACTGCTCAGTCATTGGATGATAAAGAACAGAAGTATTTTCAAGTTCTGGTCAGATTATGTTGTAATTAAACTGTGTTTTGGGTGGAATGTTAATGAGGAGAAAATGTTTACCACTGTAGCATTGGATCAAAGAGTTTATTTTATTACACAATGTTTTAATAAATGGTTTATTCTGTTTATTTAATTTGAATTGTCATTATTACAATTTTACGTACAACCTTAAACTTCATGTTAATAAACTAATATGTTAAACTGAATGATTTTACTTAATTTGAAAAAATATTCATATACTCTTATTTGGTAAAAAATAAAACTTAAAGTTTATTACCTGGAAAAATTAAGTGTGAGAATATACTTAAATTTTATTAAACTCATTCACATTTAATGGAGGTTATTTGGCAACAGATAATGGGCCACAAGTTTATTTTGATTTTTTCCATAATAAAGGTCACAGCTATGAATTTTAAAAACTAAAGTCTTGGGGCACATGGGTGGCTCAGTGGGTTAAGCCTCTACTTTCTGTCTGGGTCATGATCTCGATGTCCTGGGATCGAGCCCTACATTGGGCTCTCTGCTCAGCAGGGAGCCTGCTTCCCCCTCTCTATCTGCCTCTCTGCCTACTTGTGATCTCTCTTTCTGTGTCAAATAAATAAATAAAATCTTTCAAATAAAAACTGAAGTCTTAAAAACTTTATCATCCATTTCTGCAGTTTGTCAATCTGAATCTTGTATCTAAGGAATGTGAATACACAAAAGAATGTTAAAAACTAGAATTCATAGGCTTTCATATTGGCTACTATTAATCTGATTTCTCTGGAAGTTATTGCTTTATTATGTATTTTTTCATATTTTACTGAAAAACTTACTACAATGTAGGGGTAAAGCATCTTTCTATCATAATATCAAGGGTAATACTATCAACATGATTTATTGACGATCATGATGACCTAGATTACTTGTCTGGATTTTTGGTCAAGCTTTTTTTTTTTTTTTTTTTTTAATTTTATTTTTAAGTTTTTTTGTGTGTGTGTTTTTGTTTTTTTTTTTTTTATTTGTTTTTGAGAAAAAGAATACACGGTGGGGAGAGGCAGAGAGGGAGAGAGAGAAGCAGACTTCCCACTGAGCAGGGAGCACAATTCGGGGCTCAATCCCAGCACCCGGAGACCCTGACCTGAGCTGAAGGCAGACACTTAACCAACTGTGCCATCCAGGCACCCTGATTTTATTTATTTTCGAGAGCATGCAAGCAGGGGAGGAGCAGAGGGAGAGGGAAATAATCTCCAGCAGACTCCATGCTAAGCACGGAGCCCAACACTGGGCTCAATCTCAGTTTCCTGAGATGATGATGAGCTAAAAACCAAGAGTCAGATGCTTATCTGACTGAGATACCCAGGCACCCAAATCAGGCTTCTTTCCTATAGAGTTACTCTTTCCCTTTTTCCATAACGGCATTCTTAGGGAGAATGTCACTAAGGGAAGATAACGCTTAGGGAGTGGGAGTTAGACTTCTACTTCTCAAGGATAGAGTATTCCATTTTTTTGAATTCTTCAGCATAGGATATTTATCTTTTCTCCATTTATTTAATCACTTAATCTATATCAGTGAGTAGTGATAAATCCTTTTGGAAAGATTAAAACATCAATTCCATGGAAATGAAGGGTTCTTAGACTATTCTGGATAGAACACCATTTATGTAATGATACTTGTGTAAGGAAGGATGGGGGGTAAAGACATAACAGGGAAAACAGTTTAAGCAACATATTCCAAACACATTATAGATTAAATCCCGAAGTTTAATCCCACTTTAAACATCTCATTTTGAGGTCTCCAGAAATCATAGCATATGCATGCCAGAATCTTTCCCAACATACTAATATACACAAAACTGAACATTAGAATGAAGTTCTAGCTGGTTGCTTTTCAATCTATGATCCTTTATTACACTTCAGATCTTCAAATTAGATTTTTTTTTTTGCCTTAGGTAAACCTAAATAAACATTAAATTGATGCATAACATGTCATTAATTTAAAAAATGATTTGGGTTGGGTTTTTTTTTAAAGAAAACCATGTAATTAACATCATATCTTACAGAAAACTGAGAGCTATAAGTATATTACTAGCAAAGACTTTAGAAAAGTTATTATATGAGTTTACATATGATAAATGTCTCTATTGAACATCTGCTGAAACCTTAGAATTGAGTAGATTTGAGGATAAATATGGAGGTAAAGACCTAGAGGAATGACAAAGTGGGAAAATTCCCCTATAGAGATGTAGTTATTTCAAGCCACTACCTCTGCCCCAAACCGTATATCACAACACATTCTACATACTCTGACTTCTTCAGGGATTTTCAATTGAAGAATCAATACAAAGAGAAGAATGAAAATAAAGCAAAAATATAACATTAATGGCAGTCAACCTGGAGAAACACAGTATTGCATCATAAAAGATTAAAAAATGTGGGGCACCTGGATGGCTCAGTCGTTAAACATTTGCCTTTGGCTCAGGTCATGATCCCAGGGACCTGGGATTGAGCCTGGCATCGAGCCCCCTGCTCAGCAGGAAGTCTGCTTCTCCCTCTCCCACTCCTCCTGCTTGTGTTCCCTCTCTCTCTGTCAAATAACTAAATAAAATCTTCAAAAAAAAAAAAAAGATTAGAAAATATTACCTAAAGACATATAATTTACTGAATGTGAAAGAAAAATTTAAGTGTGTTTTCTTGCATTCCTCTTCAGAATATTTAGAGTAAGTAGCACATAAAATGTTTGCAGTACAGTGTAGTGTATACATAGAATATAGGTTTTATACTTCTAGTACAGATTTGTCATTTTACGGTAGTAAATTATATATAATATATAGTACAATGTATTACAAGTAAAGATAGATGGTTAGATAGTACTGCTTTTTGCTTGTGATAGGACTTCTTGCTTAGAGAAACATTGAAGCTGCTAGGTGTATTCTTGCCATTTGGTATTGTTTCAAAGATTCATGGACTCAAGTTAACTGTTGAGACATATGCTAAGAAAATAGGCACTGAATAAGATGTTACATTGCATCTCAAATGAGGAATACATTTAGGGAGTAAAACTTGAACGCATTTTTAAAATTGGCATTGTATACTACTGTTTCTTTTTCTCCTCTGAGGAAGTCATTAATAATCATGCTGTTTCCTCCTAGTAAACTTACGTTGACATTAACCATTCTGTTTTAGGCACATGTTCTGTGGATGCAGAGAAAGATTTAGGATGTGTACTAGTCAAGCAGCTCAGAAATTACTCTCTCACAGATGACTGAGCACCAATACAGATAGCTTAGTGATCAGCCTTACATTTCCATAGTAGTAGTTTGCCAAGGAGACAGTCCAGCATACTATTTTCTCTGTATATAGAAAAAAAAAACAAGTATTCCTTTTTCTTAACTGGATTCAGTCTTTTTGCAATGACTGAAATTTAAAAATAAATCTCCACAGAAGCCAGTTATTACAGTTATAAATATATTGGTTCACAATGGGAAAATAAGATTCCATTTCAAATGCCCCACTCCCCAAAATACAAAGCATATTTCAATTCAAATTTGTTGAACTTAGATTTGGCTTACTTTAAGCACAATGTGTATATGGATGTGTAAGTGTAATATGACACATGTATTCATCCATTCATTAAACTCACTGTTCTCATTGTTCAGGTATATAAAAGAATCAGAAAAGTAATCTCCTTGAAGGATAATTTTGTTTTATACGAAGATGTTTGAGCTACAACTGGAAAATGTCGTGTCCCCAATGCAGCAATCAGAAAACACATTTGTAGACAGGACAGTAAAGAGTTGGATAGTGGAGTGACTGAGTAGAAATTGATGAGAAAACCACTGAAACATAATATCTATTTCTAGAAGAAAATAAATAACATGGGAAGGATGAATGGATGGAAAGCTTGAGGAAAGCTCTGTGAACCAAAGAATGGGGAAGAATGACATCCTTTACTATGTAGTAGACATTGAGAAATCAGATATCCATAGTTAATATCTATATTATATATTATATATAAATATATAACTATATTATACAGTTAATATCTATATAGTTAATATCTATAGTTAATCCTTTACAAAAATTATATAGGCACAACTATGTTAAAACAGTATGCCTAATCTAACAAGACTAGTGTGATAGTTACATAGGAGTTGGGCATTTACAGTAAGATCAGTAGAACTATATTTAACAAATAAGTTACTATAAAGGGAGTAAAAATAGTGATTATGAAGGAGGTTGTATAAATTATATTTAATTCCCTTTAGTGTGCATAATTTAGACTTCATGCCTCACTTTTAAGTTTTTTAAATGGATTTGACTATGTTGCATTTATAACACACTTTTGAATTATAAGTTATTACTGTCCTTATTTGAAAGTCAAGAGAGCTGAAATGTCAAGAGAACTGACCTAGTAACATGTTAACAGATTCCAACCAAAATCTGTCTTTTGGATTTTTAGGGGCATCTTGTTTCAGCTTAGAGTAGCAGCTGGAAAGAGTGTTGCTCCCCTCTTTGTAGTTTATTCAGATTGTTTTTCTTTTTTATAAATTAATGACACTTCCAGGGGCACCTGGGTGGTTCAGTGGGTTAAGCCTCTGTCTTCGGCTCAGGTCATGGTCTCAGGTCCTGGGATTGAGCCCAGCATCGGGCTCTCTGCTCAGCAGGGAGCCTGCTTCCTCCTGCCTCTCTGCCTAGTTGTGATATCTGTCTATCAAATAAATAAAATCTTTAAAAAAAATTAATGGCACTTCCAAATAATTTTTTTCCATTTTTCTTTAAGATTACATTTAGGCTTTTTAGTTTGCGGGGTGTGTGTGTGTGTTATGCGGCGTGTATGTGTGCGTGCATGTGTCCTTTCAGAACTTAACAGAACTTATTTCAAGTTCTGTTATTGAAGATGCTTTTCTAGGTCATATTTAATGTAATAATTTTCCTAATGTTGATTTTGTAAAATATATTGAAACATTTGTGTATTGATTAGAAATGAATTTTCTTTCATGTTTTTCATAATCCTGGTTATGTAGTATATGCATATTAAATAACAGTAGATTTTTTAAAATTAATTATAATACACAAATATGTTTGACCACTCAAATGTTTATCATTGTACAGTGAGCTAATTGAATAGCTTTTTGTTTTGATGTTTTTAAAAGGATGTATTCATAAAATGTGAACCAAATATTTGGTTTTGCATTGAAGAGAGAAATAATAAGAATGTCAAGTTATTTTAGTTAGCATGACAGTATATAAATGAAATGTGAAGGATGATGGTAATAAGTAGATTTTCCACACAGCAAAACCACAGGCCTACAGCCTAACAAAGCTTTGTTTCTACTAGGTATCAGCATCTGAGGGTAGAAGAGGAGGAGGGACTGGGACAAAGCAGCACTGATCCTACCCATCCTGGGATGATATCAGCTCCTCTGCAGAGCCATCTGAATGTTTAGTATATATTGTTTCATCAGAAAGAACACACTATCACATTTAATTACGAGTACCAAGGCAAAAGTTAAGCATTGAACAGATTTTTCTTTCCATTTGTTAAACGATGTGGAATTTTATTTTACTAGTATATTGGAAATACATTTGTCATCTTTAGCTCTTTAATTTTCCATCGAGGCAAAGGTGCATTTGTCTATTACAGCTGACATCCAGATCAGTAAATCTTACCCCATCAAACCCATTACTTCTTATACAATATGTTCCCATTACTATCCTGAAGTGCAATTCATAAATGTCTCCTCCACACATAATTAAAATATGTATAATAACTTAATTGTAATATCTAAATATATAATATAAAATAATTTAATTGCAATATCAAGTGGAAATAAAAGGAAAGTAATTTATAATTATTTGCATTTCAGTATCTAAATGCTTGGCCATAATCACACCAGAAGGCATAAAGAAGTAGGCTGACACATGGTGGATGTATGTGTGTGATCACTACATATAGACGGCAGTAACGCAAACTCTTGTGACTTCGGAACATGGGAGCATTTCCACCAATGGTAAGAACTTTCCCACCCAAATGGTGGATCATGCTTAGTAAAGCTCCAAACAAAACAGTGTACAATCTTTTGATTTACATTTTAGTTGCATGGTTGGACATTTCAATGACATGTTTAGTGAATATTCACTTGACAGTCTTCTAGGCCTAAAGAATAAGCTCAAAATTGTTTTATTTAATTGAAGCTAACGTAGACGTCTTTAGGATAAAAAAAAGTTTTAAGTGTTCCTTTAGAAGTTTAGTAGACATCTGATAAGAAAGGTAACTATTTTTAAAAAATGCTTTTTTGCTTTTTAAAAATTTATTTTATTTTATTCATTTATTTGTCAGAGACAGAGAAAACACAAGCAGGGAGAGCAGCAGGCAGAGGGAGAAGCAGGCTCCCCACTGATCAGGGAGCCCAATGTGGGACTCAGTCCCAGGACCCTGAGATCATGATTTAAGCCAAAGGCAGACACTTAACCGACTGAGCCACTCAAGCTTTTTTGCTTTTTGAATTTACTCCCAAGGGCTAGCTTTTCAAGATAATGCTCTGAAAAGAAAATTAGAAAATTTCCATGTTTAGTTTAGTAAGCCCAGTTTAAAGCTATATATTTAAAAATAAATAAATAAATAAATAAATAAATAATAAAAATATATATATTTAAAGGAAAAATTAACAAGGAAAATTAGAATTAAAGTACAAATATACTTTAAGTTCCTCTTTTGCCTTTTTATGTCATTCTGTTTCTGCCACGGGTAGGTTTTGTTCAACAAAATAATGTCTTATAGGAAAAGTATCTTCTCCGCATTTTGACACTCTATTTAGTGGCTGAGAGCTGACTCTACAGCCAGGATACTTGAATTTGCATCCCAGCACCTCCACTTGGCTGCCCTTGAGCAAGTCACTTGCCTCTGTTTTTCTCCTATACAGCAGGTAACAATAATACCTTCCTCTCTAGATTGCTTGAGACTTGAAGACACATGTAAGTTTCATGCACATGTAAAACACAGAGAACAGTTAAGTACTACTGTTACCTCATTTTAGTCAATTTTGAAAGCTCCTCTAATAGAAGTGGCACTTAAAAAAATAATGTATTTTTAGTTATGGGATAAAGCACTCTTAATTGTTCTCAATAAAAATTTTATAAGAAAAAGTTAATTTAACACAGGTTACTTTTTGCACCATGAGCTTTTGTAAAGAATTATTAGTTAGGCCTTTAATGACTTGCCTGTCACATTTTTTTCTAGTCATGGGGTCAACATGATTTCCAGATTTTATATTAAGAAATATTGAGCTCTCACTTTAATTTTAGGTTTTCCATCTTAGTAGAAATATTTTACTGGCTGTTGCAGATATGCATATGGGGGTACATTTTTTGACCACTTGATTTTGTGGGAAACCCACATACCTTAGAAAATTTATCTTTTTTTAAGCTCTCAGTTTTCATCTTCATGGCTTTTCAGCGCAGCAGCAGGTTTTACAATCAGCCTGCTGCTTTCTCTTGTCTCTCTGCACTCAATAAAGCTGAGTCAGTGATCGAAGCAGAACCTGCTTTTCCTAAGGTGGCTGCAAGCAAGCTTTCCCTGAGTGAATGTAACTGTGGTACAGAATAGTAGAAAGACTGCAATTTAGAAGTCACTCAGCCTGACTTGGAATCTTGACTCTATCGTTTACTACCTGTGTGACCCTGCACCAAGTTCTTAACTTCTCTGTCCCTATCTCCTCAACTAAAATGGGAACAACAGTATTATCTACCTCGTAGAGGTGCTATGAAGAGTAAATGAATTAATATATGTTAACAACCTGGAACAGTGCCTGAAACACAGAAAGCACTCAATAACTATAAGCCATTATTATAGATCAGTATTGCCCCAGCTGATCTCTGCCTTCAAGAATGGCCTTGAGAAAAGGTGTTTTGTTTTCAGCGATGATTTTTGTAGGAATTGGGACATTTGTGTATACCCACAACCTGTGCACAACTGCCAACATGAGTTTTTAGGAGAATGGTTTTCAACTTTTTAAAAACCACCCAACATATCTGAAAAGCACATTCCTATCAGCAACAATGGGAATTGTTGTTTTCAAAGAAGTGTGTGTGTGTATAAACCAGACAGGGAAGAGAGTTAGAAAAAAACCTCCCAGATGAAAATCTCAGTTAAAAGCTTTTGGAACTATTTTAGTGCAGATGAAATGTTCTACAGCATTTGCATTTTATCCTAGCTTTTACTTTTTATTTTATTTATTTATTTATTTTTTTGACAGATCACAAGCAGGCAGAGAAGCAGGCAGAGAGAGAGGAGGAAGCAGGCTCCCTGCTGATCAGAGAGCCCGATGCGGGCTTGATCCCAGGACCCTGGGATCATGACCCGAGTGAAGGCAGAGGCCTTAACCCACTGAGCCCCCCAGGCGCCCCTTATCCTAGCTTTTAAGAAGCTACCTACTAACTAAATTTATTAGGACTTATATAAGAAGTCCAACTAGATTATTTGTACCAAAATTGTGTGTAATAAAATAATCAGAATTCTTGCCAGACCACCTTGTGGGGGAACTTTATAAATCCAAAAAATCATAGTATAGAACAAGCTTTGTGGGATTGGAGTAATACAATTGTCATCTAACTCTTTAGTGGTGATTTTTAGATCTTCCTTGTAAATACCTTCTGCTAAACTAACTCCTGCTCTTTTTCTACCTTTATAGAAATTATATATTTATAATAGAAATTCGGGGGCGCCTGGGTGGATCACTTGGTTAAGCATTTGCCTTTGGCTCAGGGTCATGATCCCAGGGTCCTGGGGATCATGGTCCTCGTGTGGCTCACTGCTCAGCGGGGAGTCTGCTTCTCCCTCCCTCTGCCTGCCACTACCCCTGCCTGTGTGTGCCATGCTCTGTCTCTCTCTCTCTCTCTGAAAAATAAATAAAATCTTTGAAAACATTAGTGTTCACTGCTTGCCTCCTATATATGAGGCTTTGCCTTAATGGTAGAAAGAATTTGAAAACAAGTAGGTTTCCTATCTTCAGAGACTGCAGGATCTGTTAGGGAATAGTAACTAGATTCACAACAGATTTTTAAAGTGTAATGTAATGAACCTTCTAAGAGACAAACCTCATTCATTTGCAGCATATACAGTATATGATTACAAGGACCATCTCTTGTGTGGATTATGAAAACCCACTTATACACTATTTAACAATATGTGGTATGTATGTGCACCATAGCATTTCTGGGGAGAGAAATGCTATGTGTCCCCTTGAAGTAAGTTGTTCACGTCGCTTCCACTTCCTTGCCTACCTACCTTGCCTTGAGTTCCATCTCTCTTCAGTTACATACTCTCATTATTTGTCTGCTTGTAACCTTCTATGTAGGGCAGGGGGAGAAGGGGGCCTGCTCACTGACAAAAAAGCCTCCTAAGGAAGAAAATAACATTTAAAGTAATTTCTTTTCTTGAAGGGTGTAGGTCTGTGCTATCCAATAATGGGGCCACTAGCCACGTGTAGCTATTTAAATTTAAATTTTAATTAACTAAAATTTAAAATTCAGTCCCTTAGTCACATTAGCCATATTACAGGGGCTCAATAGTCACATGCGGAGAGTGGCTTCCATACTGGTCATCCTAGAATCCATTTCCATCGTGGAAGAAAGTTCTGTTGGACAGTGCTGGTATAGATCATCTGTTTTTTAAGGGCTATTCTACCAGAATTTGGGAATCATGGAGGCCTCAGTTATAGCAAATTTAAGTGACTTTCCACCTTCCTTTTAAAGATTATCTTTGGAAACTGGAATGTTGAACATGAGCCTTATTTTACTAATTAAGTCTTATCCTTGACAAAAAGACTTACACACTTTTAACTGGTCAATTCACTACACTTAGGGAAAAAAATTAACCTAAATAAAAAGATCCAAAATTATATTGAAACACTTCTGTTTAAAAAAAGGATTGTTGACAAAGCTTCCTGTACTTTACATTTTGTAAGAATTTCTTATATTGTTAAAATGACTTAATATTTGATACTGTCAATGTACGTAGCTTTTGTATCCTGGATAGATTTATAGAAGTGGTTCTCAACCAGGTAATGGTTTTGCCCTGCAGGGGACATTGGGCAATGTCTGGAGACATTTATGGTTGTCACAGCTCATTGGACTGCTGGGATCTATTGGGTAAGGGCCATGGTTGCTGCTGTACTTCTTACAGTGCACATGACAGCCCCCTACAATAAAGAATTATCAAGTCAAATATGTCATTAGCATTGAGGTTGAGAAACCCTGATTAACAGTAATTTATATACATTTTAATAATGTTTTTGAGAAGTTAGAATTCCCTGTTAGAAACTTGCTGAAATATGGTCAGTAATGATAATAAAACTTAGGTAACACTCATTAGGTACCAAATTATCCTCTAAGAGCT
Organism: Lontra canadensis; assembly: GCF_010015895.1. Lineage (NCBI taxonomy): Eukaryota > Metazoa > Chordata > Mammalia > Carnivora > Mustelidae > Lontra > Lontra canadensis. The sequence continues at coordinate 21,615,071 of NW_022631000.1, forward strand.
TTACATGTATTAACTCATTTAATCTTAACAAAACCCCCTTTCTGTTATCAACTCCTTTTACAGCTGAAGAGACAGAGGTAGTTTCTGAGTAACCTGCTGCTAGGGACTGAATTGTGTCGCCTTCCCCAAATTCGTATGTTGAAGCCCTTACCTTCACTGTGATTGTATTTGGAGATAAGGCTTAGGAGGTAATTAAGGTTACCTACCCTTAGGAGGTAATTAAGGTTAAATGGAAATAAGGGTGGCACCCTAATGCAATAGGATCAGTAGCTTATAAGAAATGGGAGAAAATCCCCCGCCCCCACGCATGCATTGAGAAAAGGCCGTGTGAGAACTCAACATGAAAGTGGTCATCGGCAGTCCAAGGGGACCCCTCAGCAGTCACTGACCTTGCTGACTTCTTGATTGCAGACCTTCCAGTCCCCAGAACTGTGAGAAAATAAATTTCTGTTGTAGTTTTTTGTTTTTAAGATTTATTTATTTATTTTAGACAAAGAGAGTGAGAGAGCAGGGGAGGGGCAGAGGGTGAGGGAGAGAGTGAATCTCCTGTAGACTCCTTGCTGAGCCTGGAGCCTGAAGAGGGGAATGATCCCGACCCTGACATCATGACCTGAGCTGAAATCAAGAGTGGTGGCTTAACTGACTTGGTCACCCAGGCACCCCTAAATTTCTGTTGTTTAAGCCACCCAATTGATAGCATTTTGTCACGACAGCCTGAGCTAAGGCATCTGCCTAAGTTTATAAAACTAGGAAATAAGGTTATAAAACTAGGATTCTAGGAAACTAGAATCCATGTTCTTCACCACTGGTTTATACTGTATTAATAGAATACCTATTTGAACATATTTTCTTCCAAGGTTACTTTTCGGAAGTTTGTCCACATATATGTTTGTAGTTCTATAAGGCTACACTCAGACCTCTTCATTTATACTTGTATTTTAGGGCGGTATATTTTATGTTTTCAGCTATTGGCCAAGCCATTGCATTGTGTTCTATACCATTTCATTGTGTTCTAGCATACTACTATCATATATGACCTAAATTCAAACATTCATACACTGAAAGGGGAGTTTATCTTTGTTTTCAAAGAATAGACACATATGAAGAGATCATTGATAAAAAAAATTAAAATGTCTGGTATATGTTTTCATAAATGCTAAAATAATATTGGAACAGGTTATTACTAGATTTATCTATTTTTTTAAATTTGGTTCCTAGAGTAGATAATATGGTAAAAAATGTTAAGCCCCTTCTGCCTAAATAAAAGTATAGCTATGTTTCAATACTTGGAGTTCTAGGAAAACCAATTACATCCTTAAAAAAGCTGGGCTCAAAAGGAAGATGTTAATGCACAATACAAAGGGGGTAATTCCATGTTTGGTATGATACCTTCTTTTAAACACTAGTGGATCAGCTGGCAGGTACATTTTTCTGCCAGTATCAGAAGACCAGACTATACTGGCTTAATCAGATAGCAGTTTATTGTCTCATACAAGAAGTCTAGGGATAGGAAGATTAAGGTTAATACAGTGATAAGTAATGCCCTCGGGAGCCATGCTGTCTTCTTTCTGGTCTCAACATTTTCAGCATGAAGCTTTGTTCTCATACCCTCTCTCTCACGGTCCCGAAATGGCTACTGTATTTTCAAGTCTCATATTCACCTTCTTGGGGAAAAGTGAGGGGCTTAAGGATTTTTTTTTTCTTTAGTGAGACTGACTTTTACTTGGGGAAGAGTGCCCTCGCTGGTGTCTTTAGTCTATACTTCATCAGCCAGAATTATGTCCCAGAGCCACTTCCAGATGCAAAAGAAATAAGAGGTGAATTATTTGGCTTTCCAGCTTTTATTTTCTTTTTTAATTTTTTTGAAGGTGGGGGGGAGAGGGAGAGGGAGAGAGAGAGAATCTTAAACAGGCTCCACACCCAGCACAGAGCTCGATCTCACAACCCTGAGACCTTGACCTGAGCCAAAAAATCAAGAGTTGGACATTTAACCAACTGAGCCACCCCAGCGCCCCTGGCTTTCCAGCCTTACAGTAAGGGAAGAAAAGTGGAATAGTGATTGGGAATATGTGTTAAATTAGTCAACGTATATTATTATTTACCATTAGTATTAATGACTTACTCAGCAATTAATACATGGCGAGTTGCTGCTGTATGTACTTCCTTGTCATAAACTCTTAGAATTGGAAACGATCTTACAGATCATTTTATCTCCGAAACAACCTCTTTGTGTCATTTTCTTTTCTTTCTTTTTTTTTTTTTTCAAAGATTTTATTTATTTGACAGAGAGATAGCACAAGTAGGCAGAGCAGCAGGCAGAGAGAGAGGGAGAAGCAGACTACCCGCTGAGAAGGGAGCCTGATGCGGGGCTCCATCCCAGGCCCCCCTCGGATCATGACCTGAACCTAAGGCAGCCGCTCAACCGACTGAGCCACCCAGGTGCCCTGTGTCTTCATTTTTTAATATGCTAACTTGTAAAGCAAAACTTTTCAATGAGCTTTTAGCATATGTTCATTGTGACACAAATTTGGATAGTCCTTGAATCAAATTATGTTTTAAGACATAACTCCATATGGAAAAAATATGATGTTATATAGACTGTGACACTACCTTTAGATATTTCCCCTAACCCTAATTTTACGCTGAAGTGAGTGAGTAATTGTTCTTGGTGTTCTGAAACAGAACTGAAATAGCACATGGAGGTTTTTACAGATAAAATGGTTGCTTCTACAATTGTCCTGGGAAATTTAAACTATTTAGAAAGATCCAGATCTCATGCTTTTAGCCAGCTTATCTGATTTCTGCCATTGCTGCGTCAGTGTCTGTACAGCATATAGCTTCTCTCCTAAAGAATGTGAGCCATCAACAGATAACTGCCGGAGGAGGCCATATTCTCAACAAAAGCTTAAAGAGCTGGATAATGGGCAAAAGAATTGAAAAGATATTTCACAAAAGAAGACCTACAAATAGTCAGTTAGAACATGAGAAGAAGCCTAGCCTAAAGTTTCTCATCAGAAAGCCAAGTTAAAATTACAACAAAATACCTCTACACACGCCCTAGAATAGTTCAAGTTAAAAAGACTTAACATCAAGTCTGGGTGAGGATGTGGAGGACCTGGAACTCTCATGCATTGCTGGTGGGAGTGAAAACTGGAACAGCCAAACAGTAAGGTGGTACCATAAAAAGCTAACTGTACCTCTACCCTATGACTCACCAATTTTGTTTCTGCCCAAGATCAATGAAAATTTATATCCACAGAAAGATGTAGATGAGGGGCGCCTGGGTGGCTCAGTGGGTTAAGCCTCTGCCTTTGGCTAGGGTCATGGTCTCAGGGTCCTGGGATCAAGCCTCGAATCAGGCTCTCTGCTCAGTGGGAAGCCTGCTTCCCCTCCTCTCTCTGCCTGCCTCTCTGCCTACTTATGTTCTCCATCTGTCAAATAAACAAATAAAATCTTTAAAAAAAAAAAAGATGTAGATGAATATTCTAGCTGCATTTTTTTAATGTATAATAACACAAACTGGAAATAACCCAAATGTCCATCAACCAGAAGAACAGTGGTATATTCACAGAATGGAATGCTACTCAGCAATAAAAAAAAACTCTACTGATACATGCAACAACATGAATGAGTCTCAAAACATTATGTGGAACGAAAGAATCTAGACACAAAAGAGTACTTAGCTGTACGATTCTGTTTATATGAAGTTCAAGAACAGGTAAAATTAATCTACAGAAATCAGAGTGGCGACACCTGGGTGGCTCAGTTGGTTAAGCAGCTGCCTTAGGCTCAGGTCATGATCCCAGCATCCTGAGATCGAGTCCTCCATCAGGCTCCTTGCTCAGCAGGGATCCTGCTTCTCTCTCTGCCTCTGCCTGCTGCTCTACCTACTTGTGCTCTCACTCTCTCTCTCTGACAAATAAAATAAGTAAATAAAATCTTAAAAAAAAAAAAGAAATCAGAATGATTGCCTCTCACTGGGGATATTGACTGGAAAGGAGCACAAGAAAGCTTTCAGTGGCCATGGAAATGTTGCATATATTGATTTGGGTGATGGTTACATGAGTGCATACATTTGTCAAAACTCATCGATCTGTATATTTTATTCATATAATTAATTTCATTCAGTAATTAAAATAAATTAAACTCATTCAATAATACATATTAAAATAAACCTGTATATATTTTTAAAAGACAGGTGGATATTATTATTTGAGACCACAACCAACACCCTTTCATATTTGCCACTAAATGGAAAATACAAGAAAATGCATTAATGGTTGTTCCATTTGTCTTACTGTTCAACTCCTCAAGAAAGCACTCAAATCAAAATAATTGTGTTTCTGATCTTGTTCTGGTCCCCTGTGGAGGTAATCTGAGAAAGCTCCTTTGAGTTCATTAGAAGTGTTTCATTTTCAAGAAGTTTATCAAAATGCAGAAGAAATCAGTAATGGAAGAGGTAATTTTTAAAAAGGAAAAATGTCTTATTCATCCCAGCTCTTTTCTAAAATATTTTTCAGGGTTTTACATGTACAAAGTCTTAGAGCTGCCATGAGTCATAAGATGGAGAGTTTAGTGTATCCTGCAATTCCTCACTGAACTCTAAACACCTCACTGAACAACACCAACTCGGAATTTTTCTAACAATAGGCTTAGAACTTAAGGATAAAAGATATGGCCTAGGATCATTTCCATACCTTCTGCTTTCAAAACCGCTTGACAGCCCTGAGCTGTAGTGCTAGGTTTCTGTCGGACCGATGGCCTGGAACTGAGGTCTTGTGAGTGGGTACACACAGACCTCTTGATAAAGCTTAGGGAGTGCTGGAGCCCTCCCACCTCCACTGCAGCCCTGCTGTTAGGTCCTGGGTGGATGCAAAGTAAAAGGAATTACCCTTGAAGTCCTGGTGCAACCTCAAACCTGCATCTAACCACAAAAATGCTCCAGATCCTTCCAGCTCAGCTCAGACCTCCCCTCTGCAAGCTCCATGCACATGGACCAGGTGGGAGGGTGCTCAAGTACTCCCCATAAGACCTCCCACAACTCAGTGGTCAGGAAGGTCTAGTAGGCTCAGCTCCAGCATCCAGGCCAGCACCACTCCCTGCCTCAACTCTCAGGGCCTGGCCACCACTGTCGAGTTGCTGAACCATCAATCTCATCTGGCCCTTCATTCCTCACTAAGTCTGAAAACACAAGAAACCCATACTTTCCAGGTCACTTCACATTTTCTCAAATCTAACCCCAAGTAGTTCTTTATGTCTCCTTTTATTCACTCCTCTCTGACTCCTCCCAAATTCTGAACTTCCTCTGTGCCTTCTGGTAGTTACCCCAACAAAATTTCCTCCATCCTCATCTTTGAAAGTTCCCTTCACTTTTTTTTTTCAATTGAAGTATAGTTGACACACAATATGACATTAGTGTCAGGTGTACAACCTAGTTATTTGACAAGTCTCTACATTATGCTGTGCTCACAAGGGTGGCTAACATCTGTTGATAAGGAAAAACTGTACTCTAAGATGGCTGACCAAACCAGCAAGGGAATTCCAGTTCCTGTCCCAAAGCCCTTCCAGGTTCTTCTTTCCTACCCTGTTTCCTGCACACGCCCAAAGTACCAAGTATGTGGAAGTAGATGTGTATAAATTCCCCTCCCTGCTTGTGCTCAGGGCTCAGACCTTTGGAGAATAATCTTGTCTGAGCCCACTGGTGTTAAATAAACCTCTGATCCTCCCAAAGTCTCTGAGTGTCGCTTGGTTCTTCTGCCAGGATCCAGTCCAGGTTCCATAACATTGTCACCAAACAATGATATCATGGACTATATTCCCTATTTCATACCTTTTATCCCCATGATTTATTGATTTGATCATTGGAAGCCTGTATCTGCCACACCCCTTCACCCATTTTACCCAAGGCTCTACCCCAGTCCCCTCCGGCCACCACTTGTTTGTTCTTTATATTTATAAGAGTTTGTTTCAGCCTTTTGTTTCTTTGTTTATTCATTCATTCTATTTTTTAAATTTCACATACAAGTGAAATCACATAGTATTTGTCCTTCTCTGTGTGACTTATTTCACTTAAGGTAATACTCTCTAGGTCTACCCATGTTGTCACAAATGGCAAGATCTCATTCCTTTCCGTGGTGAGGAATATTCTACTGTATATAAATAACACATCTTTATCCGTTTGTCTGTTGATGGACACTAGTTGTTTCCCTCTCTTGGCTATTATAAGTAATGCTGCAATAAACATTGGGGTGCATGTATCTTTTTGAGTTAGTGTTTTCATTTTCCTTGGGTAAATACCCTGTAGTGGAATTATTGTCATAAGGTAATTCTGTTTTTAATTTTTTTGAGGACAGAAGGCCTGGAACTGAGGTCTTATGAGTGAGTATAGACAGACCCCTTGTTAAGTCAAGGGTCTATGTCATCCCAGTAGTTCATTTTTGCTTTTGCTTCCCTTGCCGAGAAGGGACATCTAGAAAAATGTTGCTGTGACTGATGTCAAAGAAATTACTGCCTGTGTTTTTTTCTAGGAGTTTTATGATTTCAGGTCTCACATTTAGGTCTGTAATCCATCTTGAGTTCATTTTTGTGGATGATGTAAGAAAGTGCTTCAGTTTCATTTTTTGGCATGTAGCTGTTCAGTTTTCCCAGTACCATTTATTGAAGTGACTGTCTTTTCCTAATTATATATTCTTAAAAACTTATTTTAATATATTTATTTGAGACAGAGAGCATGAGCAGGAAAGGGACAAGTAGACTCCTTGCTGAGCAAGGAGCCCAATGTGGGGCTCAATCTCAGGACCCCAAGATCATGACCTGAACTGAAGTCAGACACTCAACCCACTGAGCCACCCAGATACCCCCCTAATTGTATTTTCTTGCCTCCTTTGTCAAAGATTAATTGGCCATATGATCATGGGGTCATTTCTGGGCTCTCTATTCCATTCCATTAATCTGTGTGTCTATTTTTGTGCCAACACCATACTGTTTTAATTATTGCAGCTTTGTAGAATACCTTGAAATCCAGCATTGTGATATCTCCAAGCTTTGTTCTTTCTCAAGATTGCTTTAGCTATTCATGGTCTTTTGTGTTTCCATACAAATTTTGCTATTATTTGTTCTAGTTTGTGAAGAATGCTTTTGGAAAAAAAAATGCTTTTGATATTTTGATAGGGATTGCACTGAATCTGTGGGTTGCTTTGGGTAGTTATAGGCATTTTAGCAATATTAATTCTTCCAACCTATGAGCATGGTACATATTTCCATTCATTTGTGTTGTCTTCAATTTCTTTTACCAAAGGTTTATAGTTTTCAGAAAACCAGTCTTTCACCTCCTTGGTTAAGTTTATTCCTCGGTATTTCATCCTTTTTGGTGCAATTGTTAATTGAAGTATTTTCTTAATTTCTCTTTCTACTACTTCACTATTAGTGTGTAGAAGCACAACCGATCTCTGTGTATTACTCTTGTGACCTGCTACTTTGCTGAATTCATTTATGAGTTCTCATAGTTGCTTTGTGGCATCTTGAGGGTTTTCTATGTATATTATCATGTTCTCTGCAAATAGTGACAGTTTAACTTCTTCCTTACCAATATGCCAATATGGATGCTTTTTATTCCTTTTTTATTTTGTTCTGTTTTTTGTTTTTTGGTCTGATTGCTGTGGCTAGGGCCTTCAGTATTACACTGAATGAAAGTACGGAGAGTGGAATCCTTGTCTTGTTCCCAGTCTTAAAAGAAAAGCTCTCAGCTTCTCACCATTGATGTTAGCTGTGTGTTTCTTATATTGCCTTTATTTTTTTAAAAGATTTTATTTATTTATTTGACAGACAGAGAGAGATCACAGTAGGCAGAGAGGCAGGCAGAGAGAGAGAGGAGGAAGCAGGCTCCCCGTTGAGAGAGAGCCCGACACGGGGCTCGATCCCAGAACCCCAGGATCATGACCTGAGCCGAAGGCAGAGGCTTAACCCACTGAGCCACCCAGGCGCCCCTATATTGCCTTTATTATGTTGAGGTTCATTCCCTCTAAACCCAGTCTATTGAGAGTTTTTATCATGAACCGATGTTGAATTTCTTCAAATGCTTTTCTGCATCTATTGAGATAATCATATGATTTTTATCCTTCATTTTGATAATGTGGTGTATCACGTTGATTGATTTGTGATTATTGAACTGTACTTGCGTCTCCAGAATAAATTGCACTTGATGGTGGTACATGATCTTTTCAATATATGATTAAACAAGGTTTGCTACTATTCTGAGGATTTTTGCATCTATGTTCATCAGGGATATTGGCTTATAATTTTCTTTTCTTTTTTTAGTGTATTTGTCTGGTTTGGGTATCAGGATAATGCTGGCCTCACTAGAATGTATTTGGGAGCTCTCCTTCCTCTTGTATTTTTTTTTAATACCTTGAGGAGAAAAGGCATGGACTCTTCTTTTAGTATTTGGTTGAATTCACCTGTGAATCCATCTGGCTCTGGACTTTTGTTTGTCACTTTTTGATTACTGATTCAATTTTGTTATTACTGGTTAGTCTGTTCCGATTTTCTTTCTTCCTGATTCAGGTTTGGAAGATTGTGTGTTCCTAGAAGTTTATCTGTTTCCTCTTGCTGTCCAGTTTGTTGGCATATACTTTCTTATAGCAGCCTCTTATAAACCTTTGTATTTTTGTGGTGTCAGCTGTTCCTTCCATTTCATTTCTGATCTTGTGTATATGGGTCCTCTCTCTCCTTTTTTTTTTTTTTCTTGTTAAGTCTGGCTAAAGTTTACCTATTTTTGTTTATCTTTCCAAAGAACTAGCTCTTGTTTTCATCCAACACTTTCTTATTCTCACTGAAACCTGTCCCTCCCTTGAAAACCCTGCTTCTTCTGCAATTTTCCTGCTCCCTCATATTACTGAAGCTGGCAATGTGCAAGATACCTTCATTTCTTTCTGTTGCTGCTTCCCTCCCAGCTCTGACTCTCAGGTCATTAGACCACCACTCATCACAGTCTTCCCGTGGCCCCACTCTCCTTTGTTCTTTGTAAATGCTAGACCCGTTCTTTGTCAGTTTGTCCATATCTTCCCTTTGGGTAATTCTTGGTGATTGATTTTAATCTTCACATGGATGATGCTTTGTACCCTTGTTTCTAAATTCCCTGACCTCTTCTCCTCCAGTGATCTGATCTTTCCCTCCCTACCTTGGCCACTGACTCCAGTGATCATACCCTTGAGCAAAATTCCTCAGAAGAGTAGTTTATACCAGCTGCCTCCAATTTACCTCCTTCCATTCTCTACTGAACTAATAAAGGTTTCATCATACCACACCATTGAAACTGCTCTTGCCCAGCTCCCCAGTGACCTCCGAACTGCTAAATCTTTTTGAGTTTCAATATTTTATTAAAATAGCACATTTAACCAGTTAACCAAGACTACACTAACGATCTCTCCCTGGCAACCCCCCACCCCCAGAATATGCGGCACAACACTCGAGTCAGTTCAAATATCTTTGATCATGAGAACCCACAGAAATATAAACCATGTTATGTGGCTAAACACTCTGAGGGCCTCCCCATGCTCTAAGCCAGAGACCAAATCCTTAAAAGGATGGTTTGATTCCTAGCTGTCCCTGCAGTCTCATTCATGGCACTCCACTGGTCTTTGACATTGAATGGGCTGCTCCTGCTTCTGGAAATGCTCCTTCCCTCCCTCCTTTTCCTTCAGAACAACATTCAGTGCCCCCTGAACTGGCTGGCCAATTCCCCTGTCTTGCATGGTCACGGTATCACATAAACCCTGCTGGATCAGTTGACACACGTGGAGAATCACACATTTAATGTTGTCTTCCTCACCAGATGACAAGTTCCATGAAGGCAGTGACCACATCTGCTTTGCCTCCCCACTGTGGCCAGAGCTCCAGCACAATGCCAGGCACATGGTTGATCCCAATAAAGGTATGTCGAAGAGAAGAAGAAAGAAGGCAAATGGCTGGGCTCTCATCCATCATTGCACCTGTAGGACCTGGTTGTGCTCTCTGATACAGAGCAGATGCTCACTCAGTGTTCTGAATGAATGACTACATGTGTGGGTGTTTTCAGATAGCCTTTGGCCAGGGAGAAGTAGTAACATACCCAAGTTGTAAACAATTTTAGGATAAGCTAAACTGGGTTGGTTAATAAAGAAACCCTTACATGTCAAGGCTTAACACATACAGGTTTTTTCTGGATAATAGATTATATTAAAAAATATTGGTAGTTGTGTTAAGGGTGATAATGGCAAGATCGTTATGCTGATCACTGGCCTATTTGTTCACAGAAACTCTCTCTGACTTTGCCCTTTTCTGCTCTGCATCCCCCGGGGGCTCACCTCCCATCCTCCCTTACTGTATTAGCCTGCTCCGGCTGCCATAACAAACTACCATAGACTGGGTGGCTTATAAACAACAGAAATTTACTTACAGTTCTGAAGGTTGGAAGTCCAAGGTCAGAGGGCCAGCAGAGTTGGGTTCTGAAGAGAGCACTCACTCCAACCCCCCAACCCCACACCCCCAGCCCTCACCCCCGCACCCCCCACATCTGAGCTCTCTGCTCAGCAGGGAGCCTGCCTCTTCTTTCTGCCTGCCTCTCTGCCTACTTGTGATCTCTCTCTGTGTGTCAAATAAATAAATAAAATCTTCAAAAAAAAAAAAAAAAGATTCTCTCTTTCCTGCTCCTTCTGCCCCTCACCAACTCTCATGCTCTCTCTCTTTAAAAAAAATAAATAAATAAAAATAATAAGAACAAACAAAACGAGGGTGTTAGATGAAAGTGAAAGAAAATTGGCAAAATGCTAATAATGCCAATAATAAAATTGGGTGATGAGAATGAAGAGTTCATTTTACTATTCTCTGTACCTATCTGTATGTTTGAGATTTTCCATAGAAAAAATATCTCTTAAAATGCTGGATAAAATAGTGATTTTTATCTCCTGTATGATTTTTATACTTAGTTCTCTGAAAATACCTTGTGTATCACTCCTTTCTAATTTCACTGAGAAAACTTCAGATGTCTCTAGAACTCTGCTGAAGAAAATCCAGCAGGACTACTCATTGGTCTTACTATTCAGTATTTCAACAGAAAAGACAACGTGCTTGAAAACTAATTTTTTTGTGTGAAAATTCTGTAACCACAGTGAAACGGTAGTCTAAAATTTACTAACTCCCTCTGTTCTCTGTTTAGTATTCAACAAATTTTAACCAATAAGATATCCTTGACTTCTTCAGATCATTCAAATATAAAGTGTGCTCGGCTCTTGTTGGAAGGATAAAGACCCTTTTGCTTTTCCTTCCAGTAGAGGGCTTCTACTAAAAGAAAAAAGCAAAATCTTTTCTATGGAAAGATTTAAGTCAGAAGTTGAAGAATAATCTGGCTTTTTTGGATATCCTAATGCTAACCTATTAGTCTGCTTCAGAACTTACATTCAATGCACAAAGTATCTTGTTTCTGAGATCACATCATGTCAAGTTATATTATTTCATAATTCTCCATCCTCCAATACATGTGCTATTCAGCCATGCAGAAAACTGTGGATTGTAAGAGGGTCATGTTCTCTCTAGACACCTTGCTTCACTATTTTCCTTATCCTAGGATGTATTTTCAATGTTAAGAATCCTTAGAGAAACAAACCAAGCCTACCATATCACTAATTTAACCTAATTTTTTAATGTTCTTTGAGTTTCAAATGTCATATGACAGCAGAGCATTTTAAAATTTAAGAACATACACATCAGGGATGCCTGCATGGCTCAGATGGTTAAACATCTGCCTTCAGCTCAGGTCATGATCCCCGGGTTCTGAGATGGAGCCTGGTATCGGGATCCCTGTGCTCAGTGCAGAGCCTGGTTCTCTCCTCTCCCTCTGCCATTCCCCTACTTGTGCTCTCTTGCTCTCTTTGTCAAATAAATAAAGTCTTAAAAAAAAAAAGAAGACCATACATATCAGAAGTAATGCTTTAAACCACATGCTGCAAAATGTAATGGAAGACGTGGGTAAAGAGCATTGTTTTTTCTTTATTATGGCAAAATTAGTCGTAAAAGGTAGTAAAATACTTTCTTGTTTTCCCCATCATAAAAGTTTGTTTTTTTTTTTTCAAAATGAAATATCTCCTCTTTCCACATGACAGAGTTTACTCTCTGTTTTTATGGCACAATGTCATAAATCATTTCATTGAAATAGTTTATCGTTAGAAGTTGTGCTATCGCTTACTTAACACATCTATTCTGTCTGTCTTCCAGCTGCACCAGACCCCGCAACTTCCCAAGATGACGTGAAACACTGAGTTGGCTGCTCTACATCAGGTGACCATTTCACACAGAAGCCCACCTTCTTCCACATTGCTTAGGTCCCTCCTACCTCCTCTCTGCATATCAGAAAAGCATAATTTTAGATTAAGTCTTGATGATAGATTTGGCATTTAATTCTCTAAAGAACCTACTTAAGAATCAACACTGATTATTTCTGTTTTCAGATAATGAGACCAAAGCTCAGAAAAGTTAAGTAACTTGCTGAAGATCACACAGCTAGGCCTCCCTAGAGCTGAGATTCAGCTCTCCCAAGGGGGGCTGGAGTTAGTTCTTATAACCGTTGGGTCACATCTCCAATCCAGGTTTTCTTGTACTTTTCCCCATTGGCACAGGGTATCCTGAATGTGCCCAGCCCTTGACTCTGCTTCTCAAGCTAAGGATACAGTGCTGTTCTTTAATTGGATCTACAGTTACTGTTTCATCAAGGTGGGAAAAGCCCTGGACTCTAATTGCTAGTAATCATACAAAGTGTTCCATTTCATTTTTAAAATTTTTTAGATTTTAAAAAAAAAATGTATTTATTTGACAGAGAGAGAGATATCACAAGTAGGCAGAGAGAAGGGAAAGCAGGCACCCTGCTGATCAGAGAGCCCCATGCGGGCCTTGATCCTAGGACCCTGGGATCATGACCTGAGCTGAAGACAGAGGCTTAACCCCCTGAGCCACCCAGGCACCCAAAGTGTTCCATTTTAAACAGACCTCTTTTTTTTTTTTTTTTTTTTCTGCAGGTGGGTAAGACTTAAAAATGATAGGCAACATGTAGTTATTATATAATTTCTAAACTTGGTGTTCAAATATTATCTAAATTGTGTTCTCATCAGTCAGATAATTTTTAGTGAATAAGAGAGTGAAGATTGGTTTTTTTTTTTAAACAGATGGTCTGTGGGATTACTGATTAGAAAAAAAACAAACCTAAGAACAATTTCTCTTACTTAATGACAAAACTAAATAAGGAAGGGTTAATTTTGTGCTGTCCAATAAGGTAGCCACAGGCCACATATGTCTGCTGAGCATTTGAAATGTAGATAATTTGAATTGAGATGTATATGTAGCTAAGTGTCAAATACAAACATATTTTAAAAACTCAAGACATAAAAAAGGGATGTAAAATATCTCATTAACAACTTTTATATCAATTACATGTTGAAATGATAATATTTTGCATATACTGGGCTAAATAAGAAATGGTTTTTAAGTTAGTTTCACTCATTTTTTTCTTTACCTTTTTTATTGTGCCTACTAGAAGACCTTAAATTCCACGTGTGATTTGCATATTTCTATTGGACAGTGCTGGGTGAAGTGATGACTAGAGATAAAGTATTAGTCCAAGTGGAATCAAGCAGTTCATAGCATGCACGTTCGTCAGTAAAAAGTATTCTTTTTTTTCCCTGGTGACAAGGTTAAATATTCATGTGATGACAGTTCTACCATTTTCTCAAAGTTCTGCCCTGTTAAATTGCCATTGTATTCATAAAAACCACAGGAAAAGGCATTTCCTCCTGAAGAACGAAATCAGACTGATTTTTCACTACTCAGAAATGTGGCCCCAAGAACAACAACAAAAAAGCACCAACATTTCTTGTGTGAGATTCAAAGCCGATGGTGTAGCCTCTTCTGAGCAGTGGTCCCTGGTGTGGCTGAACATCTCTGCCATAGGGGTGATGGCTTACAGCTCAGCAGTGCAAAGCCAAAGGGCACCCACGAGGTCATTACATAATTCTTGGTAGCGTGAGGCCAAGCGTGTATCTTCTCTGGGGAACGGTGGGCAGGCTCTGACAGGCAGACGGAGGCGGTCATGACGATGTTTTGACAAGAGTGTGTGCTGGAAGTTGTTTGTTTGGGAAAAGGCTGACTGGCTTTTTTCCCCCTCCTCTTTTCTCTCTCTTTCTCTTTTTCCCTTTTAAACTCTGGCATAATACTGAATGACTTTGTTTTTAAGCTGCCTTAGCCTTGCTTTGTGAAGAAAAAGCCCAAGTACTCTTTCCCTGTAGGACACAAGTGTTATTTTTGGAGCAGAGGTTCTTAGCCTGATCTCTGTCTAAACCAATTTCTGTTCTTTGTGAGGTCGTGGTCTGGGGCGGCTCTGAGTGATCTCTGTGAAGGGAAGCTTCCTGGCTTCGTGAGGGGGTGTTGGCAAAGATGTGGAGGGGCCACGCCTGAAAGCGCCCAGCCCCGGCTCTCAGCCTCTCAGTGCAAGAGGCTCCTTCACATTCAGATTCTGCTCAGTAGACTGTGCCCTCAGGACGGTTGCAACCACAGGTGGTGAAGTGGTGTTCTCTTTCTGCTTATGTCACTTCATGGGATGTTTCAGGTCAAGATGACCTCCCCCTCTTTTCCTAGCCTAGTACTTGGGTCTCAGGCTCCTGGGAACGAGGAAAGCCATAACTGGACAATAGCTGCCGGCTGTTCAGCATGCAAGTGGCTGTGGGAAAGCCACCACCCACTCGCGGGCCGCAACGTGAGTCCCCGAGGGCCTCTGGGAACACGTCTCAGGACTCAAAATTTCAGAGCATCCCCCACCCCCACCCCCCAGAACCTGCTCTGAGTCAGGCTGCTAGACAAGGAAGAAAACCTCTTCTGCTTCTCACCGTTCCTCTTCCTGACTTGGCTTGGCGCTGCTAAGCATTTACATAGCTTGAGCCTGGCAGGAGACAAGTCAAATTAGAAACAGCTTAACAAAATAATGCTGTAAGCAACAAACAGCAGACCACCTGATGGGGACTCCTTTCCTTTGGAGAGTGGTAGCTGCCTACTCAGAGAGCAGAGGCGTCTGGAAAAGCCTCCCATGATGAACAAATAGTCCCCGCAGGTGTGTCAGGCTGCTTTCCTCTCGGGGACAGGAGCGTGACCTGTGGTGTGCCCTTCCCTGGCCAGCTATACATAGCCAGCAAAGCTTCTTACCAGAGAAACCTCGTTCTGTACCCTCCACCAGTCCCACCCACAGACTAGAGGGCTCTCGCTGTAAATCCTCTGGAAGCTACTGAACCTGGCAAGGAAACCAGCCAGCTGGCCCCCAGACCTGACTGGGTCCCCACCACTGCCTTCCAGCCTTCCTTTTCTTGTGCCGGGAGCGTACCCTGTGTTCAGTCATGGTCGACATGGGGGGCCTGGACAACCTGATCGCCAACACGGCCTACCTACAAGCCCGGAAGTCCTCAGACGGAGACAGCAGGGAGCTGCAGCGGCGGCGCCGGAGTCTGGCACTGCCCGGGCCGCAGAGCTGCACCCAGCTCCGCCAGTCCCTGCCTCAGGACTTCAACAGCCTGTGCGAGCAGCAACCCATTGGCCGTCGCCTCTTTCGGGACTTTCTAGCCACTGTGCCCCGGTACCAAGAGGCCGTGGCCTTCCTGGAGGAGGTGCAGAGCTGGGAGCTGGCTGAAGAGGGCCCTGTCAAGGGCAGCATGCTACAGGGGCTGCTGGCCACTTGTGGGGCTGCCCCTGCTCCAGGGCACCCACACCCCTTCCTCAGTCCAGCACTGGCTACCAAGTGCCAAGCAGCCTCCACCGAGGAAGAACAGATAGCCCTGGTAGCACAGGCCAAGGCCGAGGTCATGGCTTTCTTGCAGGATCAGCCCTTCCAGGATTTCCTGGCCAGCCCCTTCTATGACAAGTTTCTGCAGTGGAAAGTCTTTGAGATGCAGCCGGTGTCAGAAAAGTACTTCGAGGAGTTCCGAGTCCTGGGGAAAGGTGGATTTGGGGAGGTAAGTATCTCAGAATGGCCAGACTGGAAGGTGAAGTACACAACATAAAAGGGGTTTGTTTTGCCTTAAAAAAAAAAAAATCTTAAGAGAACTTACTTACAACTAATTTCAGTGCCACCTATGGAGAATTCCTAGCTCACTCTCACATCTTTTTTCTGGTCACCACAGGAAATAAAGTGAGAGTGGCATAGGAAAGAAACAAAATGTGGAGTTGGCCAAGAATCTTTGCCAGGGGGTCTACACTAGAAGCACACTGAAGTGCCCCGGTCACTTTGGAGATGATAGCAACACACAGACAGCGGGACCTCTCCCTTTCCCTTTAATTGTGGTACTGGATGTAATTTGAGAAAAACTTCAGATATCTGAGAAAACACTTATCTTGAAGTAAAGTCTAGAATCAGCTATATACCACTGCTGTGATCAGCCCTTTCTTTTTTTTAAGTAGAAAAACATTTTCTAGTGTTTGTGCTACCCAGGTGAGTCTGAGAAAGACATGTTTTGAGATAAAATTCACATAACAAAATTAACCACCTACCATTTTAAAATATACAATTCAATGGCATTTAGTACATTCATACTAATGCTGTGTAACCATCACCTCTACGGAGTTCCAAGACATTTTCATCACCCCTGTACCAGTTAACAGTTACTCCCCAACCCCTCCCACTGCCGCTGGCAATCCCTGGTCTGTCTTCTGTCTCCATGGTTTTGCCGACTCTGATGTTTCGTGTAAATGGAGTCACACCACACTTGACCTTCTGTGTCTGGCTTCTTTCACTAAGCATAGTGTCTAGAGGTTCATTCACGATGTACTTCATTTCTTTTTATAGCTGAATATTCTGTTGTGTGGATATACTATGTTTCACTTATTCATTCATCCGTTGATGGACGCCTGGGTTGTTTCCCCCTTTTGGCTATTGTGAACAGCAACGCTACGAACGTTCCTGTACGTGTGTTTGAAGACCTGTTTTCATTGCTCTTGTAACTATGCCCAGGAATGGAATTGCTGGGTCTCGTGGCAATTCCATGTTTAACTTTCAGAGGAACCACCAAAATCGTCCACATTTTAGGTTCCCACCGGCGAAGCATGAGGGTTCCAGTTTTTCCACACCCTTGCTGACACTTGCCGTTTCCCCTTATTTTTCATTATGGCCCACCTAGTGGGAGGTATAGTGGTACCTCATGGGGGTCTCAGCTCTTTCTTGAAGAACCCCTATTACGTACAGCTTCTCTTTTCTCAGAAGCCTGCCATCTTTTCACCTCACCTGATTTCTGCCCTTCCACACCCCAAATCAACTTCGCTCCCTTTACTTCCCAGTGCTTCCTACCTCTACCTCATCTGGTCCCTTTCTTTCTCTCCTTAAGGTGTGTGCTGTCCAGGTGAAAAACACTGGTAAGATGTATGCTTGCAAGAAACTGGACAAGAAGAGGCTAAAGAAGAAAAGTGGGGAGAAAATGGCTCTTTTAGAAAAGGAAATCTTGGAAAAAGTCAGCAGTCCTTTCGTTGTCTCTCTGGCCTATGCCTTTGAGAGCAAGTCCCACCTCTGCCTGGTCATGAGCCTGATGAACGGCGGGGACCTCAAGTTCCACATCTACAATGTTGGCACACGGGGCCTAGCCATGAGCAGGGTGGTCTTCTACTCGGCCCAGATGACCTGTGGAATCCTGCACCTCCACTCCCTCGGCATTGTCTACCGCGACATGAAGCCAGAGAATGTGCTTCTGGACGACCTTGGCAACTGCAGGCTGTCTGACCTGGGGCTGGCTGTGCAGATCCAGGATGGCAAGCCTGTCACACAGAGGGTGAGTAGCTCTCCTCCGTCCCAAGGGTGGGGCACAGAGTCTGAGAGAAGAGGAGAGGGCTGATCTGTTTCTCAGGCAAATAGAGCCTTGGGCATAATTCTTCTAATTTCCTTCTTCCTAAAGCCCTTATGTTGTCATCGTGCCTCAAGTGGAGTGATGTAAGAGGATTAGCTTAACTAGCTATTTGGGGGCTACTTTGTTCTCTTCTCCTGGCAAGCACAGGGAGCCTTCTTTGTGAGTTGGAGATGGTCTCTGCTTTCACAGTGAGATGGAAAGAGCTGAATCCATATCGGGTGTCTAGTCTGTTCCACTAAAAACCAGCGCCCCAGTGCCATGATCCTGAGTCAACAGAACCTTGGTTTCTTCCTCGGGAAAATTTTAGGGGCTGGGTCCTAAAATTCCAGGATCCTGGTAGGTAAACTTTAATAGGCGAAGAAAAAGAAGAAAGAGAAGAAACCCCTAATTTAGCACATTAAAGTAAACATCTCCTTTCCCACTGAGTGCAGAGGGATGGGATGTTTTACTTTGGATAAAGGTAAAATTTTGAATGAGAATGTGTAGAAGAGGACAAAGGCAACTGATATTTATTTTGACCAAATTGGTTCAAAGGGGTATGCAGAGAATTCTTTGATTAATTAAGCAATTCTGTTAAGTGAACAATGCAAACTCTCTGGGATTCTGGCAGGTCTTTACCACCGAGTTTCTGTGCGCATAGGTGGGGAAAAGCTCAGGAAGACAAGGGCCCAAGTCAGGCTCTTAAATATTCACTTGACACTGTTCTTGTACAATTTCCAAAAATTATAAGGCATAGAGGATAACCAGGCAAGGAAGTGAGAAAAATCATGGCCAATTCGGGAAAGTGCAGGTGATTTTATGTGGCTGTAATCTAAGGGGTGCTGATAAGATGTGTAGGGCTTGGATCACGAAAAGTCATTGGAGTGCTTTCATGTGGGGGCCCAGGAGCCACTGAAGGCTTTCAAGAAGGGGAATGACATGAGTAGATTTGCATTTTTAAAAGACCAGTTTGGGTTGTAGACGGGAGGCAGAGGACCTGGTTAAGAGGCTAATGCAGTGGCCCAGGAAGAGATGGTGAGTGCCTGTAGAAAATAGTAGGATTGAAGATGTGGGAGGAGATTGGTGTCATTAGAAAGAGACCTGCTAGGACATCAAGACTAGCTGGGTATGTAGGTGAGGAACAAAGAGGGAATCTCGCTCCAGTGGAAGGAATAGCAGAACTGTGGAAAAGCTAGCAAATTTAGCGATGATTGCGTTGTATATGAGACAGGCACATAGAGATGTTCCCTGGGCATTTAGACCTGTTGGTCTGGTGCTATGGAGGAATATCTGGGCTAGTTATTGGGATTTGTATTCACTGTGACTTGGGAAGCTTTAGGCACCACTGAGTCATGTGGGAAACAATGAGGGAGGAGGACAGGAATGGAAGCTGGGGAATATTAATGTGCAGGGGTGTGGAAGAAGAACCTTGAAGAGGTTAAAGAAATAGGATGAGTGGTAGGAATGGCATAGTCATGGGAGTTCTATCAGTTAAGGGTTGATTTCAGCAGCATATCATAGAAAACCCAAAGAACAGTGGATTAAACCAGACAGGGGTTTATTTTCCTTATGTAACAAGTCCTCTGGAGATTAGTGATGCTGGCATCAGTTCAGTAGCTGCAGGATGACAAGATGAATATCTCTGGCATTTTGGCCTTTTCCTTGTGCCATAGCCATCTGAATTTGGAAGAGAATCCTGAGCTCTAGGTAAGAATGCAGCCCAGCGGGTATCTTGACCTGGGTCTTGTAAGATCCTAACCAAAGAACCTTGCCATGCTGTGCCCAAATTTTGACCTACAGAACTGTGAACTAATAAAGGAAGGTAGCTGGGGGAATGATTTTTATATGATAGCATCAGAATTAATCAAAAGATAGCAAGATGCTAGACATTGTGAGAGGCACAATGTTTTCCTTTCCAACAGAGCTCAGAATGGACTTGATTCTTCCAAGTGACTAATTCTTCCCTAGGTAGGAGTTCGTTGTGTTGGAGGGGCACAGACCCTTTCAGGCTTTTGGGGGACACTAGGTGAAGCACTTTGGACATCACTCTATAGGCAATAGGGAGTCATTGATAGTTTTTCAACAAGAAAGTGGCATGACCAGAGTAATTGTTTTGGAAGATGATTTGGACACTGTGTAAGATAACATAAAGGAGAAAGAGGCTGGGAGTGGGGGACCCATAAGCAGCTACTTGAAGGATCTACACATGAGGTTATAGGGGTTGAGGAAAGGCCTTGGGCTCTGAACAGTCCTATGTCCACAGTTCAGGCCCCCTGGCCTACGCTCCATCAAGACCCACACCTAAAAAGAAAAGAAAAAAAAAAACCCACACCTGGACTTCCTTCTCTTAAAACACATCTTCCTCAGTGGAAGGAATGAGGAAAGCACAGAACCACTCCTTAAATGTGGTGACGGAAGGAGGAGGCACCTCAGAGAAGAAAGACACAGGTGGCTCTGCTCAGGTGTGAGAAACATGGAGGCAGACACACCAGGAGAGGCCGGGATGCTTAAGCGTGCTGGCTAGGGGGGTGGAAAACCTGGGTCCCTATGCCAGCTGTGTCACAGACTTACTGTCTGCCATCCTAGGTAGGCCTGAAGGCCTCCTTCATCTCTAAGTTTTTTGTATCTATGAGATAGTCTTTGAATTCTTTGGAAGAAAAGACTCGTAAATTCAAAAGATTAACATATGGAATAAGTTACTATGATTTGCTAGACTATCTGGGTTCTTATGGGACAAAATGAAGTTACTTAAGAAATGAAATTAATGATTTTCATGCCTAAGAAGCTCATGGCTTGGCTTAATCTAGGTGCCTGAGCCATGGATTCCCTGAGAATCTCTCCCTCTGTTTCCCTGCTCTGCTGTCCTCAACGTTAGCCTCACTCTCACTCAGCTGATTCCCACATAAAGGCCACCAACGTCTCCATACATATGCTACAACTGAGCAACCCCATGGAAAGAAAACACTTCCTTACAAACAGGTCTTTCACATTTCCCAGGGAAGACACTCAGTGGATACCTCAAGTCACATGCCCAACCACAACCAGTTCCACTGGCCAGGATGAGATCACTGATGTTCCCAGGAGCCAGAGAGAAGGTCTGTCCCATCTACATCTCAGGGACTGACAGCAGAAGAATATGTTCTCCAAAGGAAAATCAGGATGGAAAAGAATGAGAAATGGATGTCAGCTAGGCAAAAAAGAGTAGATATGCCTAATAACTGCTGTTACCTCCATGGCTTGAAAAGTTTGAAAGTTTTCTGACCCCTTACCAAGAGATGATAAGATCTAGATCCTTTATAAGAGGATTCTATGAGGTAGGAATATTATTAGCTCCATTTTATAGATGGAGAAATTGAGACTCAGAGAGATTAAGTTACCCACTCAAAGTTATAGTGCTAATATGTGATACGAATGCAGGTACATCAGATTCAAGGGCACTTACAGTCTTAACTCTACCCTGTTAAATTCACACAGAAAGCAGGACCTGGCCTATGGTTTTTAATGCTATAAAAAGCCTTTCTCTCAGTAGAGCTCAGAATGAGTCCATGTGATGACATTAGCATTTCTTCCTCAGGCTGGGCTGATATTGAAGACCAACCACAAGTCCAGTTGAAGTTCTGACAGAGTTAAGACTTCAAAAAGGAGCACCCCCACCTACACAGGGAACGATGTGACTAATGTCACAGGGCCAGTCTCCCACACATAGGCACAAGATAAATAAACATAGTCCCAGCTACTGTCTGTGTTCACTTTTAATAAACGTGATAAGCACTCCTGCCTGTTCTCAGCTGACATCTACATGCGTACAATAAAACTAATTCACATCACTTTTTTAGGAACTCCAGGAAAATATAATAGGAACATTGGGTGTGGTGTTCATGCTGGGACTCATTGTAAGTGGAGAACAGTGCCCTTCAGATTTTATGGAACATGAATCCTTAAGACATGTTCTTTTGTCAGGAATGGGAATGAGTTAGAACGTGAGCCCAAAGCTCGTGACATGTTTGGTTACCCTGTCCTGCTCTGAAGCTTCTAACTCCTCATATTCAGAGGGACGATGAGTGACAGAGGTTGGGCATCACATTTATTCTGAATCTTCTATTGTCCTGAACATGATGCTAGACACACACTGAAGAAGTGATTTTTAAAAGATCTCGGAATGTGTTTCATCAAAATTCACACCTACATATTTCATGATCATCATGACCCTACTCCAAAATTCTTTCTCTTTGAGAATTCACTTCTGAGAAACAGTGGAAGAGCCTTATAGGAGTGGAATTCTGGTTACTTCTTGGTCACACATGGTCTTCACCAAAACTATAACCACTATCATTAACTAAATTTAGTTCCTCGTAATTTTTGACCACTACCAAAACTTCAAATCCATTCTCAAAGTGTCTATTACTATTAAGGGCATTCAAAAATATTCCTTAAAGCCTTAGGATTGTTTTTAACATCTCTTCATTCAAAAGGCAGTCATTCGTTCACTCTCTCCTTCATTCACCATGTATGTAGTGAGCATTTCCCATATGCCAGGACTGTTCTAAACCTAGAGGATTGAACGATGAACAAAAAATGGATGTGATTTTCTGCCCTCATGGAACTTAGTCTAGTGGGGAAGATAGAGTATAATAATCACTTGCAGGAATATAAAGTTTCAATTATGATAAATGCTGTAAAGATGTGGTACGGAGCTCTTCAAGGAGGATTTAATTTAATCTGTTAGGATCCGAGAGTTGACCATAAGGGAAATACAACCTAACTTGATATCAGAGGGATATCAGCAAAGTCCTTGGAGCAGTGTCTTAGGTTGGCTTCCCTGGAAATAGACTTGAAGACACATTTCCATGTGGAAGACTTATTAGGGTACATTCTCGGGAGATCTATGCATGAGGAAGGCAGGACTGGGCAGAGGGAGAAGCTGATCCACAATGAAGTAGAACCAAGACCTCAGTCAATCCTTCAACAAGCTCTTGAGTTGGGCTGGCCCTTCAGAGTTGTCCCAAATAGGGGTCAGAGATTAGGTTTTTGTATGCCCTCATGGGCCAGTCGGTGACCTTGGCTGGCTGCTAGCAGAGGGCAGCTTAGGCTAGGCAGTTGCCTGGGACAGAAAACGATCCCAGGGTAAGGTGCAGCTGTTTGCCATCAGTATTTAGTGGTCCCAGCCAGGGCTGGCTACATAAATTTCCAGGCACCTCCCGAATTGCAAATGGGGGACACTCATTCAAAGACCAACCAAAAGCTCTCTCATTTCTTCCATGCTTAATGTTGTTGAAGTCTGGTGGTTTTTGATATTCAATGTCACATGCCCTTAGGCTTAGAGAGATAGGAGCAGGGGAAGACCCTCATAGGCATCTGGGCCCCACCCAACAGGTGGGCCCAAGGAAGCAGGTGTTGACCCCAACCCTGAGACCAGCCCTGCACCTGAGTCCAGGCACCCGGGGGTGGGGGGCAGAGGGTCATAACAATTGCTGAGTAGAGATAGTGGAGGAGAAAGCCAAGAGCCCATGGCTAGGAGGCGGAAATGTGGTGGGAGATAGGACTGTGTGTAAGCCAGGCCCCACGCCCCAGGGGCATGCTCCAGGATCTCACTGGACTTAACTGACAAGATCCAAATTAAAAAATGTGTCAAGATAGCCTCCACACAGCATCGAATGCCCCATAGGGCTGCTGCTGAGCACAGGACACTGTTCAGCTGCACAGAGGCTGGTCTGATAGTGATGTAGGCCACACCCACAGAGGGGATCTGGGCAGAGCACCTCAGTCTCCACTCCAGGTGGGAGAGCCAGTGCAGAGTACCTGTTGCTTTTAGGGGAAATGAAGGGAAGCCAAGAAAGGAAAGCACAGAGCAAAAGGAAAAGTGGATCCAATGAAGCTGGAGAGGTGGCAGGGGCCACCCCAAACCTGGCATTACAGGCCATGTTAAGAACTTTAGTTTTTTGCTTAAGAGCATTAGAAAGTCTTTTTTTTTTTTTTTTTAAAGATTTTACCTATTTATTTGACACAGAGAGAGAGAGATCACAAGTAGACAGAGAGGCAGGCAGAGAGAGAAGGAGGAAGCAGACTCCCTGCTGAGCAGAGAGCCCGATGTGGGGCTCGATCCCAGAACCCTGGGATCATGACCTGAACCTAAGACAGAGGCTTTAACCCACTGAGCCACCCAGGCGCCCCTTGAGCATCAGAAAGTCTTTGAAAGGATTTCGCCAAGGGGGCAAAGTGCTTAGAACTCTGTTCTGAAAAAAATGTGTCTGAAGTGAGAGATCAGAGGGGATCTCAAGTGGATTATGGTCATTTGTAATCCAGGTGAGAGAAGGCAGCAGCTGAGACCACAGAGGAGGTGGTGGAAAGAGAGCACAATGGACAAACTGGGAAAAGATCTCAGCATGGATAGGCCTCAGTGATGGGTAAGGGAGTGAGAGAGGTGCAGGGAAAGAGGGGCATCAGGGGTGAGGTATTAGGGGTCACAGGTACGGACTTGGGCCCCAAGTACAGGGAACAAGTTGCACATGTGCTTGCCTTCAGAAGTGCTTGTCCCCAGGATAGGGAAGAGACTGACAAGTGAAAGGGCAGTGAAAATACATGTGACCAAAGCTGTCCACCTTGGGTGCACAGCAGGGGCACCCAGCCTGACGTAGGATCATGGGGTCAGGAAAGGCTTCCCGGAGGAAATGACAACCAAGTTGAGACGTACAAGGCGGACAGAAGCTAGGCAGGTAAGAAGGAAGTCAGGTAGGCAGAGGGGCCAGCGTAGGTCGTGGTCCTCAACAGAAGGCAGTTCTGGCCCCCAGGGGACTTCTGGCAATCTCTGCAGATGTTTTGGTTGTCGTGATGGGAGAAATGCTACTGGCATCTAGTGGGTAGAGGCCAGGGCTGCCGCCAACATCTTACAGCGCCCAGCACAGCTGCCACCACAAGGAACAATCTGGCCCACAACGTCCATCCTGTCACAGCTGAAAAATTCAGCCCAGCTAAAAGCCTGGAACGAGAGGCCTGGGGCTCAGGCACAGAACCAAGTGATTCTGCTGCTGCTGAGAATGTGGAGTCACAGGGTGGGACGGGGGTGACAAAGGGGACAGCTGGAGAGCATAGCAGATGTCCCTAAGAGGCTAGAGAAGTCTGACAAGGGCATTTGAATTCAGCACCTGGGGTGTTGGGGAGCCACTGAAGGCTTTCGGGCAGGAAAAAGACAAAACAGCCTTGGAAGGACACTCAGGAGGAGGGAGTTGGATGACAGTGAACAGTAGGCAAACAGGAGGGAGTGAAGCAGAGGGCCTGGGACCTGGGGGGCCCTGGCGCTGCACTGTCCAGCGAATTATAGCAGCAAGGAGAGAGAGCCAGGAGGTCTCTAGGGCTGGCAGTTGGGGACTCTTCTGCAGGATGATATGATAAGGGACCAAAAAGTTGCATCATTATTGTTGACATGGACACATGTTGGAAGCTCAGAGCATCCACCCAGATCAAGTGCATCTGATGAAAGATGGTCAGCAGGCCCAGCCAGAGGGAAGAAGTGTGTGTACCAGTCCTGGTTCTGCCACTTCCTGGGGCTGCTGGGCACAGATGGCACAGGCTGACCCCTCCCATGGGATGCCTGGCCATAGGGACACTGAGGACTGAGGGCCAACCCCTGCTCTACACACCAAGCCATGCGGAGTGCCTTCCTTTAATTGACACAGACAGGCCTCTTAGTCTGGCCTTAGCCCTGCACTTGACCCCAGGAAACTCACGCCTCTTCGGTGAGCCTGGTTAATACCGCCTGCCCCTTAGGCTTGATGAGAAGATTAAGAAACAGGGCAGATCAAGGCCAGCAGAGGGTCAAGACCTATGATAGGCACTCAAGGAATGATTGCTCTGAATATTCCAGGAAGCCAAGGACCAGACCCCTCAGTCACAAGCCCTTTTGTTGCACTGTTTCTCCCTCACCTGTTGGCACTGTAGCTGCTCAGGTGGACTTTGCACCTGTGCTTTGTTTGGGAGAGGCACAAGGAGCCAGCAGGTCCCAGGGCACTTCAGGGTACAGGGGTCTGGGAGCGTGCCACTCCCCTCTAGACTGCCATGCACACGCAGTTGCCCTGCTTCCTCACATTTTAGGGACACCATGAAAATATGCCTCCGGGGAACATGAAACCACCGAAGACCATACACCAGTGGAAGAATCACAACTATTGATCTCTTCCTATGTGCCAGGCCCTGCCTTTCAGTCTGATGGACTCTTAGAGGCTTTGGAGGTTTTCTTCTTGTGTAGATGTCCTGCCTGGGACAACTGGAACCCAGGCTTGGTGACCATGTCTCTAATGCCTGTTGAGGGTGGGCTGTGTGCCAGGCTCTTGGGAGGTATTCAGTATGTTTTATTGCTTTAATCCTTATTATGGACCTATGAAGTCAGAGCTGTGAGGCTCAGAGAGGTTGAGAAACTGGCTGGGGGTGACCAGCTAGTAATTGGTAGAGCTGGGATCTGAGGCACAGCAGAACGACACCAGGCTGTGTGGCTGTGGAAAGCAGGATTGCAGAAATCTCTCTTTTGGATTCCCTGCAGGGTCTCTCTGAAATGGATGTCCTCCCAGGGATGTCAGAAAGGGCAGGAAGCTATGTGGGGCAAGGCTACCACTGCACCTAGGAAGTGGCTGGCAGAAAGCAGACAAGGAGCAAAAGCAGGCTCTCTGGAGGCTGGACGCTGCAGCCTGGGGCTGAGCACGCAGGAGGAGCCTCGGAGCTAAATCCCCTGGGGTCTCAGGCCGCATTCCTCTGAGGTCTGCAAAGGCCACCGCTTAAAGGCGCAGAGGAGCAGCTGGGAACAAGAACAAAGTGGCCAGGCCCCCCTCGGAGGAAGGAAGGAGTGAGCCCCAGGAAACAGCTGATAGCGCTAAGCTCAGCTTGTTTTTTTCCTCTGCTCAACAGTTCTCCTGCCACGGCAAACAAAAGATGTACATTCTGATTCCCTCTTCTGTTTGGATTGTACTGTCCAGTGGATCTGGTTTGTGATGAGCTGGGGGGAAGAGGCATCCGCGGGCAGTCTCTTGCTCCTCTGGCCAGTTTGCTGGGCCGCACGGACAAACACAGAGAGCTTCCTTTTCTGCATCTTTCTCCCCACCCAGGCATCAAATCCAGCTCAGCCTAGACACACCAGGAGAACGATGTTGGCATTTCTTCTAATGATTAAGTGTGCCACCTTTTCAGATTCAGTGGGAGCTGGAGGCTTACTGGTGACCTTGACCTTGAAAGACCTGCAACATACACACGCATGCATTCACACACACACTTTTTCATGGATATATAAAACTATTAAGAGGTGAATTGTGCCCTCTCAGTCCCATGGAAAGGCCCCTCACCATTCTCGGCACTGCCAACGTCACAGTCCATTGCTGCCCAGAGCCACACTGGGACTGTTCAGAAGGCAGAATCCGCCCAGCCTGGCCTTGCCACTTGGCTCCCATAGGCCTAGGGGTAAGAGTGACAACAGCTGCAGGGTCCGTGGAAGCCAGCATCCAAGAGCAAGAGCAATGTAAGGGGTGTTTACACCGGCCCAGACAAGCTGGCTCTGATCCTGATCCCACCCTAGGGTGCTCACCCTCCTCAGAGTTTCAACACCTGTAGGTGTCCGGTTGTCCTGATGGGCCTGAGCAATACACATGCAGTGACTATAGTAGATGGACTTCTTGCTGCCCCCTGGGGGGAAATATGGAAGGAGGTGTTATTATTGGCTTCCTAAACCCTGTGAGGTCTGATGCTTGATGCCCTGCAATGCTGGGTATACCTTGTTTTGCCTGACAAGATATTGACCATGTGGGTCCATCAAAAGGCACAAAACAAAATGAAGGAAACAAAACAAAAAAACATATACAGAAACGTCCCCTAGGAGTTTTGTTGCTGCTGACATTTGGGTGATCCCTCTAGTTCTGGCAATGGCAGTTCTGGCCACAAGGGCTGAAAGTGACTATTTTGATGACACAGAGACGGATGTGTGGAGGCCCTTTGTAACTGCAGGAGTTAAACTGAGCTGTGAGAGGTCAGCGTGGTTGGACCCTGCCCCATGCTGCTTGGCCTGTTCTCTCCTCCCACCCCACTCTGAGGAGGCAGTTCACATGCAGAAGACAAATGGCATAAAGGGCAGGCAATTAATTTTTTCAGCTGGAGGCTGCGATGGAATTTGGGTGCTTAGAATCTGGCGTGCGCCTCTAATTCCATTCTTCTCTGTGAAATACCTCCACTCCCTAAGGAGGTGGTGCCCTTCAAAATTCCATCACTGACATTTTCTGTCTTTAGGGCCAAGAGGTCAATTTAGTCCTCAAAATTATTTGGAATGGATCTAAAGCTACCCCGCGTGCTTTAGATCTGTCTTGTGCTGTCTTGTGCTCCTTCCATTACACCAAGAGGCTGTAGTGCTGTAAAGATGGCAGGCTGATTCTTCATTTATTTCTCTGGGGAGGGAGCAGGGTGGTCCTGGAGCATGGCTCGGGATCTGGTTCCCTCCTTCTAGCAACCTCTGTAGTGTGGAGCAGCCCAGCCAGCTGGATTAGCAGAGATACAGGCAAAGGATGCTGGGAAAAGGGGAAGAGAAGCAGCTTAAGCAGGAATGCACCAAGATGAGGTCTTGGTCCCCGGTAGATGGGGAGCTCGAAGGAGAGGACTCTAAAGAGAGAAAAGAAATACTGGCGGGAACTTGGAAGGGTAAGAAAAAGCCACATAACCTATTTCTGTAGAGGCAGTATAATGTAGTGGTTTAAAGTACAGAGCTGTGTGCGAGTTTTGTGTGGGTAAACTTGGGCAAGATTTAAACCCTCTGTAGTTCAGTTTTCTAATCTATAAAATGGGAGATAAAATAGTTTCTATCTCATAGTTTTCAAAAAGATGAAACAAGATATTTACATAAAGCCGTTAAGAAAATATTTAGCATGTGATAAGCACTGAATAAGTATTTTACATTATTATTTGCAATTTTTTTTTAAGATTTTATTTATTTATTTGACAGATCACAAGTAGGCAGAGAGGCAGGCAGAGAGAGAGAGGAGGAAGCAGGCTCCCTGCTGAGCAGAGAGCCCGATGCGGGGCTCAATCCCAAGTCCCTGGGATCATGACCTGAGCTGAAGGCAGAGGCTTTAACCCACTGAGCCACCCAGGCATCCCCTATTTGCAATTTTTCCCCTAGCCTGTGTCTCACATCCTTTGTTAAGGATAAGTCATATTCTCCACGCTCACCCTATACCTTCTACTGAGCAACTGATGTTTAACTGGTGTCCCAATTAACTATTTTAACCACTGAAGTCACTCGCCTCTGAAATCTGCTCAATGCAGGGGTGCCACACACAGAGCAAGCTCACAATCAGTGTTGCTATGTAGGATTTACCAATTACCACCATCTATACTGCAGTTGGATGTTGTTTGTAGTCTTTCTTCCTGCTTCTCCTCCCTCAGCAGAAGAGATTGAACAAGAGAGAAGCTGGACCCAGGAACATATTGTCCAGCTGAGAGTTGTAGAATGTGAAATATTATGTACAGTGTGGAGACTTCAGTCCCCTCCCCATCTTAGCTCCCAGAATGAGACCGAGCAGGCCAACCCCTCTCAAGTGGGGTATTGGAGCATCTCTCTCTCTCTCTGGAAAATGGAGTAGCCTAACATAAAAGGTCTGTGGACAGTCACAGGTGGCGTCCCCACTGAAATGGCTTGGCAAGATCACCCTACAGTGAAGCCCATTAGTTGACAAGCTTCTTGTCGGCTTTTTGGTGTTACTTTCTTAAATGTGAGTAGTGAAAGATCACTTGTTATTTGAAGGAACCCTCCAAAATGAAAGACTATGCAAAAACAAAGAGGAGAAAGAAGCTTATAAAAAGTAGGAACAATGCAGTGAGTAGAAGGGAACATTTTTTAAAAAATGTATAATTAACATCTTATGAGATTTAAGAGGAGATACTGCATCCATGAAGCAAGAAAAGATACTGGGGTCGGGGCGGGGGGGAGGGGGTGCTCCTGGATGGCTCAGTTGGTTAAGCGACTGCCTTCAGCTCAGGTCATGATCCTGGAGTCCTAAGATGGAGTCCCGCATCAGGCTTCCTGCTCAGCAGGGAGTCTTCTTCTCCCTCTGACCCTCCTCCTTCTCATGCTCTCTCTCCTCATTCTGTCTCTTTCTCTCAAATAAATAAATAAAATCTTAAAAAAAAAAAAAGAATAGATACTAGAAAACAAGGAACATTAAGAGAAGAAAAAGGACGCTTGGAAATTAAAAATTCACAAATAAATTTGCAGAAGAATGTGGATAAATCTCAAAAACATTGTGTTAAAAAAAAAAGAAATCAGACACAAAAGAATATCTACCATAAATTCCATTTACGTGAAATCCAAGAACAGAAAAAACTAACCTATAGTGAGAGAAATGAGAAAATGGTTGCCTAGGAAGTGGGGAGGAGAATGGACTAGAAAGAGACACAAGGGAACTTTCTGGGTGGATGAAATATTCTATATCTTGTTTGGGTGGTATTTATGTGGGTATATTCAATTGTCAAAATGTATTGAACTGAATATCTATAACCTGTACACATTATTCTATGTTAATGATATTTTAATAAAAAGCATTTACAGAAGTGAAATTTCAGTAAGTCACTAAGTCACAGGAAATACAAAGAATAGAGGAAAATGTTAAATGACACCACAGGGATGCAGTCAGCAAAATCTGACCTGGGGCACTCTAGAATGTGACCAGCTTTTCCAACAAAATCTTCCAGGGGACTGGGGAGGCAGACAGATGAGGAACTTATATATTCGCAGAGATTTAAGAGACATACTATGACACTGTGTAAACTTTATTTAGATCCAAATTTAAGCAAACTATTTAGAGGACAATTTTATAGGACAACTGGAGAAGTGTGAACATGTCCAGATATTTGATAACGTTAAAGAATTAGTGCTTTGGTTTTGTTTGTTTGCTTTTAAGTGTCCTTATCTTTTAGAGACTCATAGTGAAATACAAATGATATGATGTAGGAAAGTCTGGACCAGTGGGAGTCAGTAGGGGACACAGATGAAACAAGACTGACCATTTGTTAATAATTGATGAAGCTGAGTGTAGCATATACTGGGTTTATTATTCTAGTCTCTCTTTTGTATATGTTTGAAATTTCCTATAATAAAATACTTAAAAAAAAAAAAAAAGAAGAGTTGGGGAAAAAATAGAGGAAGTCTCCTGGGGTCAGGGGAGGAAATCCTAGAAAAAGACAAAGAGATAGAAAATAGAGGCAAAAGATAAGAAGCACAGGAGATATGTTCAGGATTTCCAAAAACAGAAAGGAAAGAAAATGGAAGGGAGAAAATGATCAAAGAAACAATTTGGGAAAGTTTCTCAATTCTGACAGCCATTAGATCCCGGATTGAGTGGCCAGCCAGTAGCCAGCATCAGAAGTGAAAAAACCCCCACACCAAAGTACATCATTGAAAAATTTCATCAGAGGTGTACTGAGCCACAAACATCACACACCTCTGACAATCCCTCTCTGCCTCTTCTCTCTCTCCTGGAGAGCACCCTGTTGGCTTCTCTTATAGGCCAAATTATGCCTCCTTTTTTAGAATTGGAGGAAATATCATACTGTGCAACGTGAGTCCTGGTTTCTAGCAAGTGCTGAGGGTCTGAATGATACCTGGAAATACAGACAAGTTAGCGTTGTAATCCTTGACAAATGGAAATAGGAGATGGGAGGGAGCTGGGCAGATGGATTTCCCCCTTCTTCACTCTCCCTTGCAGCTCCTCTTTATGACCCTTCTAGAAGATTCTCTTGTGCCTGATGGACCAGCAGCTACCTGGTAATGCTTGGCATTGCATCCCCCTCCCTCACTCCTCTTTCCCTCTGCATTCTTTTTTTTTTTTTTTTAAGATTTTATGTATATATTTGAGAGAGAGCTCTGGAGAGCATGAGTGGGGGGAGGGGGCAGAGGGAGAGGGAAAAGCAGATTCCCCACTGAGTAGGGAGCCCACAAGGCAGGGCTGGATCCCAGGACCCCGGGATCATGACCTGAACCAAAGGCAGATGTTTAACAAAATGAGGCACCCAGGCACCCCCTTCCCTCTGCATTCTATTATAGAGACTTTCAAACATACAGAAGAGTTGAAAGAATTTCACAGCAAGCACCTATATACCCATTACCTACCTGTTTACCACGAATATTTTGAGCAGCTTTATTGAGATATAATTTAAATTCCGTAAAATTGACCCATTTAAAGTATACAATTCAATGGGTGTTAGTACATTCATAGAGCAAAGCAAACATTATCACAATTTTAGAACCTTTTCTTCACCCCAAAAAGAAACCCTCTACCCTTTAGCAGTCACTCCCAGTCCCCCTGTCCCAACCTTAAGCAACCACTAATCTACTTTCTGGCTCTATGGAATTGCCTATTTTGGACGTTATATATAAATGGAAACAATATGTGGCCTTTTGTGTTTGGCTTCTTTCACTTAGAATTAGATTTTCAGGGTTCATCCATGTTGTAGCACGCATCAGGACTTCATTCCTTTTTATAACCAAACAGTATTCCATTGTAAATAATTACTATTTTATTAGATTCACTTTATCACATGTCTCTCCATCTATCCATCCCTCTATTGATCCATTAATCTGTCTTGTATCTTTTATGTATTTCTATGTAGGCTTACTTCCCTTCTTCCCCAACCCTCAGCACCTTTGCTTTCACACCTCTCAAATAAAGCTTGTATCACATGGTCACCTTAGGTACAAAGGAAGCTGAGAGACGGAGTGCCCAGCCTTCCAACCTCTCTGGTAGAGGGAAAGGGGAGACTGGGAATGGATTTTTGCTACTTTGGCATACAGTGTTTCTCAGTCTCATCCACATCTCTTCCTCCATTGCATCCCACAGATCTTGTGTTCCAGAAATGCCAAATTCCTTAGGACTCCCTGAACACCCACATTATTTCTGGCTCCATCTCTTGCAGGTGCTCATTAGCTGCCTAGCCTTCTCTGGGGTTCAGCTCAGCTGTCACTCTTCAGTGAAGTATCCGCAGCACAGACAGACACACACACACACACACACATACACCCTCTGGCCTCCCTTTGCTTGTTTTATACTCCCATTATGGCATTTACCATACTCTATTGAATTAACCTTTTGACCTGTCTCCACCAGCCCGTAAAACCTGAAGGGCAACGGCCAGGTATCATGTGTCTTGGTTTCCCTAGAACTCACTGTAGGGCATGGCTCAATAAATATTGGTTGGATAGTGAGTGGAAAACATCTAGTTACCATCTTCACTGTTGTTTATTCGACAAATGTTTTGTTGGGCATGCACCATGTGAGGCCGTACGGTGATTTTCTAGTTTGGATACAAGTTGAGTATCCTGGGTCTCGGGAGCCTACAGGACATTTCTGTCTGGACAAATGCAAAACTAGACAGGATGCCAGGAGAACAGATGTAAACTGGGACTGTCCCAGGCAAACCGGAACACATGGTCACCCAAATTATATATCAGCTTCTATGAAAACAGCAGTGCCATGCTGACTCACGCCTGGCCTGTCAGACCCAGTCACTTCCAGAGCAGGCCAATTACTTCTCGTCAGTGCTTGGGTCATATATGCTTTTCATTGTTGTTACCCATGTAAAAATTATCCATGAAATTTAATATTCTTAGGGCATTTTATATATATAGTGCATATAAAAACATATACTTAAGCAATTAGAAAAAAAATCATCTGATAAAGAACTGAAAACACTTTCCAACCTTTTTTGATGTCCTAGAATGTATGTTTGTAATCAGTGTGAGAAATCCATTATATATAAAAAGTTGGTATTAACAATAGACTCTAGGGGCACCTGGGTGGCTCAGTGGGTTAAAGTCTCTGTCTTCAGCTCAGGTCATGATTCCAGGGTCCTGGGATCGAGCCCCACATAGGGCTCTCTGCTCAGCAGGGAGCCTGCTTCCTCCTCTCTCTCTGCCTGCCTCTCTGCCTATTTGTGATCTCTGTCTGTCAAATAAATAAATAAAATCTTTAAAAAAAAATGGACTCTAGTCTATTATGGGCATTTGGAGGTTTCCAGCTTGTGACCATTATGAATAATGGAACTATGAACATCTCAATGTGGATTCCTTTTTCTTTTGTATGAGGCATTATTTGGAGGTATATACTCCCAAGATGGAGTAACCTGGTTGAAGCAGGGGGAAAATTGATATATATTATTTTCTATGACTCAATATCTTACTGCTCTTCTAAAAGTCTTGGTCAATTTACAGAGCACATCTGTTTCTTACAACTCTGCCAATAATTTATATGATCATTTTTATGTACTAATAGAAGCTTATTGTCATGTAGGGTGTTCTTTGGCTTTTTCTTTTTTCTTTTTCTTTAAAGATTTTATTTATTTGAGAGAGAGAGAGCAAGAGAGAGAAAGCATGAGGGGGTGTGAGGGGCACAGGGAGAAGCAGACTCCCTGCTGAGCAGGGAGCCTGCCACAGGACTCAATCGTAGGACCCCATTATCATTACCTGAGCCAAAGGCGCACACACACAACCATCTGATCCACCCAGGTACCCCTGGTGTTATTTGAATTTTTAATTGCTACAGAGGTTATACTTATACTTTAACCAAAAACAAGTTAGTTTTTGGAAAACAGTGTGTATGTATGTGTGTATATGCGTATGTGTGTATGTATATTTGTGTCTTTTATAATTACAAGGTATGTTATAGATATTCATTAAATATTTATTGGGGGTACCTGGTGGTTCAGTCAGTTAAGTGTCCAATTCTTGGTTTTGGCTCAGGTCTCAGGGTTGTGGGATCAAGCCCCGTGTGGGGCTCTGTGCTGGGCCTGGAGTCTGCTTGAGATTCTTTCCTTCTCCCCCACCCTCTTCCTTTGCCCCTCCCCTTGTGCACACATGTACTCTTGTTCTCTCTCAAATAAATAAATAAATAAATTTTTAAAAAATTTGTTGAATTAATGAATATTAAAATAACACATTCACAAAAAGACAATAGCTGTATGATTCCACATACATGAGGAATAGACTACTAGAGTAGTCAGATCAGTAGAGACAGAAAGTAGAATGGTGGTTGCCAGGGCCTAGGGAGTGGAGACAATGGGGAGTTGTTGTTTAATGAGTATAGACTTTCATTTTTGCAAGATGAAAAGAGTTCTGGAGATGGAAAGTGACTATGGTTGCACAACAATGTGAATGAACTTAAGACTCTTGAACTGTACATTTAAAAATTATTAAGGTGGTAAATTTTAAGTTAAATGTATAAATACATATTTTTGTAACTCAATGGTCATTTGGCATGTATCATCAGTAGAAATGGACCTACAAAATACAGTCATGCATGTTAAATGAAACTTCATGTGTGGGGCTTTTTAGATTAAAATGACTGTGCTAATTTTTCAATGCAGGGACAGGCAGAGATGTGTGATATTAATATCATTATATAGCAAATAGAGTAGGAATCACAGACCAGATAATATATGAACATTCAAGGGCACCTGGGTGGCTCAGTGGGTTAAAGCCTCTGCCTTCAACTCAGGTCATGATTCCAGGGTCCTGGGATCGAGCCCCCCGCATCAGGCTTAGCGGGGAGCCTGCTTCCTCCTCTCTCTCTGCCTGCCTCTCAGCCTACTTGTCAAATAAATAAATTAATTAAATCTTTAAAAATATATGTATATATGTATGAACATTCAATATTAACAAGAAAGTGTTCAACGTTTAAAAAACCATGCATCTAACTTTCTATTGTCTGTGGATAAAATACAGAGGCAGAGCTTAGGGGAATCATAGAGACATCCACTTGAACTTTTTACCTTAATGATGAAGCGAGGGGCTAAGTGACTTCCCTGTTTCAAGGACAGCCTCATCTGTCCCTTTTATTTTATTTATTTATTTATTTAGTAGGCTCATGCCTAGCATGGACTCACAACGCTGAGAAGACCTCTGCTGAGATCAAGAGTTAATTGTCTGAACCACCCAGGCACCCCTCATCTGTCCCTTTTATAATGCACTCCAGCTAAATCATCTTTATGACTTATTGGCAAGAATGGATGACATGGCATACCCCAGCTCCCCCAGAGGATGCTAGGAAAGCATAAACTAGAACAGATTAGACACATTGCCACCCCAAATACTTACGATTCCCTTAACAAAGAAAGAAAAGGAGAATGGGTATTGGAAAGGCAATCAGCAGCATCTGTTACACTCACATTAGTGTTTTTGTTTTGTTTTCTTTCTTGTTTGGGGGGCTACAGGCTGGAACCAATGGTTATATGGCTCCTGAAATCCTAATGGAAAAAGTGAGTTATTCCTATCCTGTGGACTGGTTTGCAATGGGATGCAGTATTTATGAAATGGTTGCTGGACGAACACCATTCAAAGATTACAAGGAAAAAGTCAGTAAAGAGGATTTAAAGCAAAGAACCCTGAAAGAAGAGGTCAGATTCCAACACGATAACTTCACAGAGGAAGCAAAAGATATTTGCAGACTCTTCTTGGCTAAGAAACCAGAGCAACGTTTAGGAAGCAGGTAAACTACCGTGTAATAGAGTTGATTAACAATGTCAGCACTGTCCACAGGAATTTGGAAAATACTTGGGATTAGTGATGAAGACTTGGGGTTAAGTATTATTATTTTCCTATTATTATTTGCATATTATATGGTTAAGTATTTCTGACACTTTCAAACACTGTGAGCACTTGATGTGGAACGATCTCTAAGATATATATATTTTTTTTTTTAAAGATTTTATTTATTTATTTGACAGACAGAGATCACAAGTAGGCAGAGAGGCAGACAGAGGGAGAGGAAGCAGGCTCCCTGCTGAGCAGAGAGCCTGATGTGGGGCTCGATCCCAGGACCCTGGGATCATGACCTGAGCCGAAGGCAGAGGCTTTAACCCACTGAGCCACCCAGGTGCCCCTCTAAGACGTAAAAAAGGTGCAAAAGAGCATACATTTAAAAAAAAGAAGGGGAGGAAAGGGAAGGAAAAGAAAGGAAAGGAGAGAAGAGAAGAGAAAAGAAATCTATAATTCAAATAGTTGCAAAAATTATTTTGGGCAGAGTATACAAAGAATGTATGTGATTGGTTGTCTCTAACAAAAAAAAATTAGGGGCGGGTGACAGGGATACAAATGATTTTTCACTCTATAACCCTATTATCTCTTTAATTTTGAATCATGAATAAATGATTCAAAATGAACAAAATTAAAACTTAAAACCATCAGTACTGGGGCTCCTGGGTGCCTCAGTTGGTTAAGCGTTTGCCTTTGGCTCAGTTCATGATTCCATGGTCTTGGGATCGAGACTCACACCCCACATCTGGCTCCCTGCTCAATGGGGAAGTCTGCCTCTCCCTTTGTCCCTCACCCAGCTTGTGCTCTCTCTGGCTCTCTCTTATTTATTAAATAAATAAAATATTTAAAACAAACAAAACCCATCAGTACTGAGAGTTAGAGCTCTAGGAAATTCTGCCCCCCTTTTTTATTTTTGCAAAGATTTTATTTATTTATTTGACAGGAAGAAACATATCAAGAGAGGGAACACAAGCAGAGGGAGTAGGAGAGGGAGAAAGCAGGCGTCCTGTTGAGCAGGGAGCAGGGAGCCCGATGCAGGGCCCAATCCCAGGACCCTGGGATCATGACCTGAACCAAAGGCAGCTGCCCAATGACTGAACCACCCAGGTGCCCCAATTTTGCTCCTTTTAAATGTCTCTCTAAGGGGTGCCTGGGTGGCTCAGTGGGTTGAGTTTCTGCCTTCGGCTCTGATCATGATCATAGGGTCTTGGGATCAAGCCCCGAATTGGCTCTGTGCTCTGCGGGGAGCCTGCTTCCCCCCCTCTCTCTGCCTGCCTCTCTGCCTACTTATGATCGCTCTCTCTCTCTGTCAAATAAATAAATAAAATCTTAAGAAAAAAGTCTCTCCAAGATATCAATTGGTCAACAGATATTTAGTGACTGCATATAATATTGCTAGGTATGTTAAGTACAGTTAATGTTAGTTTTTTGTGGTTTTTTTTTAAAGATTTTATGACGCAGGATGCCTGGATGGCTCAGTGGGTTAAAGCCTCTGCCTTCAGCTCAGGTCATGATCCCAGGGTCCTGGGATCGAGCCCCGCATCAGACTCTCTGCTCAACGAGGAGCCTGCTTCCTCCTCTCTCTCTGTCTGCTTCTCTGCCTACTTGTGATCTCTGTCTGTCAAATAAATAAATAAAATCTTAAAAAAAAAAAAAAAGGATTTTATGACCCGAGCCGAAGGCATAGGCTTTTACCCACTGAGCCACCCAGGCGCCCCCAGTTGATGTTAGTTTTAAAGAAGGTCGAGTATCATTGCTTACAGGGAATAATAAGATCAAGATTAATTTTAGAAGAAAAAAAAATAAGTGAAAGCTGACTTGGAAAAAGGCCCTTGGCAGTGGGTGACTGTGATATATAGAGGAAAAAAATAAGGGCTTTAGATTCACAGACATAGACTCTCATCCCAGCTATGTAGGTCATTTTAACTGAAACAATTGAGTTATTTTCTCAGAGTCTCAATGTCCTCATGTATTAAAATGGGGGAGTTATGGGTGTAATGATTAATTTTATGACAATTTGACTAGGCCACCATACTCAGATATTTGATCAATTATTCTAGATGTTTCTGTGCAGGTATTTTTTAGATAAGCTTAATATATAAATGAGTAGGCTTTGAGTAAAGGAGATTTTTCTTTGTAATGTGGATGGGTCTCATCCAGTCAGTTGAAGGCCTTCACAGAAAACAACTGACTTCCTGAAAGAAGAGGGAATTCTGTTGGCAAACCATCTTCAGAGCTGAACTGCAACTCTTCCCCTGGTCTCCATCTTGATAGCCTATCTTGCAGCCTTCGTACTTGCCAAACCTCCACAACTGTGCAAGCCAATTCCTTAAAATAAATCTCTCTCTTACTCTCTCTCCCTCTCTCTGTGTCTCTCTCATATACATGCACACATAGTGTCAGGGAGAAAAACTTCTCTACCCTCTTACCTTTGGAGACCTGCAAACTAAACTGACAAAACACAGATTAGTACAAGAAAGGACAGGTTTTTATTTATGCACATATACAAGAGTATATGGACCCTTTCACAGAAAAATGTGACTGGGATCATCAGTTAGAATTATAGACCATCTTAATAGGGGAAGGGGAGGAGGTGAACGGTACTTGCAGGAAAACAAATAATTTCTTAGAATTGCTGGGAGGAAGGGCACTTATGGGAGAACAAATGACTAAGGAGAGATAAATGGGCCCTTAGGAGAAGAGATGGGAGATATGATAGTTTTGTGACAATGTCTGTTTAGATGTGGTACAGACTTCTGTCACTGGTGATAAGAGTCAATCTTTCCCAGCTCTAAAACTCCCAGAGAGAAGATTGATGAGTTGAGTTTGGGGGGGGGGGGGGGGGGTGAGTCTCTGCTTCTAGGCAGAGGAGGGGAGTTCAGAACCTGTACCTTTTGACTCACAAATGCCTTCAAAATGATTTTTATGTTACTGTGGTACATTCTGGACCTTTTCAACATCCTGCTGGTTCTATTTCTCTAGAGAACACTGACTAATACAGTGGGATACTTTGAGGTTTAGCTATAGCATATATAAAGTTAGATACAATGTGTGTTATAACTCATTCAATAAGTGGTAGCAATTATTACTAACTTGTTCTAAGAGAGATACCAGATAATATTATGACTGAACTTTGAGCTTGAATGTCTTAAATTCTTAGATTGAATTTTCAAAATTTAAAAATATATACAAATATGAAAGCTACAACATGAAGTAATATGACTGATTTTTACTATTACCCCAGACCGGATCTTCCAAGCAGCTGTCCAACAAGATTGTCCAACAGTCTTCCAAGCAGCTGTCGATGAAGTCTCTAGAACAAGGTTGCTTATTCTAGAATACTCAAAATATTTGAGTATGGAGGTTAGCTTTTAATTCTTGATCTCTTTTTTTTTAAATAGAAAAACAAAATCCATTTGTAATTCCTTCCAAAGCATAACAGATACCAAACTAACAAATGAGTATTTTGAAATTTGACGGAAATTCTACATTTATGTGAAGGAGACCGTGGAACTGATTTTTCTGTGTAGATTCCCTTGTTGTTGCATTCATGTGGTCAGAATAGGCCGTGTCACTATCACAGGCAAATCCCAAAGTCATCGTGGCTTGAAACAAAGGGGATTTTTTTCTCCCTATCACAAAGTGAGTTACAGGTGCAGCAGCACTCCCTTCGGGTACCTCCCTTGGAGCAGAGACTCAGAGAGCCAGGCTGCATCCATCTCACAGCTCAGCTGGAGCCCGTGGTGTGGCTCACAGAGAAGAGAGCAGAGACAAGCTAGGGGAGCTTTCTACTGCCTCAGCCCGGGAGTGACTCAGTCCTGCATCACTTACACTCATTTAGGTTTGCCCTGTGCAAGGTTGAAGGGTCTGGCAAGTGTTGTCTTCCTGGTGCCCAAGGAAGAGGGGAGAACCAGAAATGGTGACCCCAGACCATCTCTACCATCCGGGTTCTCAAGTGCAGGGAATCTACAAGGGCATACAAACAGTGGCGGAGGCAGCAAAGAAAGACAACAGTCTCTTCAGATGACATTCCTGAAGGGAGCACCGCCTGCTTGGTGTGTTTGATCGAGAAATCTATCTTGATACTCTATAAACACACTTTGGGTATATAAAATGAAGTATTGACAAACTTCTTCATGAAAATGCCACCTTAAAGCACTGGATCATTGCCTGAAGTCGCTCCATCAAGCAAAACCTTTTTATAAAGCATCTGTTGTTGTGGCTGTTTTGAATAAAACTGTTTACAACATTAGAGAAAAGGCATATAAAAACCAGCTGTTTGGTGAAAAAGAAAACCTTCCAACGTTTTCATTTCAACTCTTTGTATTTTTTCTTAATTCAAATGAGATGATGTTTGATTAATTTAGTGCTGTCCTTCGAAGGCAAGCAAATGCCTACACAACACATTACACAGCAGAGAGGTCAGGCAGGGCCCTCCCTCTTGCATTCACAAACACTTGAAATAAATTTTAAAACCCTTTTCCTTCTTTAGACACCACTGAAAGGAGCTCCTCCTTTGTCTTCGTAGGTCTGTGAATTAATTATGTTTTGCATAGAAGTTGAAAGCTTTAAAAAAAGAGGTTGGAAGCTTTTCTGAGCATCTCACAAGGACTGTAGATAGGGTTTACAATGTTTTCTAATAAAATTAAAGCCGAAGACCACTTAAGTATTTTGCAGGTTTTCTTTTCATCACTCAATGCAGCAGAAAAGATCAACAAACCATGGGAGTCTCTGACTTAAGTGCTTCTCCAACACATCATCTTGCACCCATATGCACTGTTCTTGGCAGACCAAACTCCACAGTGGTCTTCATGTATGGTCAGGTGGTATCTTTTCTTTACTGACTGTTATAAGAAAATCCATTGTAATCTCTATGTAGGGTTCAGTAACACAAGAGCTCCTATAAATGTTCTGAAATAGAACCAACTCCAATCAGCAGCAGAAGTCTTCCTGCAGCTGCCGGGTTGGCTAGTGCAAAAGATGTTGCCTCCATCAATAGCCTCTCCTATTTTTCCAAAGTGCACTACCTAAGGATGGGCCAAAAGATCCCTGCATGAAGCTGCCGGGCAAGATTCAAGAGTAAAATAACATCCATCCTATTTCTAGTACAGAACTGAGGTGAGAGTCATTAGTGCAAAAGATAAAGTGATAAGATCTGCAGTGGTCCAGACACTAAGTAAAAGGAATAGGGGTTGGAAAGCCTAGTCTTTTGTTGTTACCATCAGCAACCACAGACACTTGAGAAAGGGCACAAAGGATGGGCCTGCCCTGCCCAGGGTCATCTAGTCAGGGTGCTAATCAACATAAAGAAAACCTTTAGTGGCCTCTTGTTCCCTTTCCTTTGTGACTAGTTCCAAAAAGGCTGAAGTGGCCATCCCTGATGGGTGAACCAAAGCTATCTGCGCCTGTGGCTTGAGGTGTTCCTTGAGAATATCCTGTCATGACTGGCTTGGCAAGTTTTCAAGGCCACTGAGCCCCTGGGCAGTCTGTTTATCCAAGTTAAAGTTGTTCTGAGTGACTTTAAGGTGCTTTCTTGACCTGTGGGATGGTGGGTTCATGCTTGCTGGTGGCCATCAAGGATGGGACAAGCTCCTTCCTCATGGCACCTGGTCCCATTCCAGCTCCTTTGATTTCTTTGAGACACAGAGTCTTGGGATTCATTCCTGATTTACATAGATGGAATTCTAGCTCGATCCTTGTTCTGCCACATTTAAATTCTTTTTTTTTTTTAAAGATTTTATTTATTTATTGGAGAGAGAGACAGAAATAGAGAGAGAGAGCAGGAGCAGGGAGGAGAGGGAGAAGCAAGCTCCTGTTGAGCAGAGAGCCCAATGTGGGTCTTGATCCCATGATCATGACCTGAGCCAAAGTCAGACACTTAACCAACTGAGCCACCCAGGCACTCCTCTATCCTTGTTCTGCCACATTTAAATTTTATTTGCTACCCTCCCCACCACCAAAATTTGATACCTTAAGATGGTGAAATGTTGCTGTGTAAGTTATACCTCAAGAAACTTAATTTAAGAGAAAAATCCATCTTTGAATCTTTGAAGCTATCTCAGTAACCCTCCCTCAAGGCTCTAACTCTACAGGATGTAAACCACACAGACACTGGTCAGTAGATTTGAGTAGATGGCAAGCCTGCATTTTCCTTCCTTTCAACCGATGGAGGCTTGGTGGCTTTGGGAAAAAAAGAGGCACCTGTAATATCTCACAATACAGTTCCCCATACCTGTTTTTCACTTGGGTCATAATGAGATAAGTCCAAGGAATCCTGCATCAGCCTTTCTGGAAGGGGCTAGGCCTGCACCACAGAACAACCCAGGAATGGCTGGACATCAGATGCCTACAGCATCTTTTTTGTTGTTGTTGTTGTTGTTTGTTGTTTGTTTTTTCTTTCAAATTTTTTTTTCCACTTCCTTAATTTGCTATTGGTTTACTTGTAGAATAATAGACAATAAATTGTAAATTCTTTATTTTGACGCATAATTCACATAAATCTGGTTTCCCCAGAGCTCTAGGAGGTACAAAGCTGTCCCAGGGTCCACTGTGTCAGTTGAGGATCTAAGGAGTGGGTGGGGCTCTGAGTTCCCGCTTCACCCAGATCTGGTTGAAGGCATTCAATGCAAGAAATAACTACCCCTTCCCCCTTTTAAGGCTAAATGATTTTATTGTTAATGATAGTGCTCATAATAATAAAACAACTTTGTGTTTGAATCCATTATCCTCGAACAGCTCCAACAAAATTTAACAAAAACCTGTTACTCCTATAATTTCATTAGAAAAATGAAGATAAGTATTACGCCCATTTTTCAGATGAAGTAACAGAAAACAAAACAAAACAAGAGTTATTTTCTTCCACATAAGTAACATTTTTCAGGGTAGCATCCAGGTCTCTTACCCATATTTTAACCACTAGTCTATTGCCAAGAGTAATAAAACCAACTGTACATTCGTATTGTATTTTTTGGATTTTCTGGATTTCTCTTTTCCATAATAATATTTGATTACAATTTTCCTTTGAAAAACTCACCTATGTTTGATTTTTTTCAGATGCACAGCTATATATGAATGCAGAACCAAATGAAGAGGTTAAAAATACAATGAAAAGATAGGCATTGTTGTGATGGTTAAATGTGATAACATAAGCACAGAGCTTAATTTTGTGTTAGCTGAATAGGTTCTGGATAAATGCCAGTTATTCTCACTACTGTTATTAGTAATGTCATTATTGTGTTTAGAGCCTGTTAGATAGAGTCCGCTGTAGTAATTATCTGACAGAGTAGGGAATCTGTAAGGGGGTATATGGGAGAAATCTTCAATCCTTTTCCTAAAAGCTTTTTGATAACTGAAATAAAAGTAAAAGGAAACCTATGAATGTGATTAATTTTTATGAAGGTTGATTTATGACAGAAATTGATTTTTCCCTAAGGAAAGACATTTCTGGTTTTTATTTATTTATTTATTTTTTAGATTTCTAAATTTATTTTAGAGAGAGAATATACAGGGGGAGGGGCAGAGAGAGAGGGAGAGAGAGAGACTCTCAAGCAAACTCGTGCTGAGTGCAGATCTCAAGGTGAGGTTCAGTTCCACAACACCGAGATCATGACCTATGCCAAATCAAGAGTCAGGCACTTAACCAAATAAAAGCCAGGTGTAAAGTTAAAAGGTAGCTTTGTGAAGAGGCTCATATAGTGAACAATGGAGACCTGCCAATAACCATGTGAGTGAGCTTGGAAGCAGATTTCCTCCCCTAGTCCCAGTTGAACCTTCAGATGAGACCACAGTGCTGATGAACCACCTCATGAAAGACCTTGAGCCAGAGGCACCCAGTTAAGCCTTTTCTAGATTCTTTTTTTTTTTTTAAAGACTTTATTTATTTGACAGAGAGAGAAATCACAAGTAGACAGAGAGGCAGGCAGAGAGAGAGGGGGAAGCAGGCTCCCCGCCAAGCAGAGAGCCTGATGCGGGGCCTGATCCCAGGACCCTGAGATCATGACCTGAGCCGAAGGCAGAGGCTCAACCCACTGAGCCACCAGGTGCCCCAGCCTTTTCTAGATTCTTGACCCACAGAAGCTGAGATAATAAATGTTTATTGTTTTAAGCAGCTAAATATT
The DNA here is from genome assembly GCF_010015895.1 of Lontra canadensis. NCBI lineage: Eukaryota > Metazoa > Chordata > Mammalia > Carnivora > Mustelidae > Lontra > Lontra canadensis. The sequence continues at coordinate 21,659,611 of NW_022631000.1, forward strand.
GGAGCAGTTTGTTATACAGCATATGTAACTAATAGATAAGCAATAGATAACTAATACAAGAGGTTACACAATTGGGAACATACATTTTTCCGCCTTATTCTAAGGCAAATACTGGCATAATTTCTAGCACATTTCTAGTCTTGAGCATTGAATGTATGTTCATTCATGCTACTAAATATTACTAATGGATTTTTTAAAATTCTTTAAAAATATTGTGGCAGTTGGGGGAGGTAGGTAAAAATCATGTCACATGAAGATTGAGGTGGTATGGGTGCTGCTTTTTAGGGTGTGAGTGGAGTTGTGTGGAAATAGACATGCTTTCCTTGTTCTATGTGACCCTGAAGAGTAGAGCAAAATGCAATGACTGGAAGTTGCAGGCAAGCAGGTCCTGGCCCCACTGAATTTTGCTTATATTTCAATAAAACACTAAGAATAAAAGTCATGTCAACTGCTTGACTCCAAAAATTAAATCTACATATGAAGGTTATCTGCAAACAATGAAAAATTCTACTGTCTGTGTAAGATGGAATTGTGGGTGACCTTTTAAAATTGTGGATGATTTCTAAAGTTATTATTTTTCCACATTATTCTTTATGTCATTATATTGTCTTTGCAATTAAAATGAAATGTATTAGAGGAAAGGAATGCTAGACACTGTGTATTGTTAGAATATTTCCTGTTTTGATTTGTCACTGTGTCTCCAGCTGACCATGTCCTTTCTTCACAGAGAAATGTCTGATGATCCCAGGCAACACCCTTTCTTCAAAACCATCAATTTTGCTCGCCTGGAAGCTGGCCTAGTTGAGCCCCCATTTGTGCCAGACCCTTCAGTGGTTTATGCCAAAGACATCGATGAAATTGAAGATTTCTCTGAGGTTCGGGGAATCGAATTTGATGATAAAGATAAGAAGTTCTTCCAAAGATTTGCAACAGGTGCTGTCCCTATAGCATGGCAGGAAGAGATTATAGAAACGGGACTGTTTGAAGAATTGAATGACCCCAACAGGCCTACAGATTGTGGGGATGGTAATTCATCCAAGTCTGGTGTGTGTTTGTTATTGTAAGTTGTTCTCTCCACCAGATGGGCAGCAGGAATCTCACTGACATAATCCCCCCAAATTTCCTAACACATGAAAATCTGTTGATGAGGACTGATCAGTCAGGAGGGGCATTTCAACCACAGAACAGTTCAAAGGACAGGTGAGCTCACCGCTAGGACACATTTTTCTCCCCTCTTCTCCCCCTCCCTTCCCGCCTTTTCCCTGCTCTCCCCTCTCTCCTTCCCTTCCTTTTCTCTCCTATCTTCTCTCCTCTCCTTCTCTCCTTTCTTCTTTCTCTCTCTCTCTCTTCCCCCCCACTTCTTTCTTCTTTCTCTCTTTTTTCATAAAGATGAGTAAAGTCTCAGTTTTCATGAGGCCTGGGAAAAGGAACACTCAGGTTTATTTTGATAAACTAAAAGCATGAGCCCTCCACCATCATGTCCCTGAAAATTACACAAAGTCCTAGGAATAGAGAGTGGAACGTTGTGGTATACCCAGAAAATGAGCATTTGCAATTCTTGGTAAATAACCATTTTAGTTTTTCTTTGTTTATATCCTTTTTCCCTTCATCTTTCAGTATTTCTTCTGCTTCTGTACTTATAAAGGATTTGGAAGCTTGAAATAAATGTTCCTCATATTCTCCCCCCTAAAAAGAAGTGGATTGTAATATTTTGGCAATATTTTAAATTACAGAATAATTTTTAATTTACTGAGAGTCTCTTTTTCATATTTTTGAAATATTTTACCATTATAATGTTGAAGCATTTTAAATGGAAACATTCATGAGATCTGTGAATTAAGGTGTTCTATAAGTTGAGTCTGCTTACATGCATTTTTTCCACATGCCATTGGTTCCCAAACTTGCTGAACTTTAGAATCACCTAGGGATCTTTTAAAAATACCAATGTCTGACTCCTACCCCCATATTTTAACTGATCTGGGATGCAGCCCCGGCATCTAGATTTTCAAAAGCTCCCCGGATACTAGTGATGTGTGGCACATTTGAGAACCAGAGCCATGTAAGCAGAAACACTGTTATGTATGGGTTCTTGCTCTGGTTGCTCAAGGTTTCAGTTATACATTTGACAGCAACTTTTCAAATACCCCCCAAAACATGTAATTTTTGCAATTGCAGTATATATGAAACTGAACATCATCTGTATTCATCTTGTAGACTTTCCTGTCCTTGTACGCTTTAGTTATTCACATACCTTGTGAAGTAGACACTTGGCTATTTCAAGACCTGAAGGAGAAACACAGCCTTCAGCAGCTGATTTAAACAAATGGTAGCTGTCAGTTCAAGTGGCTGCCCAGCCAGCACCTTACTATAGAATTAGCACTTCTCAAGACCACAACCAAAGTGAAAATTCTAAGGGTGCAAAAAAATATTTTGGCACAATTATAAATCCTGAGGTGATTATACTTAAAGAAAAAAAAAGGGAGGCACATTATTGGCTCATCTGGTAGAGCATGTGACCCTTGATCACAGGGTCATGAGTTCAAGCTCCATGTTGGGCATTGAGCTTACTAAAAAATAATAATAAAATACAAAAATAAAAATAATAATAAAACGAAATTTTAAGAAAGGATAAAAAGGATCTATGTGTGCATAAGGAAATCTCACTTGTGCCATTGGTGATGAACCTGGCTGAAATCATTTTAAAAGTTTTATCTCTTGAGTACAGGAGCCAAGAGTTGCAAAAACACCAGTCAAAAAGTAGTTGGTTAACTGGAACCCAGCCAACAGTAATCCTCAATTACAAGACAGCATTAGCCCTATCCTGCACAGTAAGTAAGAAGCAAGAAATCCTCTCGGGCTTGAGTCGTGGGTTCATGCATCTACTACTGACCCTCCTGCTCATTCTCTATCCTCAGCAACTCTTGATGCTCCAGATCCTGCCCTGGAGATACTGCAGAGTCCCGAGTCATCAAAGCAGATACAGGTGTGTCCTGCAGATTCTTTTTCCTAAGGCAAGAAAGTAGATTAAAATTTTATAAAATCTGTAACAAGTCTATTTTAACAAAAAACCAAATTCACCATTAACAGAGATCCAACTGACCAGAGCATTCCAAGAGTAAGAGGTCTTAGTATTTAGCTTTGTAATTAGACATTTAAAAGTAATGTGTTACTGCATTGGTTCCATAAAGTGAATGTCTACTGCTCTTGATAAACTTTAATACAAATCTGTGTTTCATTTCTTAGAACTAACTCAGGAAAGTAAATTGAGTAAGATAACTATATTCAAACAATCACCAAGTAAATATGTATTGAGCTAAATTACACATTGAGCCCCATCCTGGGCATTTAGGGGACACCACAGAGAAATAAGACAGTTGTCTAAGAGAGGCCATATGGTATAGGGTAGAATGCAGACTCCTGTCATTGTTATTATTCACATTTTAAATGAGAAACTGGGGCACCTTGGTGGCTCAGTCTACTGAGCATCTGGCTTTTGATTTTAACTCATGTCATGATCTCAAGGTCATGGGATCGAGCCCGGAGTCAGGCTCTGCAGTCAGTGGGGAGTCTGCTTGGGATTCTCTCTCTCTCTCTCCCTCTGCTCTCCTCCCCTGCTTTCTCTCTCTCTGAAATAAATCAATCTTCTTAAACAAATGAGAAACTGAAGCTCAGTGATATTCTGTAGTTTGTCCAAGATCACACAGCTTTTCAGGGGTGTAGCAAAGACTAGAAATAATGGATATGAAACACATAGCACATGAGTTGCATATAGTAGGGCATAATAAATTGAAGACTGTGGTCAATAGGTAGCAGCAGGTCAAATGATTCTAGGTCAGGGAACAAACTAGTATGAGCTAAACTTGGCCAACTTAATTAGAAGTTCCAAAGGAGGTGAGAGAAGGAAGAGAGCTGGGTGCCGGGGAGCAGTTTAAAGGAAAGTTTTTATACACAATGAAAGAAAAATCTAATTAGAATAAATGGAGACATTGGAGTCCATCCCAGGCCCCATCCTTATCACATGCCAGGTACAGGACCTACCTGGGGCACAGCAGAGGGAAAGAGGCTTCCGGCTACAAGAGTGGGTTATGTGAGGGACAGACCTGATCAGGTAGATTAAATATCAGATATGGAGAGAAATAAGTGAATGCAGAACCATCTGCTCAGGTCGTGGGTGGAATTCAAGTAAAGACTTAAGTAAGACGAAACCAGATGTCTCACCAAAGGAAGAAAGTGATTTTTGAAAGGGGTGATGCTTGCTTATTTTCCAAAAGTGAAAATGAGCTTAGTTTTTTATAGAAAGTTTCATAAACATAATGAAACATCAGGGAAAGCAAATACATATATGAGTGAGGTATTCGACAAAGAAGAACCAGAGTGAAGTCATCTTTATTCTTCCAGTTTGTCAGGGGTTATCTGGAATGTTTGTTTTCTACAGGAGGAGATGGGTTTAAAGGAGATGGAGAAGCTATGGGAAGGGACATAGAGGCAGAAGGTACACATGAGGTTTTCATAGAAAACAGTGATGAATTATTGAGTTTAAGATTGTGTCCCATGAAGAGATGAAAAATATTCTCAGTTGTTTATTTTCAATATCAGATTGAAGATGTTTCTCATTTAGGTGAACAGGCATGGAGGTGAAAATTCAATTAATTGGGCTTCTTAGGAACTGCATGTCTTGAAATCATGAGAGTCTATCAGATCAATTTTTTAAGATTATTATATTGTATGTATCATGAAGGCAGTTTAATAATAAGACTTGATTTATGTAAATTGGCCATGAAAACTAGTGAAAATGCATAATCCTTGCTTCTTAAAGAGTTGTCCTGGACAGTTTCAAATCTTAAGAATTTTTTTTTTAATGACACGAGGGGAAAAAAACAGATGCAAGAATGGAGGACGGGGTGGGATGCCAGAAAGACCGTATTAGCCATTTTGATGATCAAAAAATTTTTCAAAGACTTACTGATCATCTAGACTAGTCATCAAGACTTTCTTGGACTATCTAGGAAAAAAAAATGCAGTTATTTCGGTTTAGTTATTTGTTCAATACATATTGTTACCTGCGTGTGCCAGGCTCCATTTTGGTTTAGGGAGAGATGCTTGGTTTTCTCCCTTTAGGATTTTTAGATTGAAAAGTGCTTTTGTTGCCCCTGTGTGTCAGTAAACCTTTGTATCTCTCTGGGTGGAGATGAGTTTTGTTCTTCTCACTTCTTCTCAGGTTTTCTGTACTGACCACATTTTTATTTTAAAAATCAGGAAAAAGTATATCATTAAAGCAAAGCAAGGCCAGTCACAGCTGGACCCCTTTCTGGCTGATGGGTATCAGCCTGGATCCTAGGAGTAAAGACCTGACTCCTGGTCCAAGCCAGCAGAATCTCCTTGGACAGAGCCAGCAATTGGTGCCTAAGGTTAGGCCAGATTATTGGTTCCACAATCTAGACCATGAACTGTGGTGGCTCGTGGTGAGGTTTTACTAAATCTCAGGGAAATGAAAGCAAGTACAATGCAGCAAAGTTTCTCATGCACTATTTACTTCAAAATATCTTTTTATGCAGCAGCTCTTTCTGCCATGGGTCCTACCCCCATGCTTTAGTAAAATCACCTTTTTGCACACACTCACACACACACACACATAAAAATCTTTTTATGCAGAAGTTGGTATTTGGGACACCTGGGTGGCTCAGCTGGTTGGGCTGCTGCCTTCAGCTTGGGTCATGATCCCGGGATCCTGGGATGGAGTCCCACATCCAGCTCCTTGTCCAGCAGGGAGCCTGCTTCTCTTTCTGCCTCTGCCTGCCACTCTGCCTAATTGTGCTCTCTTTATGACAAATAAATAAATAAAATAAAATTAAAAAAGCTGATATTTGACAAAAGTAAAATTGGAGACCCTCTGGAGCCCCTCCCTCAAATTTTTTTTGAAATTTTACGGACCTGTGACATCTCAAAATCTGGGAACCCTTGGACCAAATGACCTTGAACACTCTGATTGTAAGGAAACATTAGTGCTTCCCTGGAAAACTGATGCATTGCCTGGAGGAGGATATGCAAACATTTTCTGTAAAAGACCAGAGTGTAAATATTTTAGACTTTGCAAAGGGCAACTACTTATCTCTTCCTTTGTAATAGGAAGGCAGCCACAGATAATGCACGGAGAAATAAGTATGGCGGTGTGCCACAAAGTTTTATTTATTAAAAAAAAAACCAGGTAGTAGGACTACATTTGGCCCACAAACTGTAATTTACTGATCCTAGTCATAAATTATCTTACTACTAAACTGAAGAGGTTATCTGACTCTAAAGGAGCTATTTTACAACTCTATAAACTACATAACTAATGAGAATGCAAAATAAATCTTGTCTATAGATATGCAAATAACACCGCGGCCCCGCCCACCCCTTAGTTGGTCAGAGCTGAGATAACAAAGTATTGCAGACTCAGTGGCTTGAAAACCAGAAATTTATTATCTCACAGTTCTGGAAGCTCCAAGTGCAAGATCAGAGTGTCAGTGGGGTTGATTTCTTTTGAGGCCTCTCTCCTTGACTTCTACAACACTACTTTCTCCTGTCTGTTCATGATCTTCCTGCTGTGGGTCTCTGTGGCCTAATTTCTTTTTAGAAGGACAGCTGTCACACTGGATTAGCGCCCATCCTAGTGGCCTCGTTTTAACTTAATCACCTCTTTTAAAGACCCTATCTTCAAATACAGTCACTGTCTGAGGTACCTGGGGGTTAGGACTTTAACATAGGAATTTTGAGAGATACGACTCAGCCCCAAACTAGTTTATGTATTTGCTCATTCATTTCAACATTCCTTTACTGCATAGAGATTATGGGTTTTTATTACTTTTTTTCAACTGGTTGTAACACCAGTTTCCTCACGAATGAGTTAAATAAAAATCTTTAACATGTATTCATTTTTATTTCTGTATGACAGTCATTCATGATTTTACCCTTTTTTTTTTTTTTTGGAGGATTATGCATTGACACAGCTCAGAATGTCATAATGCCATCAAAGAACCTGAGACATATTTTTGAAATTCTGCTTCCATTAAAGGAAGTTCTCACCAAGAGCCATTTCTCTTTTTTTTCCTCTTATGAAACACACAGCAGAAAGAAGAGCCCCTAAACAGAGGGCTGGTGGGAGTGGTGGCATGCCCAGAAAGCAGCTAGCATTTCCTCAGCAGTCTGGTTGAGGTGCGTGGGGCCAGCTGACTAGTATATATTTTTAAACCAATTCTCCTCACCCTGCCTCTCCCATCTGCACTGCCAGTTGTCAAGTACATTCCTGCCATGCCCATACTTCCTGCATGCCGCAGGAGACGCTGTTGGGGAAAGAGAGGCAGAGAGGAGAAATCTGGGTGCCAGAAAAACCAAGAACAGCTTCAGAGGTTCACCTGCTAGTGAAGAGTGTGCCGAGCCCCCAAGCCCTCAAGGCCATCGCTGCAAACAGGCATTCCACTGACACACCCAGCCGAGGGCACCCTTGTCAAGTCCCTGTACCAAACACTCCCCTGCAGGGTTTTCCAGGGCAAATGCAGGATGTCCAGTTACATTTGAGTTGCAGAGAACAAATTAATTTTTCTTCTAGCATCATTAGATCCCCAATGTTGCACTGGACATACTTACACTAAAAAATTATCTATTGTCCATGAGTATAGATAATCAAGTAAGAATAGTCTGTGGCCAGGATGAGAGAAAATACAGGAAAACTGACCCAGGTCCTGGCTCACAGTCAGAGCTCCACCTGGGTTAGCCTGAATCTATCAATTCTGTCCTCCAGTACAGCTTCTGCAAATTATTTTTGTCTGGTCCACACGTGTGCTCGCTCCCACTTGAGGAGTTGGCCAGGTGGTGTTGCCAGCATCGCATCACCAGTGCTGCTGCAAATAAGAATAATGCAATAAAAGTTTCCATTTACTGAGCACCTACTATGTGCCCACTATGTCCACTATGTACTTGGCACTTTTGTGTATTACTCCCAAGGCTCACAGTCATCCTGTGAAGTAGGTATTATTTTCTGTATTTTATTGATGAAGAAAAGAAAGCTCCAGAGGTTAATAAGCTTCTCCAAGTACACAGTTAAGTTCTGAGTAAACCCACGGCCACCTGACAACTCTTGGCTTTGAGGTCACTGGTTTCCCCAGGCAGGAAATGCCTCTGTCCCTAGTCCCTGAAATGTCTCCTGTGGAGCTCAGAGCAGACTCAGTGGACCCAACCCGAGGAAGAAATCATCTTTCTTTCTTCTTTTCTTTTTCTTTCTTCCTTTCTTTCTTTTCTTTCTTTCTCTCTCTCTCTCTCTCTCTCTTTTTCTTTCTTTTTAAGATTTTATTTATTTTTTTGGTCAGAGAGAGACACCGTGAGGGACGGAACACAAGTGGGGCAGAGGGAGAGGGAGAAGCTGGCTTCCTGCTGAGTAGGGAGCATGATGCAGGATTCTATCCCAGGACCCCGGGATCATGACCTGAGCCAAAGGCAGATGCTTAATGACTGAGCCACCCAGGTGCTCCACGGAAGAAATAATTTCTAAGAAACATTCTGTAGGCTCTAGGCGGAGTGGCGGGGCTGGGACTAGAGTGAGGTAAGCAAGGTGCCTGGGGCACAAGATTGAAGGCCACATTCAGTCTCTGGGGCACACAAGTACAACATGGAATGTGCACAAAAACCGAAAGTGAATGCTCCAGTCATGCACCTTGGACCTTGCATTTCACTCGCCCAGCTTCTGGTCTTGTGGGCTAATGGCTCAGGTGCAGATACTTAGAAAAATCCTTTTGAAACTACATTTCTTTATTTCTTTGTCTCCTCAGAAATAATCCTGTACATTCATTCATTCATTCAACAAATACTAATTCAGGGTTTACCATGTACTAGGCCTTGTTGTAGGGGACAGGAATTGAGCCCAAGACAGACCATGCCCATCCTGAATTCCGCCCCCCCTCATTTGTCCCCATGAGCCAATGTGGATCAGTAATTTTTCCTGCTTCCCTTTAGTTGATGCCAAGGACCAAGAAGCATAATGCCTAAGGGGAATTGAAGAACCAGAATCCAGTTTTCCCTCTTCTTTTCCTCTTTATAAGAATTTCTTCCAGGTTTATGCTTTAAAATCCTTGTTCTTAAAAAGCTGTGCAATTAAGACTTGTAAACTCCTTATAACATCTCCCTTAAAGTGGAAAGTTACAGGCAGGCTAAAAGACACATCCAGACTGGATCTCGGTGAATGTTTTTCTTAACAAATGCCAGTGGAATGAAGGGGAGAAGGCTGCTTGGGCACATGTCATAACTGGTAACAAAGCAGACAATGGTGAAATAGCAACTCAACCAAACAAACATTCGGATGCCCTTGTCTGCACCCTGCTTCCTGGGGAGTGGTGTGCCCTCCGGCCCTCGCCTTTGCTTGGTTATGTTCTGGGCTTGGCCCATAAAACAGAAGAACAGATACTGCAAGGCAGAACTTTGCCCAGGCATGTGGAATTTTCACTATTACTTTATGTGTCTTCACTGGCAACATTTCATAGTCCAGCATTTGAGCAGTTCCTTCACTTAGTTCTGACATGCAGTGTGTGGACTGGCCAGACATCTTGCCTCTCCCTCCCACAGTCCACTCTGTCACTTTATCACTCGCCCTGCCCTACCCCCCCCATGTGTGGGGATGCAGAGAGGAAGTGAAATAAATCCCTCCATTTGATTTTGGAAGAGGAGTTAAGAAGAAGAAAGAAACCATCAGCCTACATCTGGATTCTCTGAGAATTTATATGACCTCCTGTATCTGCTCACCTTCTCCCACCAGCCATCCCCCCCTTTTTTTTCCTGTAGTGGAGAAAACTCAGCTAATTCATCTCAGATGTTACATTAAGTTGAAAATTTTCTTGTGTGTAACACTGGAGACACAGAAGGAGCCAATTGCTTTTCACCTCTACTGCCCATTAACCGTCTTGCCCAGTAAAAAGGACTACAGGCCAACATTACTTCACACAAGGAAAAAGGAACAGTGGAGAAGACAATGAGCAAAATGCAATTCTAACTCAAAGTTAACTTTCAGTTATACGCCCATGCCAAAGACTGACTTGGGGAGAATGTGTGTGAAGTCCCCTTTGGAAAAAATCCAGAAGGAATGTTGGACTAGTTCTTCCCTGTTTAAAGGTAGCAATATTGTGTCATGAGGACAGACCTGCCCTTGGCCCTGCAGTGTACTGGAATGATGGTGCATACGTCTTCTTGGGGGACCTTACCTTGGTAGCTTGAATTAGGCCATGGTGGGTAGATCTGCAACCCAAAAAACAGCAAAGCCCACAATTCAGGGTTTGTTTTCCTGGAGAGTGGATTGTTAAGCATTTATCAGCCCTTCACTGACTTGCCCCCAAAATGAACTGTGGTTGGTTAGTTATGACTCTGTCCAGAATCTGGCAAGGTCTACCCCAAGCTTGGTTCCATTTTTAGGAGGTAGACAAGGTCGTAGGGGAGAAACCAACTAGAGCGACAAGTCATAGCCCATGGAAGATATTCACCAGACAGAAAGGCTAAGAAATGTCAGGGAAAGCTGGATACAAAGCTACCAATATCTAAAAGATGAGAGTAAGAGAACATGAAAGCCAGGGGAAAGGACAAGAACCAGAACAACAACTGAAAAAAAAAAAAATACAGAGATAGGAAAACAGACTGAATGGTCTCTAAACTCACTGCAGAAATTTTACCTAATGTCCTGATAGCTTGAATCATCACTCCACAGTGGGGGTTCAGTAAAAACATGATGAAGTTCATGTTGGCATGTGATTCATTTGAGTAAAGTTACTTCACATTAATGGGATCTGCCACCTTTTCCATATGCACTGACTTTAAGCAAACATGGTCCATTTACCTACAAAAGTATAAAACAGAGAGTTACAAGAGTCCCCTATAGGCTCCCATGAAAGACTTCCTTCTAATGAGAATGCTGTCCTTCAGGCATAAACACCACTCCAAGCACCTGCCACACACCTAAGCCTTAGACCCCAAACCTATAATTATGAGATGCTGGGCTGCTGAACATCACTGAGAAGACCTTGAAACTCCCTCCTGCCCTGAAGTTTCCCCTTCTAAAAGATCTGAGATTGGAGGATCAGGTATAGCAACATGTGGTAGGCTGAGTAACAGCCCGGAAAGATATTCGTGTCCGAGTTCCCTATAAATGCTATATGGCAAAAGAGGCTTTGTAGATGTGATTAATTTAAGGACCTTGAGATAAAGAGATGATCCTTCATCAATAATCACAACTCTCCTTCTAAGAGGGATACAGGAGGCGGTCAGAGAAAGCTGAGCCACACAGAGAAACTTAGGTCATTGGTGGAGTCATGCACACTGAAGAAAAAGGGCCACAGGCCAAGGAATAAAGGAAGTCACTAGAGACTAAATAAAACAAGGAAATGGATTCTTCCCAGATCCTTGAGAAGGAACCAGCTCACAGTCAACACCTTGACTTTTAAGCCCAGTGAAACCCTTGGATTTGGGATTTCTGGCCTCCAGAACTATAAGAGAATAAATTTGTTTTATTAATTTTGTGGTAATTTATTACAGCAGCCATAGGAAACTAATACAGGGTGTAGCATATTTTTCCCAGCCTTGGAATTAAAGAATTTTCTGAGGCCTTAGGAGAGTTAAGAAAACATAAGGTAAAATTATTCTACAATAGGGTAACTATGAATTTCACTAATGAGCAGACCATGTCCCCTGTTCCCTAATCCTGACCTTCACCCTGCCCCAGGTCTTCTACTTTTTGGGCTTTTTAGAGGAAAAATATGAGAGGAAGAAGAAAGGGGTTATATATCAGTCTTCCCCAAAACTCTCTCTCCTTCTTCCTTGCACACAGATGCCAAATATTTCTGAGGGAAGCCACATGCCCTTACCTAGAGGATGGATTTTGATTGGTCTTTTTGCCAGTAATTGGTCTAGGCATGGTCATGTGACCTCACCCCGACCAATGAGAGTAAACAGCTGTTTGTTGGGCTGTTTTCAGACGGATTTTCTTGGCTGAAGTAAGAGAGAGACATGTAAAAAAAAAAAAAAGCCATTTCTGACCCCTTCCTTTTTTAATGTTTGTTGTGTTATAAAAGTTCAATGATGCTTTGCCCTGAGGCAGCCATCTGCAACCACAGGGCATGGGCTTGAAAAGAAGAGCTACCACAAGGAGGCAGAGCGGCAAGATGGAAGGACCTGGGTTTTTGATAACATCACTGAGCTGTGACACCTACTGAGTGACTGGCCTTCTTTCAGACATCTTAGGATGATTGTAACCTCTTTAGTGTTTAGATTTGCACTGACTGTCAAGTTTCTGATTACTAGCTGCCAGGCACATTTAAAGAATAAAAGAGGGAAGGAGAAAGGAAAGGAAAGCCAGAGGAATGCATGTCAGCCTTTGCAGAAGTGAGCTGTCAAGTCTCCAGCTGTTGCCAAAACTGAGAGTCCCCGAAGTGGACCGGAGGACTTCCTGTGGGGGCAGGGGGCTCCCAACACAGGTTTGGCTGGTGAAATGACGTTTGTGTATTGCCTGCTTGCCTCAAATCCCTTCTCAAACCCTGGGGCCAGTTATCCAAATGACTGACAGACGGTGTTACTTAGCGCACCAGCACCAAAACCATGAGAAAATCATGTGATAGCAAATATCACAGTAATCATAAGAGAAATTCATTTTTCCTTAACTTCCTTACCCTAATACAGAATTTGATGTGATTTGGATTTGGATTACATATGGTAAGAGGCACCATATTTTTGGTGCTCCAACTCTCAAGCAGTGAAATCAGAGAGTCATTAATCGTACCAGACTTAGGGCCAGGCTGCTTATGTTTGAATCCTTGTTCTGTTATTCACTGGTTGTCCAACCGTGGGCAAGTTGCTTGGGTGCTTTTGGTCTCAATTTCCCCATCTCTAAAAAGGTAATGATGCTAGTAAGAACACCTTCCTCTTAGGGTTTTTCTGAGGCTTAAATTCATACTTATATATAACATTTAGATAGTGCTTGGCACAGAGCAGATGCTATATGTTTATAAGTTGCTGCTGTTATAATTAGTGTTAGAACCTCTCAATAGCTCAGCATGGTCCCCTTGGTCACAGGGAAATGACTAGAGCCAAGGTCCATCAGACAGAGACCTCCCCTGGTTGTATGACTGAGAGCTGCGGGACCCGTCCCTCTCTCGCTGAGAGGCTTGCGCTGACACGCCTGGGATTCAGGTCAGCGGCATGAGAGTGATAAGCCCAAGGCCCTAGGGACACTCTGCATCCATCAGCCACCTATATCTCTGTCTGCACTGCAGGGGCACTGCACTCACAAGAGCCAACGGTTCCCCACATTCACTTGTCAGAGGTGGGTTGCCGACACTTGCACCAGAAGCTAGTCTTGACTGAGACATTTGCCCGATGAAGTTCTGGCCTCGGTCTGTGCAGAATTGCTCTTATTTGCTCCTGATGTGATTAAAAATGGCAAGGCTTTGGACCACTACCAATACTGAACTAGTTTTCTTATTATCTGGCCGGTAGTTGGAGTGCAATGAAAAATAATTCCTCTTATACAGTCTTGAAAAAAATTTTAAGTCATTTTTTCCTATTAAAAATACAAGGTGAAACAAAATTGGTCATAAGCTAATAATTGCTGATGTCGTTGGGCACGTGGCCACAGTGGGAATGGGGGTGGGGTAGCTATCACAGTTCTTTCTCTTTTTGTTTTAATTTCTCCTAAACAAATAGTTCAGAAAAAAGTACATGTTTATTGTATAAAATTGATTTAAAAAGAAAAGGAAAATACCAATCACTATCTTGAGATTAGCACTGTTTATATTTTGGTGGCTATATTTAGTGGACTGGTAATAGATTTGGTTCATTTGGTGGATTTTTGGTGGGTCAGTCTACCTATCTAACATCTATGTACGTCTATGTTCATTTTTAACCCTTCTGGGATCATGATGTATATATATTGTTTGATAATCTGTTTTTTCACTTAACAATATATTGTAAGCATCTTGCCATGTCAAAAAAAATTCCTTGTTAATCATATTTACTACTGCATTTCATTACAGGGATGCACCATATTTTGTCTACCCAATCCTGTTTTTATCATCAATATTTTCCAGTTTTTCCTTATTATAAACAATCCTGTAATGAACATCCTTGTGGCTAACTTGCAACATCCTTTACTATTTATCATTGTCCTAATATAAACTCCTAGAAGTGAAATGTTGAGGTATAAATACTTTTAAGGCTTTTGATAAATATTGCCAGATGATCTGCAGAAAGGTTATGCCGGGTTGTACTCCCAGGAGCCCCGGGTTGTGATCTTCTGATAAGATAATAGAAGACTAGCGGCACCAGAGACGGGTGGGCAGCTACCTCCTCAGCCTGTCTTTGCTGGGTTGCCTTGTGTCAAGGACAGGTACTACTTGTAGGCCTCAATTCTTCCATTAAGAAAACGTGAAGAATGTTATTCGAGGCTTTGAAAATCAGTTTGGAGCTTATCTGGACAACGCCCTCATTTCATAGATAGGAAAATTCAGCCCCAAGATTGCACAGCTAATTAAAAACTTTCTGGAATTTCTGTGCTACAGAAGAGCTATTGTGATGTTGTAGCCCTGATGACAATAATAGCTAACATCTGTGGAGCGCTTACTCCGCTTTCCATGAATTAATCATTTGATCCCTCCCCAGCCCCATGGTGTTGGTACCACTATATGCTCATTTTACATTTAAGTTAAGGGGACACTAACAGGGGAAGTAACTAGACAAAGGACACATCACAACTACTTTGAGAATCCCAGGTTCAAATCCAGGTAAACAATGTCCAAAACCCAAATGTAACCACAGATTGTGGAGCACATCTGTTAGTTTTGATCATGGAAGGGAAATTTAATCTATAGTCCCTTTCAAGCCAGGCTGGTCCCCACCCAGTTTTCCAAGTGCACACATGTGACTGGAATCTTGTCCCTATAATACACCCCACCTACCCTCATGCCTGTCACTGCTCACCTCCTCACAATGGAAGCATTTTTTTTTTCTTACCAAACTGCATTTTTGTAAACTTCTTTTCTGATCAATGATAGAAACTACTATTCTTTTTTTTTTTAAGATTTATTTATTTTAGAGAGAGAGCAATAGAGCAAGCGAGAGCATAAGTGGGAGGGGCAGAAGGAAAGGGAGAGAGAATGAGAGAATCTCAAGCAGATGCCGCACTGAGATCAGAGCCTGACACGGGGCTTGATCCCACGACTCTGACATCATGACTTGAGCCAAAACCAAGAGTCGGACACTTAACTGACTAAGCCACCCAGGTGCCCCAAGAGACTGTTATCCTTAAGCCAACCCTTTCTGGGTACAATTTTTGCGATTTCCTTCTCCTTAATCTGGTCAGAGTTGGAGGTCCAAATTTTAGCTCCTCAGTAGTATTGGAAATGTCAAACGCCCACCAATTGTAAGTTGTGAGTAGTTACTAATTGACAGTTCTTCCTGGGGTCTTCCTGCCAGAAGAAAAGAGTCCTGGCGGCACCTGGACTATTATTTGCTTAAAACAATGAAAGTACTCACAATAGCAATGAGGGAAAAGTTACTGGGCTGGAAAATAATGTAACCCACAAATAATCCCCAGGTCTCTTTGGAGCAAACCAAGGCAGAATTTTAAAAGCTCTCTCCTTCTCGAGTCTTCCAAGGCAGCAAACATAATGAATTGTACTGCCTGGACAGGAACAACCAGGACTCAGCTGCAGAGCCAGTCTGCAGCCCTCACAGGAGCAAAAAGAACTACTTAAATAAGAGTCCTTCATTTCAACTTTTCCCCCCTTTCCAGCCCTAACCTACACTTAGAATTCTGAAAGAGAACATTGTCATTAAAGAACAGGACAGCCGCTAGCAGATTACAATCTTATAATATTGTTGTTTTTGCCAGAAAGGAGTACCCCACCTCATGAATCATCCAACCACTATTCTTTGTTTGGCTTTTTCTCAGCTCATTTCCTTACTTCTATCAATTGCCTTTTTTTTTTTTTTCCTGATTGAGGAAAAACCTCACTTCGGGTTAATCCCCTGTCCCTGGTGCCAAAGCCTGCCAGCCCCACAACCCAGGTGATGTAGGCTACATCATAATTATCTGTGGCAGGAAGGAGCAATGGCGGACAGGTTCCGTGGTGTCTGGGGGCTGTGAGCTGGGGGACAGAGAGCCTGGACACCGTTCCTTTGCTCCAGGGTGTCAGCAAAGCCAGCCACACACTCACTTGCCACAGGGTAGTCAAACCAGAGATATTGTCTTTACCTAGCTGTGTGTTCTGGTGGGCTGTTCTGGCAGAACTCAAAGGTTAATAGTGAATTGTTATTATTTCTGTCGGTGTGCACAGTGCCATCTGCAGCACCCAACATCACAGAACGTTGCGCCTGTCCCAGGATTACAGCTCCTCGACCCTTCTGCCGGGTCAGGCCAGCAGCTCGAAGGCTCTGAATCATTCCCAGGTTCTCTTCACTTTTCCCTCAATCTTTACCTCATCTCAGTGCTTCATTTCCATTCCTGCCTGTTGCCTTGCTCTTCAGTGGTTTCATTAGGATTTCTCAAAGTTCCTAAACCTGGGTCAGCCACTTTTTGTACTTTTTAAAACTCCCAAAACTTAGAACAAGTAAATAAACATTCAGAAACACCTTTCAGAGATACAGGTGACCCTCAGGAACATTCCACAGGCTGCACTGAATTCAAAGTAGATGAGGAGAGTTTGACTTTGAGAAGGGTGGGTTCTAGGCTGAATTTCAAAGAGATAAAGTACATATTCAAGAGTCTCTTCTTGTAAATAGTCACTATCGTGAATAAATTAACCTGGCTGAAAGACAGGAGAGGGAAATGGGTAAACATGTGGACTCCAGAATCAGACCTGCCTGAATTTAAATTCCACCTCTTACTAGCCATGTGACTATGGTCATATTACCTAAGGTCTCCCCATCTGTAAAATGGAGGTGATCAAAGTAGCATATCTCATAGGATTGTTGTGATGATTAACAATGTTTTTGTAATTAATTTTTTTAAAGATTTATTTATTTATTTTAGGAGGAGAGGGAGAAAGAGAGAATCTTAAGTAAGCTCCCCACCCAACGTGGAGCCCAAAGTGGGGTTCAGTCCCACCACCCGGTCCCAAGACCCTGAGATCACCACCTGAGCCGAAACCAAGAACCAGACACTCAACCAACTGAGACACCTAGGTGCCACTATAATTAATTATTTACTTAACAGTAAGAAATCATATAATGTACTTATAAAAGTGTCTGACACGTGGTAAGCACAGAGGAAATATTAATTATTAATATTTTCAGAGAATCACAAAGTGCCAGGAGGATATGAGTGATTTTGCTAATGAAACTTAGTCTTCTGTTCTTAGAGTTTTCCCAGAAGATGGGTTGATCTTTACCTCCTTAAATTTATATTTGCTGCAAGCAGATTCTGGACCTCCTAGAGTTTGTGGCAGCAATTGCATACTTATTAGCAATAAACTATAATTACCAAAGTTTGCCCTAACATTCTATTTATATATAATATAAGTAATATATATATCCTAGGTTTAATTGGATGTGCTAAGTATCTTCTAGGTTAAGTATCTTCCCAGGAATTTCCCTTTAGTCTCCTATGTCCCATGCTTGGGAGTGGTCTCCACAGGTCAAAAGGCAAGGTCATGATTTCCTCTTTTACCCATAGACATAAGGCAAGTGTTAAATTTTCCTGGGACACACACACTCGTACACACACACAATCTTACATTTGCATAATGCTGAACAGTTTGGTAAAAACTTTCAAATACACTTGCCTTCTATCCCTGGAATAACACTTTGAAATAAGTGGGGCAGCTCTTCTTGCCTTCATTCCTGAAACCTGACACTTAGAGAAGTTCCATGACTCAACTGTTAACCCCCCAGCCCCCTGTGATTCTATGAATTTTCACACCTCCTAGGCTGGTCTGTGCTGCCTTTCCGCCTACCATGACTCTTCTAGAAGGGTCAACTCCAATGCCATGCTCTGCGGCGATATGCCTTCTCTCCTAGCCCCTGTAACTTCTCCCTCCCCTGAGCTCCCAGGGAATACTTGTATCATAAGGGGACTGATGGGGGTTCCATAGGTGCAAGAGGGAACCACCCAGGCTTGAATCTCTGATACTTCCCTCGCTAGCAGGGTGACTTTGGTCAAGTCCAACCCAACCTGGGATCTGTGTCTTCTTCAATTAAATGAGAAAAGTATTTCTACCACTTATTATGTACATGCATCAGGCACTTTACAAATTAGCTCATTTATTTCTCCCCAAAGTTTGGGCAGATTTTGACCCCATACTATCTGACTTCCACCAATCTCTTTCTAATAGATTATCCTCTACCTTTTAAACTGAAATGATTCTTTTGTGATTCCTGCTGCCCTGGTCTTTGAGAAGGTTAAATAGGCAAGTATGTAAACAGCTTTGAGACTCAGTAGATGGGTTGGTCTCCTGGCTTCTCTGCCCCAGTCACTCAGTGTCACTTGCCGTCCACCAGTCTGGCCTGACAAGGTGCAGGCTCAGAGGGGTCCTCAACATGCATACAGATATTCATCACACACTGCACATACGTAATATTTGCAACAACTAGTGACCGATTCCAGAAAATACCTCAATCTTTGTAAACAGTTGCAATTTTTAAGCTGCGAAAAACAACACATTGTTAAAAAGAAAACCACAGGTCCAAGATGGAGTCACTTACGCTAGGCCAAGTCACCAAACCTGGAACTTTATACTCATCCAAACTGCACTTTCAACCTTTCGCAGAAATGTAGGCCTAACCGGTTGAAATTTTCTGGTCAGTACCAATGAGGTAATCTGTCACATGTGTTCCCCCTCCACCCCTAAGTAGAGATGAGGTAATCTGCATGTTAAGACCCTCTGTCCTCCCCACTCCCACCAAGGGAAAGTGACCTTTCCAGAAACAATTCTTTCTTTTCTTTTGCTAATAAGGTCCCTGCCCTGCCCTCCTGACTATAAAAATCTTCTATTTTGTACAACCTTTGAAGCTCCCCTCTATTTGCTAGCTAGGGTGCTGCCTGATTCATGAATCATTTAATAAAGCCAATTAGAGCTTCAAATATACTGTTGAATTTTGTTCTTTAACAATATATACCTAACAATTCACAAAACAAAAGAATGCAAGCTTTAAGAATTATCATAAAGTTGGAGCACCTGGGTGGTTCAGTGGGTTAAAGCCTCTGCCTTCAGCTCAGGTTATGATCCCAGGATCCTGGGATTGAGCCCTGCATCAAGCGCTCTGTGCAACAGGGAGCCTGCTTCCCCCCCTCTCTCTGCCTGCCTCTCTCCTACTTGTGATCTGTCAAATAAACAAAATCTTAAAAAAAAAAAAAAAAAAGAATTATCATCAAGTAAAAACCCATGTAAATACCCCCCAGGTCAAGAAATAGCTTATCACCAGCACCCAGAAGCCCCCCTCATGCTCTTTTCTAAACACAGCTCCCACTCTCTCTTGCAGAGTTAACCACTGCTCTTTCATAGAAATTACTTGTTTATTTTTCTTAATAATTCACTGCCCAGTAGGTATCCCTAAACACTATAGTTACATCTTACCTATTGTAGAACTTTATATAAATGGGGGCAGACAATATGTATTCTTCTGTGTTAGGCTTCTATCACCCAACATTATGCTTTTGAGAGCCACCCATATTCTATGTGAAAGAGAATTTTTCATTGCTGTATAATATTCCATGGCATGAAAAACTGTATATACCATCCAGCTGCTGTGGTTTATTTTAGATTTCCATTGTTTCATATATATACATGTATATATGTGTTTATGTATATATTACATGCATATATATGCGTGTGTTTATATGTATTATCATTTACTTAATCACTTTTACTGCAGATAGATATGGGGATCCCGCTAGTTTGGGGCTATGATGAATAATGGTGCCTCGAAGACTCCTAGTGTATTGAATCTACTGGTCTTTTTCTCTAATTCACTGGGGGGTTCCATCTCTCCACTGTCCATTTCTCAACACACACTACCCCACCCCTACCACTTTGCTTGCTGTTTAGCTTGGAAATGTTAATGCATAACAGTACATGCTGGAAACCAAAAGCTATTAAATAAATGGGAGGTCAGAGACTTTCCGGAGGCCTCCCTTCCTTTCGTCTTTAGATGTGACTTCTGATAACAATAGCAACAACAACAACAAAACGCTTAAAAGTATGAAAAGAATTCTTATCCATTTCCTCCACATCTTGGGGGGAAGTAGAGGAGAAAGTGCTGATCTTGTTGGTATTGCTGGTAAGGCTGGGCCTAGGTTCTTAAAGAGCTCAAGCAGAGAGGTGATTCCATTTCTGCACAAGGACAGGGCAGGCAAGGAGTGGCTGGGCTTCCTGCTCTCTGGGCTTCTGCTCCCATGCAGGGCATGCTCTACAGCCAGTTTTCAGATAATTTGGGTGGAAGGACAGTGAGACCAGTAGCAAAGGGGCTCATTCTAGCTGCAGACCATGTGAGAGGCTGGTTGGGCTATCTGGGCCATCAGCGTGAGCCATCAACCTGGCTCAGAGAAAGGGGGCCTCTGTCACTGGAGGGAGGGTCTCCTCTCCTGCTTATGTCAAGAGGTGCTTGAGTGAACACCACCACAGTGGAGAAGGTGTATCTGACCACATGGGCTTCTTCCTGGGTAGATCATATATGGAGGGCTTGATGTTGTTTACAGAGGACAAGGCTGGAGTAGAGTAAGACTTTTCTATAAGCCATGAACGAGCCCATGAATCTCTCTACCCAACTCACAGATTCCTGGGTCATCAGACAGAGACACTATCCAGCTACTGTGATTTATTTTGGATTTCCATTGTTTTAGTGTGCTGAACCTAAGGTGTTTTTTTTTTTGACAATACAATGCTGGCAGAAACATAATTTGTCCCATCTTTCTGGAGGACTATTTGGTAATAAGAATCAGAAGCTGGAAAATGTGCTTTCCCTTTGACCTAACAATTTTACTTCTAGGAAGCCATCCTAAGGGAATAATCAGAAATAGACACAAGAATATTCATCCCAATACTGTGTATAATATGGAAAAACTCCAGACAACAGACAACCCCCACAGCCACGATATGGAACCAGTTAAAGAGATCTCTTTTCATTCTTTCAGAAATGTTATCAAAGAATGTTTACTAGCATGGGATGATGTTAACTCATGATAACACAATAGTTAAGTGTCCTCCCAAAGGGAAAAAGACTGAAAAGATACACATCTTCATAGAAATATATCCCTGGATTCATATGTAATCACAGAATCAGTATATACTGTGTGTAGTATTTTCAAATCTTTATTTTCTTTAACTGCAGAAGTAATATTATGTCATTGAAAAAATTTAAAGTGAACACCACTCTCACACCATTAGTCAAGATCACTTCTTGGAGGAACCACTGTCCATAGTTCATTCTGACAGTTGTAAGAGCTTTACAGTTCACAAAACATTTCTTCATTCTCACAACAATCCCTGCGGTAGAGTAGTTTTATTTTCCCAATTTTTATAGCTGAAGAAACAGGCTCAAAATGTTTAAATCTGGAACACCATCACTGTTTTCTGAAATACAAAAGGTGGGGGCGCCTGGGTGGCTCAGTGGGTTAAAGCTTCTGCCTTCGGCTCAGGTCATGATTCCGGGGTCCTGGGATCGAGCCCTGTGTTGGGCTCTCTGGTCGGCGGAGAGCCTGCTTCCCTTCCTCTCTCTCTGCCTGCCTCTCTGCTACTTGTGACCTCTCACTCTGTCAAATAAATAAATAAAATCTTTTTAAAAAATAAAATAAAATAAAATAAAATACAAAAGGTGCATCAACATGAACAGTCATATCCGTGGCTGGTGCTACGCCACTTTGTAGCATCAGTTCTATGGCCCTCTGGAGTTTTTTGAGGTGATGGCCTTCAACCCCCTCATGGCACAGGAGTTCCTCTGCTCCACTCCGAGAGGTGGCCCTTCAGCCACTTCTTGCACATGCCCAGGGACAGGGCCCCTGCTTTCCATAGGAGCCTCTCACTTCAGGGAGCTAAAAACCCCTGCCTGCAACTTGAATTCTCTAGCCCTAGTTTCCTTCTGAGTCCAGGTGCAGCTGGTGAGTCCTGGCAGACCTGGCAGGGTATTTACCCAGAGGGCTAGAGGCAGCGTTCCAAGAGCGGAAATACAGTCATGATAAAGAAAAAAAAGAGCTAGACTACAGGTTGGACCAAGGTTCAGGTTTGAGAGGCAGCTTCTAGGCTCCAAACAGAAAAGGAGTCAAGTGGACTGGGGGCTGAAGAAATAAAAAACCAGTTTGGAAGTTGCCCGTAAGTTAGGGCAGGCATACTGGTATTGGACTGCTTCCCACAGCTAGCCCTGCCTCGAGCTGGGCTAGATACTGGAACGGTGCAGAAATCCCCTCACTCTTCCATGTAATGGCACTCCAAATATTTGTACCCCTGCCATCATGATTCACCTTAATCTTCTAAACACCCCTGCAAGGTTCTGATGTCCTTTCTCATACAATTAATATTTATGGAGATATGGTACATTGAATCCTTTCCTTGTTAATTTGGTCTTAATTAGCCACCATCACTGATCAAGGGAAGAATGTCCTATCCTACACTCTGTTCACTGGGAGTGGGACACAAGGGGCTTCACTAATAAGGGATGCATGAATGAGGGATGGTAGATAAACAAGCATTTGCTGTGTTATTCTCTCTGTCTTTCACTGAGAATATTCCAAGTCTCCTTAGAGGATGTGGGAGCACAGTTGCTTCCGCTCACACACAAACTACCATGCTAGCTAAATGGTAGCCTGGTAAGCTTCCCCTTTTCAGGAGCTATAGAGGAATCCCCTTTTACACTGGGTGACCTCCACTAATAAGGAAAGCAAAGACTCTTTAATGAAATGGCTAGTTGATCTTTAGCTCTTGCTCTTTCCTTCAGCCTCCTCCTAATTTAGTGGGATTATAAGGAAGTTTGTTGACTACAGAGTAAAATACTTGATACTGAGCCCCAAGTGGTCCTTTCTACACACACGCACATATACATCTGCCTGATGGGCAGTATCCAAATAAGATTGAATATGTTAACTTGATATTTGGCAAGACTAGTAGAAAATTCCAAGTTACATTCCTTTCACAAGTAAGAAAATAGAGAATATGAGACCTTGTGATATTCAGATTAAATATTCTAACCCCTATATTACTGATTTAAAGCAAACCTCCCAAGGGGCACATGGCTGGTTTAGTTCATGGAGCATGTGACTCTTGATCTCCAGGTTGTGAATTTGAGCCCCACACTGGGTGTAGAGTTTATTTTATAAAAATTTTCTTTAATTAAAAAAAACAACAACAAACCACCCTAAAGTGGAAAACGGTCATCAATGTGGCTATTTAGGATCTTGAAGACCAAAAACCCCCTAAGGAATTACTGGATTGAAGCCACGCCTCTCATCTTTATATTCAAGATATAGGCTAGTAAAAAAAAAAAAAAAAAAAAGGTATATGGTAGAAATAGAAAACTGTTACATTTATAAAAACATATAACTTTCAAATAATTTATTCATTCACTTATTCACTCATTTGGTTCTGAATGATAAAGAGCTGGCCATGCACAGATCTAAGAAAGAACATTCCAGAGAGAAGAAAGACTATTCCAGAAAGAGGAAACAGCAAGGCCAAAGGCTCTAAGCGCAATTGAGCTTGGGAGTTTCTGAGAAAGCAAGAGACGGGTAAAGCTAGAGTATAGTAAGATGACAAGAAGAGAGGTAAGGGAGGAACCAGTAGGAGTAGGCACCTTAATATAGGTCAAGGGAGAGGTCCAGACTGGAGATAGAAATTTGGAAGTCAGCAGCCAGTAGAAGGTATTTAAAGCCTTGAGATTGGAAGTGGACATCTACTGAGTATGTTCAAGCACTGGGATATGTCAACCATTATGAGATTCAGAATGATGAGGCTGGAGAGGAAAGGCTGGGAAATTGGAGAACTGAGTCAAATGAAGAAAGTGCTAGAAAAAAGAGAGAGGGATCCCGTGTGTCAGACACTGCTGCAAGTCTGGTAAGAATGAGGACTGAGAAATGCCAGGGGGATCTGGAAGCATAAAAACCCTGGGGATATTGGCAGGCACGATTTCTGCAGAGTAGAGGAGATAAAAGCTTGGCTGGCATGGACTCAAAAGAAGAGGAGAGGAAGTAAATGTAGATAATTCAAGAAGTTCTGCTGTAAATGGGGAGCAAAAAGATGGGACTGGGGTCAAGCAAAGTTTTTTTCAGATGAGAGGCATGGCAACATGTTTGCATATTGATGGAAACAATGCACCAGAGGGAAAAGCTGATAACGGTGCATACACCCCAGAGAAACGGGAACTGACAGCTACCAAAAGACACAAGATCGTTCACAGCCACTTTATTCACAATAGCTAAACACTGGAAACACCCCACATATCAACCAGTTGTTTTCTGGCTATCAATTGTTGTATAACACACAATCCCAAAACTTAGAGGCTTAAAATGAGAATATATCAGTATGATTGTATCTTATGGTTCTGTGTCAGGAAATCAGACCATGCACAGCAGAGACAGCTCATCATTGCTCTGTGGTCTCTGGGGAACTCACTGGGATGACTTGAGTGTGTAGGGACAGGCAGACCATCTCTCTTTTTCAACCCCCAGCCTCCTCACATGGCTAGCTGAGGCTTCCTTGCAGCATGCCACCTTCTAAATAGTCAATCTTCTTACATGATGGCTCTAGGCTCCAAGGGGAAGGAAGCAGAAACCACCCAACCTCCCAAAAGCAAGGCCTGGAATTAGCATAGGTTGGTCTCCATCAGGTTCAATTGAACAGGGCAGGCACAGGACACCCCTGTCAAGGAGACAGAGAACTTACCCTCAGTGGGAGAAACAGCAAAGAAGTTGCAGCCATCTTACATCTGCCATAACCAGTAAAACAGGTAAATAAATTGTTGTATACTCGTACAATGAAGACTGCACAGAAATAAATGAGAATGAACTACTGCTACTTACAGTGAGTATATCTCACAGATACAATGCTAAATGAAATGTCAGACACAAAAGAATACATTCTGTTATGTCTCATTTATATGAAGTTTTCTTGGCATCACTGATATATAGTGGTAATGGTGGATAGAAGTTGGAAAGGTGGGTACTCTTGAGGGGGTACTTATTTGGATGAGGCCTGGTGGAGATGTTAAAAGTGCTGGAAATGGGGGTGGTTCAGTGGGTTAAACCTCTGCCTTCAGCTTAGGTCATGATCCCGGGGTCCTGGGATCGAGCCCCATATCAGGCTCTTGGCTCAGTGGAGAGCTTACTTCCCCCTCTCTCTCTGCCTCTCTGCGTACTTGTGATCTCTGTCTGTCAAATAAATTTGAAAAAATCTTAAAAAAAAGAAAAGGGTGCTGGGAATGTTTCTAGATCTTAGTAACACTGGTATATACATATGCAAAAAGTTGCCAAACAACACAAATAAGATCAGTGTTCTTTACTGTATTATTAAGTAGACATACTTTTTTTTTTAGGACAACTTTATTTTTTTTTTAAGATTTTATTTATTTATTTGACAGAGATCACAAGTAGGCAGAGAGCCAGGCAAAGAGAGAGATGGGAAGCAGGCTCCCCATTGAGCAGAGAGCCCAATGCGGGGCTCAATCCCAGGACCCTGAGATCACGACCCAAGCCAAGGCAGAGGCTTAACCCACTGAGCCACCCAGGCACCCCTGAAGGACAACTTTAAAAGAAGGGAAAAAATGGTGCGTGTTAGAGGAGACCATTGCTGGAAGATTGTATCAGAAATAAGAGGGGATAGGATCTCGGTGCATAGGGTGGTTGGTGTGGTAGAAGTGTGTGGAACTGCTCTTTTGATTGCTGCTATTTTCTCACTGGAAACAGGAAGTGGGTTAGAAGCTGACAAAGAGGAGAGGCAGGAGAAGTAGAGGGCTAAAGAGAAGAAAAATTGGGAAAGAGCAGTCTAAGAAGGAAATAAATGTTTGAGGACTCCCAACATTACTAATACCCAATAGAAGTATTTGGTCATGAATTTAAAGGGAGACAGTGGGGATGGGTGAAATAAATGAAGGGGATTAAGAGTACACTTATTGTGATGAGCACTGAGTAATGTATAGAATTGTTGAATCCTACATTGTACACAGGAAACTAGTAAAACGCTGTGTGTTAATTATACTTCAGTTAAAAATATTTTTTTAAGATTTTATTTATTTATTTGACAGAGAGAGAGAGATCACAAGTAGGCAGAGAGGCAGGCAGAGAGGGAGGGGGAGGTAGGCTCCCTGCTGAGCAGAGAGCCCGATGCGGGACTCGATCCCAGGATCCTGGGATCATGATCTGAGCTGAAGGCAGAGGCTTTAACCCACTGAGCCACCCAGGCTCCCCCCACCAAAAAAATATTTTAAAAATAGGGGCAACTGGGTAGCTCAGTTGGTTAAGCATCCAACTCTTGGTTTCAGCTCAGGTTACGATCTCATAGTTGTGGGATCAAGCTCTGCGTTGGAGTCCACTGGGGGTGGAGCCTGCTTGGGATTTTCTCTCCCCCTCTCCCCCATACCCCCTCCCCATGCTCTCTTTCTCTAAAATAAATTTTTTAGTTAAAATAAATAAGTGTGGCAAGTCAGCATGGTTCTGTGTGTCCACATTCACTGAATGCAGGCAGGGAGGTGGACTCCATCCCAGCCGGGGTTTTGCTAGGGAAGTACAGTGGAAAGAAGCAGGGTCAAGGGAGGTGAGCACATATGCAAGGGAGTAAACATCAGAGGATGAGAGTCCATGGGTGAAGAGGAAAATGAAGCTGACAAATTGGTAGAGTTTCCATATTAGAGGAAAGTAGCTAAAAATACAGGAAGTGAGGAGAGGATGAAAACTGACATGGAGGTTATGCAGGAGCCAGAACTATTGGTGATAACAATGGCTAAGCAGGGTGGATGACTGAGGTTGGTGTATTGGTCAGGCTAGCTCTGCTGTAACAACCCCTAAATCTCAGTGGCTCAGCACATAATGTTTACTGCTTGCTCTTGCCCACAATCTCATGCTTGTTGGTGAGGCAGGGGTGAGGATTGGCTCCCTGTAGTCTCTTCCCATGGCAGCTCGAACTCTTGGCCCACACTTTCCAATACTGAGCATTTGAGATGGGACTTGCAGAACTAAGAAACTAAATTTAAGATATTATTGATGTTTAATTAATTTAAAATTATGAAAGAATGCTTGGGACAACTTCAGTATGTGCATCTATTTTATGAAATTACAGTAGTCTCCCTTATCTGGGGGAGGGTGCATTCCAAGATCCCCAGTAGATGCCTGAAACTGAGGTTAGTATCAAACCCTATATATACTGTGATTTGTCTTCTACATACATACATATGATAAAGCTTAATTTATAAATTAGGCACAGTAAGAGAGTAAAAATAAGAACTAACAATAACATAGGAGAATTATAACAATATACTATAATAAGAGTTAGTGAATGTGGTCTCTCTCTCCCAAAATATCTTACTATATTTGCCCTTCATATGTTGAAGTGAGATGATAAAATGCCTATCAATGAGACGAAGTGAGGCAAATGATGTGGCGTTGGGGTGTAGCATGGGTCTACTACTGACCTAATGATTCCTCGGAAGGAGAATCATCTGCTTCCCAGCCTGATTGACCTTGGGTACCTGAAACCACGGAAGGCCAAATCGCAGATGGGGCAGGGCGGGGGGCAGGAAGCTGTTGTACATGAAGATCAAGTTTGGTTTTTTTAAATTAACATATAATGTATTATTTGCTTCAGGGGTACAGGCCTGTGAATCATCAGTCTTACACAGTTCACAGCACTCACCATAGCACATACCCTCTGTGTCCATCACGCAGCCACCCCATCCCTCCCACCCCCCTCTCCTCCAACAGACCTCAGTTTGTTTTCTGAGATTAAGAGTCACTTATGAGGGGCACCTGGGTGGCTCAGTGGGTTAAGCCTCTGCGTTCAGCTCAGGTCATGATCTCAGGGTCCTGGGATCAAGCCCCACATCGGGCTCTCTGCTCACCAGGGAGCCTGCTTCCCCTCTCTCTCTCTGCCTGGCTCTCTGCTTACTTGTGATCTCTCTCTGTCAAATAAATAAAGATTTTATTTATTTATTTATTTATTTATTTATTTATTTGTCAGAGATCACAAGTAGGCAGAGAGGCAGGCAGAGGTGGGGGAGAGGGGGAAGCAGGCTCCCTGCTGAGCAGAGAGCCCAATGCGGGGCTCAATCCCAGGACCTTGGGTCATGACCTGAGCTAAAGGCAGAGGCTTTAACCCACTGAGCCACCCAGGCGCCCAATAATCTTTAAAAAAAAAAAAAAAGAGTCGCTTATGATTTGTCAAGATCAAGTATTTTTGATGAAAATTTGGCATCCAAATTGATATGTGCTAAAGTATAAATTACACATTAGATTTCAGGGCCTTACTGTAAAGAAAGAGTATAAAATACAGTTGAGCCTTGAGCAACCCTGGTTTGAACTGTGTGGGTTCACCCATACATGAATTTTTCACAGCAGCGTGCTACAAATGTAGTTTCTCTTCCTTATGATTTTCTTCATAACAGTCTTACACTAGTTTACTTTATTGAAAGAATATATAATACATATAACATATAAAATGTGTGTGTGGTTTTCTTTGAAGATTTTATTTATTTATTTGACAGAGAGAAAGAGACCACAAGTAGGCAGAGAGGCAGGCACGGGGGTGGGAAGCAGGCTCCCTGCTGAGCAGAGAGCCCAATGTGGGTCTCAATCCCAGGACCCCGAGATCATGACCTGAGCTGAAGGCAGAGGCTTAAGCCACTGAACCACCCAGGCGCCCCTACAAAATGTGTGTTAATTGACTATGTCATTAGTGAGGCTTCTAGTCAACAGTAGGTTATTAGTAGTTAATAATAACTACTTCTGGGGGAGTCAAAAGTTAGGCATGGATTTTCAATTGGGTGGGGGTCAGCACCCTAACTTCCATGTTGCACCTCAATATAATTTTTATATTATTACATGTTGAAATGATAATATTTTTTATATATTGGGTTAAGTAAAAAGTATTATTAAAATTAATTTCATGGGTTTCTTACTGCATTTTTTCAAGCAGCTACTAGGAAGTTTAAAATTACATATGTGGCCCACGTTACATCTCTGCTGGACAGTGCTGTTCTAAGGACCTCAGAATTCTCCACTGGATCCTCTCCATCCAACTAGCAGATAATGAGAGGGAGAAAGCAGAGGGCTGCAGGGGCGGTTTCCCTATGGCTTTGTGCAGAACTCAGTTATGATGCCACCCTGAAGGAAGAGGGCAAACGTAATCTGCCCAGGAAGGAGAGGAAGCGGATTTGGTAAGCAGCAAGCTGGCCTCTGGCGCAGGTAGGGTGGAAGGACGAGATCACTGAAGTGAGGCTGCGGAGTGGCAAGGTAGTCTGCATGGGTTTTGAGATTACCATGACTTTGGAAAAGAGTGACCAGGAACAAAAATCTTCAAGACCCCCAGGGAGTACAGTTGAATCAACAAAGGGGAATCTTTAGTAGATTCTGATAACATGTGCATCCAAGCTCAGAGCCTTTGAAGAAAGAGGAACAATGATCCTGAAGAAGCAACTGGGAGACATGAGGACTCCTCTCCCACCCTCAGGCCCAGTGTCGCAGGTGTGCAGGGAAGGGAAAAAGAAGGCCCTCCAGAAGTGGGTTCTGGCCACACGGTGTCTTTACCAGGGACTAGCATTCAGTGTGTGACTTTAAGCAAGTTATTTAACATTCTGTTTGAGGCTTCCTTATCTTAAAATAGGGATAATAATAACATTTATCTTGGGCAGCTGGGTGGTTGAGTCAGCTGAGTGGCTGACTCTTGGTTTTGCTCAGGTCATGATCTCGGGGTTATGGGATCAAGCCCCACACTGGGCTCTGCACTCCGTGGGGGGTCTACTTGAGCTTCTCCCTCTTCCCTTCCCTCTGCGGCTCCCCCTACTCATATGCACGTGCGCTCTCTCTAAAATAAAATCTTTGAAAATAATACTAATGCTTATCTTACAGGGATGTTGTGTTAAATACTGACACCTGTAAAGTATTTAGCATGTATATGAATTAATTTCTGAACATTGTACTTAAGCACACTGGTTTCTCCTCTCTTTATACCTTCTTCCTTTGTGGATTTACTTGCTTTTGGTGAGTATTCATCTGGCGGTGCCCTCAGATAAATGAAAGCAATCTGTTAATTCTGCCCTTGTTCTAGGACATGCTTCACTAGCAAAAATCAGCAGTTTCACGTAAAATTTATGTTGCCTTTCAGAAGAAGGGCTTGGCTTTGACACGAGGTGAAATGGATTTGATGTTAGACTCTACTTTGGGAAAGGAGCACACATTTTTTTCTATAAATAGAACAAAAATCTCATTTTCGAAAGGAAAAAGCTTTGTGTGTGAAGAGGGAAGTCCTGAGAGGAGGGTGTGGCTCCTTTCCAAATCACAGTAGATGAAATTGCGCAGACTTTTTTCTTATTACCTAATATGGACTTGTATATAAACGGCAAAAGGGGGAGAGATGTGAGCAGTCCTTCCAATGCTCCATTTTTGTTACACCATTTCCAGAGCCATGCCCAAAGAGTCAAAGGCTTCCATTAATGTTGCCCCAAATAAGATACTTCAGCAGGACATCTGAACATAAGAATTAAATTAATGCTCTGGATTTCTCTTTGCTTTCCAGAGGGGACATCCTACAAATCGGTCTTCAGGTCTCACACCAGAAACTAAAGAGCTCCTTAGACGTTCCTCTGAAATGTGATTGTGCTGGGGGACAGGTGCCAATCAGAGGCGCAGGCTAGGAAAGGAGGTAAGTGATTCTTCTGTTCCCCATGGCTAGATGAGAATGGTGAAGGTGAAGTCCAGCCTCTCCATTAGAAAGTTTCATCCTGTGCATAATTTTTAAAAAATCTCTTACCAGTGACTTGATCTAGGAGAGGGGGAGTCTGACCCTTTGCAATGGTTTTGCAAGTTTCTGTCCAGCCCGTCTGACATGCAGGGCACTCTGGCGAGCCCCCCACCCCCAACCAGAGGGGGCCTACCCCACCCAACCTCATCCCTGGAGCAGGTCCCAGTTTTTAACATCAGAACTGGATCCAAAAGCTTGAGGCATTTCAGGATGTGAAATGTGAATTTTTCAGAAGTTTCATCTCCCTGGTGTTTCATACCACTTGGCACATAAGTCCCCATCAAATCCTGTAAGGAAGGTGCTTCTGTCCTTGTTTTATTTATGAGGGAGAGGACTCTTGGAGCAGTTATGTCTTTTCAAAGGTCCCACAGCGATAAAAAGGGAGCAGCAGTTGGGTCAGACTGGCTCTCTGAGGTCAAGTGTGGGGCTCCCACGCAATGCCCACTCTCTCTGCTGATTAAAAACTAAACTAAGCCAAAATAAGTACTGCTTCCCAATCTAGCTGATTTTATCACAGAATCACTGTGACCAATGATTCTGTGTGCATGGCACCCACTTTCCTAAGTGGCAGCCACAGCCACCGACAGTCCCTGGGCCCCTCCCAGACATATTCCCAGTGTGTGAATTGTCTTAGGCAATAGCGGTCGAAAGCAAATGGAAGGAAACTGCACATGCTGCTTTGCCTGCCCCTGAGTTTTTTACTTAGTATTTTCTCAGTGGTTCCTCTATATTAGTGATTAGTAACTCATGAAGTATGTGTATGGGGTCGGGGGGATTACTGAACCTGATCATCAATCACTTAAATTAAAAAACGTGGCCATTAATTCCTCCCCCTCATGCTGTAAACCTCCCAAGAGATCCCCAGGGCTTATAAAATCCTCTCTAAATTTGTAGCCGGGAATCCAGGTGCCTGCATAACCCGGCCCTCATCCTCTATTCGAAGTTTCTTTCCCTGGAATCTTGTGTGGAACTGTTTGCTCTGTCTAGCGGGCGCTCCCTACCCTCTCAACCCACAGCTTTATACAGTTAAATGACTTCCAGGGCCTCATTCCAACCTCATCTCTTCAGATGAAACTCCGCTGACCTCCACAGCTAGAAGGGATTCCTCCTTCTTCTGAAACTCAGTAGTAATGATGGTTTGACAGCTGACCATCATCTTATCCACAAATATTAGTTAACTAAACGAGTATTCCCAAACCAACTGTAAATCACCAGAAAGATGTAACTAGTTCTTTAGATCACCAACACAATGTATCTGTTTGAAGGGGAGATAATCGACTGATTGGCTGATGGGCTGGTTTTCCTTCTAGTGTTTGATGTTTGTATTCCAGAAATTAATCGATTACCCTGGCTCAGGAGCAAGAGCTGGTGAAAACAGTTTGGCCATTATGGTTTATCTGATAAGCAATGGTGATTCTTTCTGAGAGCTAATGGTGCTGATGGTGCCTGTGGCCCTCCATTCTTTGGGTGGTTATACAAAGGGACAAATCAGATCCCTCTTGGTTGTAGAAATGCCCTGTGCACCTCTCTGAGGAGAATGGAGACCTGGGGCTATTGTCTTGCTATCTGTCTGCATTTCCCCCTTCTATCTATTTATTTATTAATATTCCCAATGGCCATGTTAAAATCTCCGATTCTCATCATTTTGGTGTCTTGGCCTTTTAATTCCTTATCATTCAACTATTTGGTGATTGTTGGAAGATGATTTTTTTTTTAAGATTTTATTTATTTATTTGACAGACAGAGATCACAAGTAGGCAGAGAGGCAGACAGAGGGAGAGGAAGCAGGCTCCCTGCTGAGCAGAGAGCCTGATGCGGGGCTCGATCCCAGGACTCTGGGATCATGACCTGAGCCGAAGGCAGAGGCTTTAACCCACTGAGCCACCCAGGCACCCCTGGAAGATGATTTTTATATGTCATTCTTTTTTTTTTTTTAGTTATGGTCAAAGGAAGAGTCTTTCTAAAACATTTACTCCACTGAGTTAAAAAATAAAAGTCATAATATTTTTCCTTTTAAAATGTCAATTAAAGGGGCGCCTGGATTGCTCAGTGGGTTAAAGCCTCTGCTTTCGGCTCAGGTAATGATCCCAGGGTCCTGGGATCAAGCCCTACATCGGGCTCTCTGTTCGGCAGGGAGCCTGCTTCCCCCCACCCCTCTGCCTGCCTCTCTGTCTACTTGTGAGCTCTCTCTGTCAAATAAATAAATAAATAAAATCTTTAAAAAAATAGTCAATTAAAAAAAAAGTCAATAAAGGAGGCGTCTGGGTGACTCAAGTCAGTTAAGTGTCTGCCTTTGGCTCAGGTCATTGATCCTGGGATCCTGGAATTGAGCCCTACATTGGGCTCCCTGCTCAGCAGGAAGCCTGCTTCTCCCTCTCTTGCTCCTCCTGCTTGTGCTCTCTTGTTCCCTCTATCAAATAAGTAAATAAAATCTTTTAAAAAAATTGTCAATAAAGGGACGCCTGGGTGGCTCAGTCAGTTAACTGTTCGACTCTTGATTTCGGCTCAGGTCATGATCTCAGGGTCCTGGGATCAAGCCTTCTATTGGGCTCCTTGCTCAGCAGGGAGTGCACTTGTCTCCCTCTTCTTCTGCCCCTCCCCCTGCTCATGCACTCTCTCTCTCTCTCTATATATATATATCTTAAATAAATAAATCTTTAAAAAAATGTCAGTAAGTAGCATGTTACAGGTACTATAATGTGACTTTCTTAAATGTTAAATGTAGTGTTACTTTAAATCTTTAAAATTATTACAAAATTAAATACAACATTAAAGAAATTATGACAACTAAAAATATCTCCAGATCTTACCAAAATGTCCTCTGGGGAGCAAAATTACTCCTCGTTGAGGGTCACTTTTTTTTTTTTTAAGATTTTATGTATCTATGTATCTGAGACAGAATGTGTTCAATGTGGGGGGAAGGGACAGAGGGAGAGTGAGAGAGAGAATCCCAAGTAGGTTCCATACCCAGCACGGAGCCCAATGAGGAACTCGATCCCAAGACCCTGAGATCATGACCTGAGTCAAAACCAAGAGTGAGATGCTTCACCAACTGAGCCACCTGGGTTGGCTGAGAGCCACTTTTCTATTGACTTACTGAGTCCAATGACTTAGGTTTCTTTGTTTCTGTTTCCTCATGTGAAGGATTCCAATAGAATCAATAATTTCATAAGGAATTGCATTAGAAACAATTTGCATACAGAAAAGAGAAATACACTGATAGATGAAATACATCAAATCTTAGAAAGTCCATGACGAGAGAAATCCAGGGGAAAAGTGATTTGTCCCCTTTTGAACCAACTCTTCACTTTGAAAGTCGATAACTAAAGAGAAATGATTAAGCATTTAAATTGCCCTTCAGGTAGCATCTATATTGCAGACACCAAATGGCTCTAGTTAAGAAGAGACAGCTCTACTCTATGCAAGAATCATTTTTAGCCACTAATGAAATTATTGGTTCAAGCAAAGCTTATCAGTTGATGCTAAAACCTCTATGAATGGAGTAGTGGTTCTTCATATGATACCAAAGTAATGGCACTTGAGTTACTTGCTGGCCATAAGAGATAAAAGTATAACTATATAATGGAGGGAGAGGCTGTTCCCGTTTAATCTAGTGATCATCTATCTCATCACCCTTGCTAA
The DNA here is from genome assembly GCF_010015895.1 of Lontra canadensis. Taxonomy (NCBI): domain Eukaryota; kingdom Metazoa; phylum Chordata; class Mammalia; order Carnivora; family Mustelidae; genus Lontra; species Lontra canadensis. Next base: position 21,694,185 of record NW_022631000.1, read on the forward strand.
TGGTGAGATCAACAGCTATTATGTGTCTTCTACTGTGATGCGGTGTGAAGCATACAACATCACATATATTGCATTCTAGCCAAAATGTGTAACTTGGATCTAACCAAAGGTTTATATCTAACTTATTTACATGAATTATAGGGGATAGAGGAATAAGCTGAACAACATTATAGGGAAGCAAACAAGCTAAAAAGGTGGTACATTCTTTAGGACAACTGGCCTGGGCTCTTCAACAAATGGATGTAATAAAAAAAGCAACTGTTCTAGGTTAAAAGGTAGATTAAAAGCATAACAATTAAATAGAACGTATGGTTCTGGATTGGTTTGTGGTTTGTACAAGCCAACTAGAAAGGACATTTTGGGGCCGAATGAGGAAGTTTAAATATGTAGTAAGTATCAGATGATATTAAGAAATCATCACTAATTGCTTTAAATATGAAAATTCAATTTTTATCTCTATAGGAAGATGCTGTTACTCTTTAGACATGCATCGTGAAGTATTTAAGGCTGTTTCAAGAGTTTAGAATAAACAAAGATTCATTTCTAACTATAACTGCCACTACATCAGTGCCCCAGGTCAGCTGCCACTCTGTGTCATCTTCAGCCTGGTGTGCAGGCTGAAAGAGCAGGCCTGTCTTAGCACATTGTTTCAGAAGTAAAAAGATGATGAATCAGATCATGACTCAAAATGTCGGTTTCACTTCCACTCATATTTATCAGCTAGCGCAAGTCAAGTGGCTGAGTCTAGCATCAATGGTGTGGGGTTTAACTCTCCCACAGGGTGGGGCAGTAGAATTATTAAGAAACCGATGACAGTGAGAACAAAGTATCTAAAACTCTAAATCATAACAAAATTGTTTCTCAGGGAGCAAATTATGATGTTAAATCCAGATGTTAGAAAGCAGGAGATACTGAAAATAAATGAACTTAACTTTCAGTTGTAGAAACTAGAAAAGAAATAACATGTAAACCAAAGAAGGGAGAAGGAAGGAATTAATAAAGATAAGAAAGATAACATGAAATAGAAAACCATAAACAATAGACTTAAATTCTATGCTTTGACAAGATCAAAACAAAGAAAGCCTTTGGCAAGTATTATCTAGTAAAGAAAGAAAGAAAAAAGACACAAGAGCATTAGAAATGAAAACAGGATGCAGAGATTTTTAAAAAAAAAATTTTCAGATCAAAAAATTTTTACATGCTATCTACAACTTTATTCCCATGACTTTAAAAATCCAGACTATGAAGAGTAACTTTCTAGAAAAATGCAAATTCCAAAAACAACTCAAGAAATGAATTTACCAATAATAGCATAAAAAATAGGTAGCCAAAGATCTATCTTCAAAAAAAGAAGTCCACACAGCTCAGCAGGTTGAGTACTACCAAGACTTTAAAAGGCAGATAAACTTCATAGAATATGCAATGTCTCATGGCTTAGTAAAGGTAGAAAACTTACCAAGAGCAGATTAATCACTTTTTGACTAAAGATACTGTATGACAAAGTTCTGGTCAATGAGATGGCAGAAGAGGGAGAGAGGGGTGCTTTTGGGAAAGGTTTTCTTCACCAACAATAAGAAAGGGATATCTGTGAGGAGATCCTGCTCCTTGCTCCCTGCTTGGGGACATGTCCCTATGGACCTGCTGGGACCCTGAAGAAACACAAGGCTGACCCACTGAGAATGAGATGGGACATCTTGGATTCTCTATGATGCTGCTGAGTGTTGAACCAAGTCTGGCACCTCCTACATGGGAAAAATATATTCTTCTCGTATAAACCACTTTTTAAAAAATTGGTTTTTGTTATAGGCAGCTGAAAATGCCCTTACTAAAAAATATGGGCTCTATCAAACTGTAACAGCATAAATACCATAAATGCTATCAATGGTTTCAGAGCCCAGAAAAAGTGTGAGAGCTTTACAGTTCATTTTGCATGTATTGGTCATATATGATGCTTATACAACAACTAAATATTTTCATATACCATTTCTAAAGGGAATTCTTTTCTTTTTAAATCCTATGCTGCCATTGGGTTATTGGGCCTTTTCAGTGATAAAATAGAGACAAAAACTCCTGTCTTTAAGAAAAGATTCCCCAAACAAATTCTTACTTATGAAGTTGAAGCACATTTTTTTCTGCCAACATAACTTAGAGACAAAAATAGAATATATCAATTTCTATGTCAGTTTTTCCCTCCTGTTTTAAACAACAAGATGATTATGGCAATCGTTATGGCTATGATTCTTAATTCTTAAACTTTTCATGTCTTGTAAAATCTAAAATGGGATTCTTGACCAAATGGTTATTATGGTAGGTTCACATTTTATTGACATGTTCATCCATATTTTTATTGATCTTTCAGCTTCTTTCTGCTTATATTATGAGGTGTTAGGTGATTGCTTAGTTTATGGGGCCCATCTTGTTCCTGTCAGCTGATAACAATTCAGTGTAAAGCAAGTTAATGAGTTGTTTTCAGTGAGACTCAGCGCATTCAATAAGTTTAATAGCTCAAGTGCAAAATTTTCTGTTTGTTAAAAATAAAAGATATATGCCTTACATGAAAATACTAACGCTCTCATATCTGTGTTAGGTAAGTGATTGCATGCCAAGGAAAGTGAGATGACTCAAGCAGAGTTTAGGACTCGGGGTCCTCCAGTCCCTGGAGGAAATAGAGGGTAATGATCTCACTGAGCAACTGGGAGGGAAATGCAATCACTAAGGACTCAGGAACAGCACAAGGGTCAGCCACGAAGAAGAAAGTAGGCAGATAACTTGGTTACTAGAAACCCGGAAACCAAGGTCAAAGCAGTGGCAGGAAAGAGCAAGACCAACCATATCCTGAGCCAGTGAGTTTACCACCACGGCTCTGGAGACCTCCTCCCCATAAGCATTGTTCCTAGAGCTGGAGGCAGTGCTGGGTCTGCGGGTGGGAGGTGGAAGTAGTCAGGAGCCAAGCAAAGCTCTAAGCCAAGTTCCTCACACCAGACAAATGAACAACTTCTTCAGAATATCAAGTGCAGTCAGAAACGGCTGACAAACTACTGCTAGGAGAAGACCCACTTAAGTTTACAAGGAGCCGAATCTGGAAGAAATTATGAAGACAAGTCTTATGTTTAATGTGCGTAAAACCCCTCTTCTGACTCCCAAGTTAATTGCAGTAATCAAAGCGCATTCATCCGAGAAGGCTGGCTCATCTGAGAAGTCCAAAGTGCTTGAAAGATATCACCTAATTAAGCCCTTCTTAGGAAGACTGGCAGATGAACACCTTGTCCTTACTTCCAGAAGAACTATTTGAGGATCAGCTCTATTTGTAAATCTGGACAACACAAAAGGAAGTTAATCTCTGCTGGTACTAGCCTGTTTGAGAGACTCCGTCCCGAAAGGCCACAGGTAACAGGTAGCAGTGTCAGCTGAAAAGCCACACTCTTGGGAATGTCCTGCGAAGGAAGAGCCTAGAAACAAGATGGGGACTAAAGCTTGGATTTCACTTTCCTCCTGGCCAATGTGCGTCGTCTTAGAGATAAGAGCCCACCTTTCTATTGCACTGTCATTGTCTCCCTCAACAACACCTAAAGGACTTTCACTAAAATATTTACTGTGGGCATGAGGTCAAACCTTGGTAAAAATTAAGGTACATCTTTTTTCCTACCATTTTGCCAAGCTGGGTCAAAGGGCTGCTGCTTGCCTTTCTCTACTTTTCCATTTGTCTTCTTTTCCCTTTCCTCTCCTACCTTCCAAGTTTATGTTCATTGTGCCTACTGTCAAGCAAGGGCACTGGAACAAGTCCCATAGTTTATACTAGTAGGATTAGAGCATCCATGTTAAATGCCAAAGCATTTATTCTCCCCAGAAAAAGAAACAGAAAGGATCCTCAAGGTCCACAGATCTAGTGAGTTTAGTTAAAAAAAAAAAAAAAAAAAAAAAAAAAGGAGCAGCTGTGCTTAACATATTATAAATGCCAAAATCCCCATCCTCATGATATCCTAGATATGTAGCAACTTCATTTGGTTATTTCAGAATGTTTTGTAAACAGGGCAGGCAAAATCAAGGAATGGTTAAAAACATTTCGGTTCTATTTGTCTCTCATTTTCTGCATGTGTTTTCCCAAAGGCTTCTTTCTCAAAGGGAGCCTGGAGAGGGGCCTTAATCATCTGTTATCTCTCTTGCTGCTTCCTGCTCAGTCAGTGGGAACATTGAAATACATGAACACTCCCTATCTTTCCTATTTTGTATAACCCATGTGCTCAAGAGAGTAATTTTTCTGATCTAACTCCACCCAAGACTTGGGTGGCATTTGGGAACCCAAGCCCTACCACTATATGCTGTAACTACCTCTCTCCTCAACTTAGATAAAAGGTGATCTCTTCTAAGAAGTAGAATGTGCTTGGGGCATCTGGGTGGCTCAGTGGGTTAAACCTTTGCCTTCAGCTCAGTTCATGGTCTCAGGGTCCTGGGATTGAGCCCCACATTGGGCTCTCTGCTCAGCAGACATAATATATAAATTAAAAAAAAAAAAAAAGAGGGATGAAGAACTAGAATGTGCTTTTCTTTGGCCATTCAGAAAAGCAAGACTCTGTTTCAAATGTCACTGTCAAAACATACTAGCATTGTAGATCTTGTATACTGAAGAGGACCACCTGTACATCTTCGTGATCACATTAGACTGAGGATTCTTAATCCAGGCCTGTGAGTGGGCTTTAATGAGTCTGTTAACCTCCAAATTGTGAATGGTACAACTGGAAGACATGGGATGCTGTTTCTTTTTCTTCCCCAGAAAGCTGAAAATGTAAGGAATGAGTCCTAAAAATATGGATGTTGTGGGAAACCAGTTTTCCTAATCTCTCTCATAATTCTGCCCCCACTCTGGGGTCCATATCTTGGACTTTGCTCTTGTTCTTAAGGGGGAACCTGGAAATGGAGTGAAAAAGAATGGAGTCAAGACCTCACATATAGTGAGCCCTGAAAAAATGTTAGTTGAATTAATCAGTGAATATAAGAATGACTTAGGTTGAGATGTAGTTTTTGAAGGCATTTAAATAGAAGGTTGTAAGATTTATCTCCCCTTCCCTCTCCCTAACACTATTTGAAATTTCTGAATCATGTGTTTGAGAGGAATTGACCCCACACCCAGGTCAAAAGTGGACTCTCCTGGGCTTGACCCCATCAGCATATCCCATCTCTCTGGCCTTCAGAGTTGGTTTAGGACAAACACAGTCATAAGTCAGGGCAGTAGGGGGCTGATGAGACTACAATGGGGAGTTTTATTCAAGCTACTGAGGATGCTGACTCTCTTTTCTGCTGGATCTGAACCTGGAAATATGTAGGCCCAGAAGCTTCTGGAAACTAACCCTATGGTAATGGAACCAATAAGTGGAAAGCAAGAATCCAAGGTTTATTTACTTCTTTTGGGCCCGGGGCAAACCTTTCCTAAGGTCAGTAAACCTCTGGACTTCAAGCTATATTCACTTGCAAATTCTCCTTATAGTTTAAGTCAGTCTGAGTTTGTTTTCTCTGTCTTGATATGGAAAGATCATTAACTAACATAAACTTTTGTACTTCTCAGGAAGTTGAAACACAATATGCATTTATGGGGATTTCCGAACTCCCAAACCATCGTTTAACCAAAAGACCATTTTCCTCATAATATTGCCAGTAGGGCAGTTATATACTTGTACACAAGTGCACTAGAGATAATGAATTTGTGTAAAAGTAATTAAGTTATGGTAATAGAGTGAGACGGTTGCAACATAGTAATTAGAATCAAAGAATTTGAATTCCCACGGCCCTGGAGACATTATCAAGTCTCTTAGGAAATAATGTTGAGATATTGCCTAACATGACATTTAAATTTTCCCTCATGTTCCTCTTAGTCAGATTGTGACAGATAGTTCCTTCTTAAAAGAACACAGTCACTCCTCTGACACAATTATTTTCCACTAAAAACAAAACATCAAACTGAAAGGAAAAGAGATTGTTGAAATAATAAGTCAGTTATTTATTAATACTATCAGATAACACAATCCTGGAACTAGAAAATTGGATTCAAGTTCTGAATTGCTCCAACTTTGCCCTAGGAGTTGTCTGGCAACCACACCAGAAACCCACAGCTTATTTGAATAGAGGGAAATGAGTCTTGATCATGATTTGGAAGATACCTTTGTTCAAATAAAGATGGAATATGGATAGATAGAACCTACTATTTTTTTCAGCCCACATTTCCTTATTCATAGAAGGATGCCCTAGACTTCAGGATATGGAAAGAATTTTGTTTACCATCATTATTCCTGACCTCTGAGGGGCAACATTTTTTTATTTATAGAATTTCTGGAGAATCATGATTTCCAGGTTTACTAAAGCCCATGTTAAACGAGTTTCTTGTTTCGTAAACACTGATATTTTTGGTGATGAGTGTCTGAGCTGAGGATCAACACATTGTAACAGAAAGAAGATCTCACCAGGAGCTGAATGCTCTCTGGTCCCTTTATCTACCTCATGAACTTCCTGTGTCAAATATTTCTGTCTCTGAGACTCAGTTTTCTCCTCTATTAACAGTGGAGCTTAGACCAGCTGATCTCAAGGATCTCTCCCCCGAGAGATGTAGGAGTCTATGAGCAATCTGATGATCCCACTAGAATGTCAAGAACTGTCTTCTGAAACTACACATCTTCTATAGCGTTTAGTCCTCCATGGTAACAATCAGAAATAAACTGTCACATGTAGAATGACAATGCTCATAAAAGATTTTTGATTAAGGAATCGAATACCTCAAATTTGGCAGGAACATTTGAGTTTTATAAACAACAACAACAACAAAGCGGGGGCGCCTGGGTGGCTCAGTTGGTTGAGCGACTAACTCCAGCTCAGGTCATGATCCTGGAGTCCCGGGATGGTTTCGTGGTTTGGCAAAGTATCGGCTTCCACCACCATAGGGGCCAGAGCTGCTTCCTCCAAAATTTTCCCCTTTCATGGGTCCAAAATTGAAGATTGATTGTTGTAATTGTCAAAATCCTTACAGCTTCTACCACCTGCAAAGTTGCTTTCATCATTACTAAATCCATTATAGCCATCCCCACTGCCCCCATAGCCACCGTCACCTTGACCGCCACCAAAGTTACCTCCGTGACCAACCAAACCACCTCCACCCAAACCACCTCCACAACCACCCCCAGAGTTTCCAGAACCACTCTGACATCTTTGGCTGGGATGAAGTACTAACCATCTCTTATTTAGATAGGGCTTTCCTTACTTCACAGTCGTGGCCATTCACAGGATGGGATTTTTTTTTTCAAGATTATTTATTTATTTATTTGACAGAGAGAGATCACAAGTAGGCAGAGAGGCAGGCAGAGAGAGAGAGAGGGAAGCAGGCTCCCTACCAAGCCAAGAGCCTGATGTGGGGTTCGATCCCAGGACCCTGAGACCATGACCTGAGCCAAAGGCAGAGGCTTAACCCACTGAACCACCCAGGCATCTGGCAGGATGGGATTTTTGAAGGACAATCTTGTCCACAGAGCCATGGTCATCAGATGTTGCAAAAGCAAAGCCTCTCTTCTTGCCACTGCCTCAGTCAGTCATGATCTCAACCACTTCAGTTTTCCCATATTGTTCAAAATAATCTCTTAGATGAGGTTCTTCACTGTCTTCTTTAATGCCACCAACAAACATTTTTTTCACAGTTAAGTGGGCACCAGGTCTTTGAGAATCTTCTCTTGAGACAGCCCTCTTTGGTTCCACAACAATTCCATCTACCTTGTGAGGCCTTGCATTCCTGGCTGCCTCCACCTCCTCTACAGTGGCATAGGTGACAAACCCAAAGCCTCTAGAAGGCTTGGTGTTTGGATCTCTCATTACCACATGGTCCGTAAGTGTTCCTCCTTGCTCAAAATTGCTCCTCAGACACTCATTGGTTGTTTCAGAACTCAACCCCCCAATGAAGAGCTTCTGCAGCTGTTCAGGCTCTTTGGGAGTCTCTGACTTAGATATGACAGCGGTGGGAGGGGGGACTTTAATGATGCTTGTTCAGTGGTGTCCAGGGGCAGAAAGCACCTCTTGACAGCTCTTACCTTATTTATTATGTAAGAGAACGAGCACATCTAAATTTCCCTTCAACTCTCTCTCCTCCATGGACCTCTTGATTTCACTACTTCACCACTCCAGCACTACTTTTATTATTTTTTTTTTAGATTTTATTTATTTATTTATTTATTTGAGTGAGAGACAGTGAGAGAGAGAGCATGAGAGGGGAGAGGGTCAGAGGGAGAAGCTGACTCCCCATGGAGCAGGGACCCTGATGCGGGCCTTGACCCCAGGACTCTGGGATCCATGACCTGAGCCGAAGGCAGTTGCTCAACCAACCGAGCCACTTTTATATTGTTAGAATTTATAACATTCACATTTTGTTCTGTGAATGGGCATTCAGTTGACACTAAACATTGAAAGCCAATAAAGTGTAATTATACTATTTTGCTTATGTAAATAGTATTCACTATAGAGGAAAATGCATCAGAATAGAAAAGGCAAATCTGAATCACTGGCCTATAGCACTGGGAGAGATGCTTCAAACATCAGGATTATATAATTACATTTTCAAATACTCCATTAGAAGCACCAAATAATAACACATTTTAGTTTGCTTTATATTTGGGATGCAGTTTTCCTTGCTTTTCATTTTTCCTCTTAGCAAAGGAAGCACATGCCTTCACTATATGACTAAATTTGCCCCGGATCTTGATCCCAGTCTCTGTGGCATGGAGTCCACTCTCTGCCTGAGGACATTCTTCTCCAGTTCAGTATCAGTTGGTCTGCTGTACAGCTATCATTCTAGGCCTTCCTTTCATTGGGTTAGGGTTCAGTGTTTCTTGGATTTCAGGCTTTTCTGATTCTTGGATTCCTTTTTCTTTTTATTGTTTCATCCTTAATCGATTTTTTCAGAAAGAATTTTTGAGAGGTGAGCTTTCTGAGTTCTTACATGTCTGAACATGCCTTCATTTTACCCTTATAGCTGAGTGATAGCCTAGCCAGTTACGATACTCAGCTCCTCAGAACTCTGAAAGCAGTGCTCTACTGTTTTCTGGCACTGAGTGCTGTTGATGAGAAGACTAATGCCAATTAAATTTTTGTTCTGTTGTAGTTGACCTGTTGCTCATTCTCTGGAAGCTTTTAGAATCTTCTCTTAGTACTTAATGTACAATAAAATCACAAGTTTATGGTGACATAGGGGTTTATTTTCTTTCATTTTGTGTGGCACTTGGTAAGCCCTTTTACTCTGAAGACTCCTATCCTATCTCTAAGAAATGTTCTATTATTCCTCTCATATTTTTTCTCCTGAGTTTTCTTGTCTCCTTCTAGAACTATTAGTTGACTGTTATCCTCCCTGGATTGACCTGATACAGCTTTTTGACTTTTAAAAATATTTCTTCCCCTTTGTCTTTTTGCTTTACACTTTGGGAGATTCTCCTGACTTTTTCTTTCAGCCTGTTTACTTTTTTTTTTTTTTAACATTTTATTTATTTACTTGTGAGAGTTGTGGGGGTGGGGAGAGGCAGAGGGAAGGAGACAAGCAGACTCCTTGTAGGACCCTGGGATCACAACCCGACCTGAAGGCACGTACTTAACCACTGAGTCACCCAGCCGCCCCTGAGATTTTTTAATTAGTGCAATTAATTATATTTTAAATTTCAAAAAAATTCTTTTTTTGGTCTCTGATTGCTCTATATATCTATATGTAAATATGCAGATATATGTAAACTTGTTTTATGGATACATGGGCTTCTCAAATTTTCCTGAGTTTACTAGAATAGTTTCTCTGAGGTCAGCTTCTTTTTAAATAGTTCTTTTGAAAATTATTAAAACTATACCTTCTCTTGGTTATTTTCCAACAAGGTGAACCAGAAAAATTGCCTAACCTTTGCCCCATTAAAAAAAAACAAGTTCTATTATGAAAAATTTCAAAATATTATGAACTCCATGGACTCACCCAGCTTCAATAAATATCAACTTTCTGCCATTCTTGTTTCACCTATACCTTCACTTCTCCTGTAAATTTTTTTTAAGATTTTATTTATTTATTTGACAAAGAAAGACATAGCAAGAGAGGAAACACAAGCAGGGCAGTGGGAGAGGGAGAAGCAGGCTTCCTGCTAAGCAGGGAGCCTGATGCTGGGCTCCATCCCAGGACCCTGGGATCATGACCTAAGCCGAAGGCAGATGCTTAAGGTCTGAGCCACCCAGGTGCCCCTCCTTTTAATTTTTATAACCAAATTATTAAGTAGTTCACATTGAGTTGGTCATTTGAATTTATTTTTCATTTAGTAAATTATCCCATTAGATCATATCATACACTTTTTCAAAGTCACCTAATCTAATGAATGACAGTATTAAAAATTACAACAAAAAATCCTGACCATTTAACAGAGCACTTTCTATGGCTTATACTATGTCACACTTTACAAAAACACTGGTTCATTTAAGATGATTAATAATGCAGGTGTCTACCTTTTAATCTGCAAAGGGTGTAGAGATGTTGTTTGTTAAAGGATTAGTAAAAGCATTCAATATGAAAACTAATGTGTGGACAAGGACATTTTCTATAAAGAGAAATATGTGTTCATGACTATGTTTCTTGGATACAATAATGCCAACACAGTTGTAGCTGCTGTAATAAGAAAGGACTATTTCTAAGGAAATCTTAGTATCCTCCTAGGGACAAATAATGGCCTTTCAGTGATTTAGTATCAAAGTCACGTCAGTTATAACACCAAATTATAAATAAGATGCTGCTATAAGAACTGAAATATTTTTTCTGTACACATGATTCTAAGATTCACGAATAAACAATTTTAGCAAATTAGGAGCCAAAAGATCTTGTTTATGCCCATAGAAGGCAGAAAATGGATTCTGCTGACTGGAGAGAATTCTCAACCAAGTGCCCCACAACCATTTCCTCTCATTTTGATCTCATTCCACCTCATTCAGCTTTGTGAAGTTTCCCCAGAGCTCTGCTATCATTCACTGGGGAACCAGTACTGAGTAGTTGGAGGAAAGATGGAGATTTGAATCAATGTACTGTTGTTTGATAGCTTTTTGACCATGGGGAAGTTACTTAATTTCTCTAAACCTCAATTTCCTCATTTACAAAATTAGGGAAACAGTATCTCCCTCGTAGGGTACTTGTGAAGATTAACAAATACATCACACTAAGCAAGTAGTATAGGGCCTAGGACTTAACTATGTATAAATGATCAGTATTATTCCTGTGGGATTCACAGGTATCCTCTACAGGTAGGGTGGCAAGATTTAGCAAATAAAAATACAGGATATCCAGGTAAATTTGAATTTCAGGTCGATAATAATTTTTAGTCTAAATATATCCCAAATATTGCAAGGAATATACTTATATTAAAACATTTTCCAGGGACTCCTGGGTGGCTCAGTGGGTTAAGCCTCTGCCTTTGGCTCAGGTCATGATCCCAGGGTGCTGGGATCGAGCCCTGCAGCGGGCTCTCTGCTCAGTGGGAAGCCTGCTTCTCCCTCTCTCTCTGCTGGCCTCTGCCTACTTGTGATCTCTGTCAAATAAATAAATAAAATATTTTTAAAAAATTATCATTGTCTATCTGAAATTAAAATTTTAGCAGGAATCCTGGCAAAATAACTTTTCTTTTAAAAGAAAAATGAGGTGGGACGCCTGGGTGGCTCAGTTGGTTAGGCAGCTGCCTTCGGCTCAGGTCATGATCCCAGCATCCTGGGATCGAGTCTCGCATCCGGCTCCTTGCTTGGCAGGGAGCCTGCTTCTCCTTCTGCCTCTGTCTGCCTGTGCTTGCTTTTGCTCCTCTCTGACAAATAAATAAATAAAATCTTAAAAAGAAAAATGAGGTATAGTAAAAGTTGTGATGAAATTTGATATTATAGGGGCACCTGGGTGGCTCAGTTGGTTGAACGACTACCTTCAGCTCAGGTCATGATCCTGGAGTTGTGGAATCGAGCCCCGCATCCGGCTCCCTGGTCAGCAAGGGGTCTGCTTCTCCCTCTGCCCTTACCCCTCTCATGCTCGCTCTCTTTCTCTCTCTCTCTTTCATTCTCTCTCAAATAAATAACATCTTTTAAAAAGTTGATATTGTATCTGCTCAAACATGGAGGTCTCCTATTCCCCGGTACACTCAGTATTTTCTCTTCTGGGTAATACTCAAGTATCATCTATCAGAGAAATAAATAGTGTTTGTATTTTGGAGTGGAATATCAACTTTTCCCCAAACTGAAATCTATTGGATCAGTTACTATTCTAAACTAGGCATGGGTTTTCAAACTACTTACTGAATTATATTTGTATTTAAATATTTATTTGGAAAACCACAAAGCAGTACATATGAAAATCATATTGAGGACCACCAAAAATATGCAAACTACAAATCTGACAGCACTCAATCTTTGAAACACTATTTGCAAAATGTTCTTGTTAACCATGTTTTCTTTGTGTGTACCAGGTAGTTATTTTCCAAAATGTGCTTGTTATGAGCATGCACAGAGACACACAAGATAAATAAAGCAGATGGGTTTTATATTTTATTTCAATCAGACTGTACTTCTTCACCTCTTACCTAAATGAAAAAGCCTGTTATCAACCCTGCTAATTTGTAGTTAAATTTTTAATGAGATAAAAATAGCTTTGCTAAAGGCAAGGTGGCTGGGAATTATGTTACAGTAATATAGTCTTCTTCTTTTCCATTGGTGAGAGACGTACTCCGTGATTCCTTGCTTCAATAAGCAAAGTGAGGAAACAAGAGATGCCAGAATCTCTTTACCCATTACTCCTTTAAAGCATTTGCAGGCTGTGTTTAAACTTCCAGATGGATTATAATGCAATTATTCCAAAATATAATATGCGTGCTACATTTCCTCGTTCATAATTTTTTATTTGCCAATAAAATAGGATTGGTGCTCCATTTATTTTTCCTTAAAAAACGCCCCTTCTGCCCTAACTCTTCTATTTCTTTCCATTCTGTCACCCCGGTCGCCGTGCCCTGTACTCTTCAGCTCCATCTCGTGTAGAAGAACGTCGGCTGCACCCTCAGCTCCCACCACCGGGAGCATCCACCGCAGTGGGAAAGATGAAAAGCCGGGAACTTTCTGTAGGAATCAACGCTAAACGAATAATTGATTTCCTGTAGACCCTGTCTCGGCAAAAGCAGGTCTTACAGCTGACAGGAAACGCGGGAAAGCCTACATACTAATTTCCTTGATACATTCAACTGAATCTGGAGAAAATTCGACTGTTCAATTACTACTTAGCTATACTTGGGATGGAATTTCCATTGGCCCGCGATTCCCGGTGAACCCCTTCAGAAGAGCCAGGCAAGGACGTTCTCTGAGCAGTAGGATGCCCTACACGAGCTGCCTCACGGGACCCTGCGGCTGACTGAGTCACGTCACAGAGCCCAAAAGAGAACGCCGGAAATGGTGTGCGAGGCCGTTCTGGGAGAGGGTGGGGAAGTCCCCCCCTCGGTGCAGACTACCCCGGCTGACAGGAGCCGTTTCGGTGTTCTCCGGTCCCGCGTCACCTCAGGCAAGAAGTTGATGCCCGGTTGTCCCCAGCATCTCCCCAGACTCCTCCTGCGAAACCTGCGGGTCAGGAGCGCACACCTTTGGCTCGTTATTATAAATTTGCTTATGAAGCCCTCCTGACTTTTAAAGTTGCTTAGTGTGGTTTCTGCTCCTCTGACCAGGGGTAAGGGAGGCCCCAGCGTCCCACGACGGGGCGGGGAGGCGCTCTGCTGCGGGGGGGAGGGGAGGAAAGCGGGGGGCGGGGCCGCGCGGGGCGGGGCCGCGGCCCGGGGCGGGGCGTCCTTGCCGAAACGAGTTGCGCCGGGCGGCCGGCGGGAGGCAGTGGCGGCGGCGGCGGCGGCGGCGCGGGCCGAGCGGCTCGCGGATTGGTTGCGGCGGGCGGAGACGTCAGGCTCCCGCGGCCCGAGCGGCCGCCGGGCTCGCGCGGCGCAGTAAGCTCGAGTGCGCACCGCAGCGAGGTGGTGTCTTCGGCCGTCCTGCTGTCCGCTGCCGCCGGGCTGTGCCGCTTGAGCCGGGACGCGCCTCCGCGCTCCTTGCCGCCTCCATCCCCGCGGCCGCCGCTCCCCTCGCCGTCTGCACACACACCATGACGAAGAAAGAGAAGAAGTCCTTCAACCAGAGCCTAGCCGAGTGGAAGCTCTTCATCTACAACCCGACCACCGGAGAGTTTCTGGGGCGCACCGCCAAGAGCTGGGGTGAGCGGGCGGCGGTTGGGCGCCGGGGCCGGCCGCGGTCCGGGGGACGCTGGGCGGGGTCGGGTGGGAAAGGAAAGGCGGGAGATGGCTCCCCGCGCGGGGCCCTTAGAGCGGCCGCAGAGTCCGCCGCCCACAGCGCTTTTCGGCCGGGGCTGCCAGACTCTCGTAAGGGCGGCGACGGAGGAGGGGCCCCGCGGCCCCATTCATTTCTAGTGTGGCGGGCGGGCCGCCGCTGGTTCCCGAGGCGGCAGGGCCCGCAGGCAGCCCCCGCCGGGCGCCGAGCGCACGTGCTGCTCCGGCCTCCCGCCCCCGAGCGGCGCTGGAGGCCAGGGACCCCTGCCCGAAGCCGAGCCCCGAGCGTGCGGGGGCCGAGCGCCCGGGCCTCCCTTTGTACCGAGCGCGCCGTCCGGGAGAGGCCCTGGCAGAGGCTGCCGGTGGCGCCCAGCGGTTCGGGGAAGCCAGACCCTGCCCCACGCCCGGGGAGAGGAAATTTCCATTCTCGCCGCTATCTTGTGACTCGTCCACGCTGCCACCCCGGTCGGAAGAGTGCGAGTGAGTGTTAAGTGGGTGGGTGGCACGAATGTGCCACGGTGAGTTCATTACCCAAGTACTTGGTACACGCAAATGCTCGATTTTGGACAGTGAAAAGACCGTAAAAAGGTTGATTCCTGCCTGATTCCTTTTTAATTACAGACGTTTTCTTCCTAGCAAATAGGCTTCTTTTGGGGAACGTAAATCCCAGGTGGCACAGTTTTTTGTGCCTTCAAAGCGTGTGATGGTTGTCTATGTTTTTTTGTGTATGAGTTCTTTGTTTTAAAACAATATTTAAACCATCCACCAATGTAGTACTGCTTCAGGGTGTCTCTCTCTTTTTTTTCTTCTGAATAAGGACTAGTGCTTTTTTCTTTTTTTATTTTTTTCCTGCCTTCTGAAAAACGTTTTAGTGGGTCTTGACCTCTTTTTTTCTGGGTGAGAATAAATTTCTAGAGTGGGAGAACTATTCGGGCACGACATCTTTAAGAGAAGCATGAAGAAAGTAAATTAGCTATGACTCAGAAAATAAACCGTTGCTACTGACTGAAGTCGGCTCCTCCGGACTGGAAAGTCGGCTTAAAGTCCTATCACAAGCTGAAAGGGGCCTTGGAGGTTTTTTAGCCCAATTCCCAGTTTAGAGATGACAAAAATGAGATCTAAAGAGGTTGTGATTTTGCTTTGTGTGAAATTACATATTCCACAGAGCCAAGAAAAGAACCCAGTTGTCCTTTAGTCCTAGTCCAGCGGTTTTATTATTTTACAGATGCCTTGCCTAACTAACACTTCATGATTTTTATTTAGATAGCTGTCTTTTGGGACCCCACTAATGTGAAGAGGAAATATATCTTGCATCCGGAGTTAAAAGTGGGGGGGGGGGAATGGTGAAGTTATTATTGCTTCTAGAATGTGCTACCTTTTTGCTAAAGGAATTTTTGAGTGGTGGAGAGCCATTAATGTTTGTAGACTATCTTCCTCAGTGCCTTCTCATTTCCAGTAATAAGTACCTTCATTTTTTGTTAGAATGACATTTCTTACTGCAGAGTGCTTCTTGTCTAACCTTTGTATTTATATGATGTTGAGGTTGAGATTTTATTGGGTATATGCCCTTACATAAATAATGTGCACAGTGGTCAAAGGTAGTCAGTCATTATATAAGGGCAGCCACAGTACTACAAGTTGCGATTTATTTTAGAAGGATTAAGGCAAGACCTTTTTTCAAAATTGAAAATAAATGTTAACTCTTAACAAATAGTACATTTCTGAGTTTATTGGAATAGTAGTAAACCAGTGCAAAATGTCATAAATTATCTGCAATCTTATCTCAACATAAGGGCATTTCTCCAATGATATACGTGGGTGTGGTTTGAAGAGGCTGAAGTCCATACTACATTCTCCAAGGCTGTGTGTCCTCATGCGTGGGGAGTCTGCTTGGAAATAGGGGTATCTTGCTCTAATTTTCAGAAAGGCACTGTACAGGCTAGCTGCCTGATCTCATCACTACAAAGATGTCCGCTATTAATATTTTGGTATACATCTGGGCAAGCTTCAAAGGGTGTTATGTTATTTTTTTTTAAAGAAAAGAAATCATTCAATAAGTGTTGCTTTATAATTTTTTTTTTAAACTTATTTTAGAGAGAGAGCTGGGGGGAGGGGCAGAGGGAGAGAATCTTTCAAGCAGACACCCCTCCCCCCACCCAATAAAGAAGGAGCCTGTACCTGGGGCTCGACCCAAGACCCTTGGGATTTTGACCTGAGCCAAAACCAAGAGACGGTGGCCCAATTGACTGAGCCACCCAGGGACCCCTTATTATTTTGAGTATATTGTGGGCATCTTACCATTTTTAAAAAAATTATTTTTTTATTTGACAGAGATCACAAGTGGGCAGGGAGGCAGGCAGGGAGGCAGGCAGCGGGAGAGGTTGAGAAGTAGGCTCCCTGCTGAGCAGAGAGCCCAATGCGGGGCTCGATCCCAGGACCTGAGTTGAAGGCAGAGGCTTTAACCCACTGAGCCACCCAGGCGCCCACATATATCATTGGAGAAATGCCCTTATGTTGAGATAAGATTGCAGATAATTTATGACATTTTGCACTGGTTTACTACTATTCCAATAAACTCAGAAATGTAGTACTATTTGTTAAGAGTTAACATTTATTTTCAATTTTGAAAAAAGGTCTTGTTTTAATCTTACCATTTTAATAAAGATCTATATCATCATTTTAATGGCTAATGTTTTATTATATGGTTCCATGTACTACGTGATTTTTAAAAACAAACATGTTTATTAATATTTGTAGTTTATGTATTCGTGGGAGATATCCAGGGAAAGATGAGTATCTCCTGATTTTTTTGTTTACCAGTAATTTATTGTATATACTGGTCTCTCCTCCCAGTCTCTTCAGTCTTGAGCATACATTATTACAAATTTATTTCTTGAGATAGGTTTCTACTAGTGGAATTTCAAGGTTGTATATGGTATGTGTAACCTTTACATTTGGAAATGTGTTTTTTGTTTGTTTTTAGAAACTGATTTGCAATTTTTTTCCTAGTTGCTTTTAAATTTAAATGTGGGGGTGGGGGGATTACCTTTTTTTTTTTTGTTTTTTGACCTTGGTAAAATTGCTGTATCTGCTGGTGTGTAGAAAAAAGCCTTCTCTACCCTAAGGATTTTATAAAGGATATAAAAGACTTTATAAGGATATATTAAAAGCATATATTTTTTATGGGGGAGAGGGGCAGAGGGAGCGAGAAAATCTAAGCAAGCTTCATGCCCAGTGCAGAGCCTGATACAGGGCTCGATCCCACCACCCTGAGATCATGACCAGAGCCAAAATCAACAGTTGGACGTTTAACTGACAGTCACCCAGAGGCCCTTAAAACCACACATTTAAGAAGTAGTTTTGGCATTTACACTTGGGATAAATTAAAATACTGCAGGTTACACCACATTGCCTTATTTGCAATGGCTATGTAAAATATTTGAATTTTTAAGATTTTATTTTTTTAAGCAATCTCTATACCCAGCTGGACACTCAAACCCACGACCCTGGAATCATGAGTTACATGCATGCTGTACTTACCAAGCTGGCTGGGCATCCCTGTGTAAAAGATTTTGAGTAGCTTCTTGAATGTTGGGCAGTTTCAAAATCATTACATACATATCACCTCATTTGATCTTCACAACAACCTTCTAAAATAAAGCACACTGTGGGTGATCAAAGTGTACCTAGAGTTGGTTTCTTAGGCTGAACAGTAAGGATACATCAGGAGTAAGTAATTGTCATGTATGAAAACACAGGACAAAGAAAATTTAGCATCTTGTGATTTATGTTGCAAATATTAAACCTAAATGCATTATATATAATTATACCTAAATGCATTATATATAATTAGAGTGAAAGATAGCTTAGAGATCCTCTACTGTTACTTATACTGTAATGGACCATGTGTTGCAGTTAACATTTTTAAGAATAATAGAGTAGTAAAAATACCATTTTATCCTACCTAATAAGTTTATTCTAAGGAAACATATTCTGTGAAGCTTTTCTGTATTTTGTATATACAGATAACCCTGGTGTAAAATGTGTTTCTTATTGTGGCTCACAGTCAAAAACTTGAAAGCCACTAATCTAGCCCTGTGCCCTCATTTCATAGGTGAGAAAATTGAACTCATAGGTCTGATTTGTCAAAGTTTACTCCGGAGTAGATCCTTGGCCTTTAGACTACCTCCAAGGCCAGACCATTTTTGGTTTTTTTGTTTGTTTGTTTTTGTTTTTAAGATTTTATTTATTTATTTATTTGACAGAGAGATTCCAAGTAGGCAGAGAGAGGGGGAAGCAGACTCCCTGTTGAGCAGAGAGCCCTATGTGGGCCTCAGTCCCAGGACCCTGAGATCATGACCTGAGCTGAAGGCAGAAGCTTAACCACTGAGCCACCCAGGCACCCCTGTTTTGTTTTTTTTAACTGCTACAACTTAATGTCATTTAATGACGTCTGTTGTGGGCTTCTTCGGAGTTCATTATCTTAAGGCTATCTGTCAGTAGATGCTTTATGTTCATACTAACTTAAAACTTGAGTTGCTGATCTCTAAGCATAGTCAGGATTCTGGACCAAATTAATTAACGCCTACATTTTGTTCATATGCCTTTTCTTTTATAGATCCATGAAGTGCCATTTTCTCAGTCACCTGCTCCCATTCTGGGTCATGCCTCAGTAAATGCTCTGCCTTGGAGATCACACTCCATCCCATCTTGGGTGTTTGACTGTAGGGGAGAAGGCAAGTGTGTTTATTTTCCCAGTATCACATAGTTTTGTAAGATGTTGTTCTTTGTCCTGTGGAGTGTGACATATTAAAAAGAAACTTTACAAAAATGTGCGCTGTTGGGAAAGTAACAGGACTTGCCTTACCCTGTGTGCAGGCTAAAAATGAAGGTCAGTGGTGGGTGTGGCAGCGGCAGCAGCAGAGGCATACTGAGCCATCACCCAGCAGGAGACAGCACTTCCTGGACTGGTAGTAGAAGGGAGGGGACGGGGTAAGTTTGTGTGTTATATTCTAGATGTTGTAATTACGGTAGTTTGTGTTTTACTGTTGTTAAGTAGCAACCTTTCTCTGCCCCCAAATTAATTAGATTTTTTTTAATTGACTTTCCAGTTCATATCTATAGAATTAAATTAGTTGTAGTAAAAGAAGTTTAAAAACCCGCCTGTCTTTAGTAGTAATATTTCCATGTAGTTGTCATGTTTGATTAAAGACTAGTCATTTAACACTGATTGTATAATGGAAGGGAGAAAAACTAACCCTAAAAAATAAGTCATCGGTAATCTTTAACCACTTAAATAACCCATATTAACATTTTAATAGTTTATTTCCTTTTTGTAAATAGATTTTTTAAATGTATAAATAAAAATTTAAAATACAGAGTTAGATACCTAGTTTTACCACTTAACATTTAGGGGGAATAGTTTTTATTCCTTTGCCACCTCAGAGGTTGATGATGTGTTGGGAGTAACCTTGGTGCCCTCTCCATCACATCTGTGGGTACCGTCCACGTACCCTGCTAGAATTATTATCTCTATGTTGAGATTCCCAAATCTACATCTGTAGTTGGTCTGGCTTTTTTATGTTAATACAACCAATCACCTGACAGAGAGCTTCAATTAAATGTTTTCATAGGACTGTGAAGTGCTTCAACACCTCTTCATGTAAATCTCTATTACCCTCAGGGGCTCCTTAGCATGGCACACACACACTTCATAATCTCACTGACTTGTTTCTCTCTTGCCATCTCTTTCTACCATTCTCTGGCCCTTCTGGTCCTCTTTCTTAGCTTTTGAGTGTTCTCTTTCCTTCTCCTTGGCCTGGGTACTCAGGCTTTGGTAGCCTGATCTCTGGTAAACGTCTTTGAGCCCCTCTTTGCTTTAAGACTGTGTCAAGTGCTCCTGTGTATCCCATAATAGTTTTTTTTCTGTTACAGCATTTATGATTTTTTTTGTAGTAGTGTTTTTGTCCATTTACTAGAATATAAGTTTCTTATTCACTCAATTTTGATTCCCTAACACTGAACCTGTTGCTTGGCACTTAGTAGGAAGGTAATAAGAATAGGTTGAATGAATGAGCGCTGTTATGAAATATTCCCATGTAGTTAGTCTTTTTGCAGTCTTTTTTTTTTTTTTTTTTTAATTTTATTTATTTATTTGACAGCATAAGCAGTGGGGAGCGGCAGGCAGAGGGAGAGGGAGAGAGAAGCAGGCTCCCTGCTAAGCAAGGAGCCCAGTGTGGAACTCGCTCTCAGGACCCTGGTATCATGACCTGGGCTGAAGGTAGACACTTAACTGAATGAACCACCCAGGCACCCCATTTTTGCAACTTTTAAAAAAATGTTCTTTGGTGGTATTGATATAGTATATAGTTCCCCAGTGTTTGGGCATCCTACCCCCCTTTTTTAATACCACAGTGAGTTTTCATAGAAGTTCAGGGTTGAGATGAAGCTTCCACTTAACTTTGTCTTTGGAGATTCAGCTGAGTTTGTGGCATGCCTGAGTGGTGCATCTGATTAAGGTAACAGGAATGTGGTTATTATCGAGGTCTGCTTTCTGCCTTATTGCTCTCTTCAGCTTCTTATACTGCTGTTATGAGACCTGCATGAAGGTTGTTTTTTGTTTGTTTGTTTGTTTTTAAGTTCTCTCAGATTTAGTGGGCATTTATGTAACCATGTTCTCTGCCCTGCAAGGTGCTTTACTAATTATTTCTGAAAAAAATTATTTAACTTAGCAGCCTCTCACATATCTGTTTTAACTTAGTAACTGAGTTGTTTATAGACTGCCTCTTATTTGTGACTTCTGCTTAGTATTATGTTAATGCCTTAGTAAGGTATGACTTTGGGACTGACCCATGTCCAAGGCATAAGGTACTTTTCTTTGGCAGGTTCTGACCTGTAATTAGTGGCCTTTTATGTACCCTTAACACCATCACTCCCCACCCAGTACCTCTCTAATCATTTCTGATTCCTTCCTGTCTGTTTTTCCTTGTCTCATTTCCTAAATGTATATTTCCCAGCTGCTGTCTTTCCTTGTTTTCTCCTCATCTTCTTCCCTGGCAATCTCATAAAACAATTGCAAAGATCACTCACACATTTTACTTGGTTAACATGTCTCTGATTTAGTTGCTTCCTGTATATCTCAGAAACCTGAGAGGGAGAGCCTTAGATATTTTGACTATCTCTTTTACTATACTACCTTCTATATCATCTGGCAAATAGCTTTTTTCCCCTTCCTCTACTGAAGTTCTTGTGAGTTGCTCCTATATTTACAGTTTTTGAAAATAGGAATCACTGTGTTTTTCTTCATTTGGGCTCTAAACCTGGCCAGATCATGCCAGTTCTACATCTGTAATGTCTCTTAAATCTGATCTACACCCTCATTGTCACTACTAAGATTAATCAGGAATTAACTTCCTCTGCCCTACTCCTGCCCCCCCCCACCATATCTTATGAAAACCCACATTCAGAGGGAAATCAGGGTGTTCACTTTTCATAGCTTCATAATACTAACCACCTGTTTGAAATTTCATGGTTCTTAACACTCCCTCTCAACCCTGGCCCCACTGTGTCAGGATCTGGTAGTGCCTTTCCTCATAAATTCTCTGATTAAAAACTTAAAGCACCAGATGAGCTTTTGTGACTTTTCCATGGTTGTTCCAATTTCAGATAGACAGTTGCTTTCCAATTTTTATCTGCTATTAAAAAAAAAGTTGTAGTGTTGTTGACTTTGGGGAAGGTGAGCTCTTAAATCCTGAGGTATCCCCCAGAAAGATCCAAGGAGTCCATTGGAGTCATTGTGACTTAAACCAGTGTAACTTCATTGCTATCAGGTTATTTTTAAAGCTACAGCTTTGATTGTGCTACTTCCCGTTCCCCAAAATTGTGTTTGGATCCCCACTGCTTTCAGAAGGTTTAAATAATTTCCAAACATCCCGGCATTCCAGGCTTATTACATATTGGCTTAGAACTAAGTTTCCAACCTTATAACCTGTCGTTGCCCACCTTATTCCAGCATACCACTTGTCATAGGGCATCTAGAATTCTCTGTTCATTCCCTCCCCCGTACCCTTCTTCTCTGCATCATAAATTCTTCCCTACTTCAGAGACCTTTGAGTGTCCGCTATCGCAAGCATTTTTCTGATATATGCCTAGGTGAAAATAACACCACATTTGTCTTGTATAACACCTAAAACTTTGTATCCTGGATTATGGCCGCTTATATGCATTGCTCCTACTAACTAGGTGTTCTCACAAATCAGAATTTACATTTGCATATCCCCCTAACATCTAACACATAGTAAGAGCACTTTTTTTTGTTCTGATTTTGGATGCACAAATTGTTATTTACTTGTGATTCACCTATTTCTTGGGCTAAAGGTGAGAGTATTATACATTAGTTAGTATAGCTGCACACAGAAAGTCTTAATTTGTATGTAAAGGTATAATTCCCCTTACCTTACCATGATTCTGCCCCACTAAACGAATTCATTTTAAAGTTTCCAGATGGGGCACCGTAGTAAAAGTGAGCCTGTGGGCATATATGTATGTGTTTTTACTTCATGAATCGTAGAAGTATACCAATATCCTGAGATGACCAGACAAGGATTCAGAATATAGACCTCATTTCTAGTTCCATACATCAACTAAGCTTAGATAACTCATTTAAAATCTCTTGGTTTTAGTTTCTTCTGTAGGAGAAAAGCGGCAGAAGATAAGTTTCTAAATGTAACTTTGAAATGAAAAAAAAAGTATATAAATACTTTAATAGAGGAGCAGGCAGCAAGCTTTTTCTTTTAAGGGACCAAATAATACTTAAGGCTTTTCCAGCCATTTGGTGTCTGTTGCAGCTACTCAGCTCAGCTATTGTGGCTTGAAAATGGCAATAGACCATTTGTAAATGAATGGACCTAGCTAGGTTTCAAGACTTTATTTACAACAACAGGCAGTACTGTGGTTTGCTGACCTCTTTAGAAGTTGGTGTCAGTGTAGGCTGACTCAAGAAATCTGAACTGGTCTTAGATGAGATGTCGACTCTTGGCTTGTTCTTTTCAAATAATGAAAGTAACACTGTTGTTTGAATTTTTATAGTACAGATGTGAATATTCAGTAAGTCCATTGTCCTCTTCAGCTTCTTTCCTGGGTAATATTGTTAACACTAATGATTTTTAAAATGTTTATCCACTTGGGATAAAGGTGTGGCCGTTTTTTATAAAAGTAAATGTATATCTACTCCATGACCCAGCAGTTCTCCTCCTAGGTGTTTACCCAAGAGAAATGAAAACGTATATTCATAAAAATACACAAGAATGTTTCATAGTAGCTTCAACTGGAAACAGCCCAGGTGTCCATCAGCAGGAGAATAGGTAAACAAACTTGTGTGTCCAAACAGCAGAATACTACTCAACAGTAAAAAATAATGAACTATGGATACGCAGAACAGGGATGAATTTCACAATTAGGCAAAGCAGGAAAGAAGCTTTACCTAAGAGAATACATACAATATGACTTCATTTATATAAATTCTAAAGCAAGCAACACTTAATCAGTGATGGGAAAAGGCCCAGAATGTTGTTTCCTTTAAGGCAGTGGTCATGGGGATTGGGAAGGGGCACCAGAGAACTTGGTAGCGTCATGTAATATTATGTCTCTTGCTGGGGGCTTAGATCATATAGGATACATTTATCAAAGCCTTTTTTTTTTAAAAAGTTTTAAAATTTTAGTTAACATACTGTGTAATATTTCAGGTGTACAGTACAGTGATTCAGCACTTCCATACAACACCAGTGCTCATCACAAGTGCCCTCCTTAATCCCCATCACCTGTTTTACTGATTCCCCCACCCACCTCCTGCAGGTAACCATCAGTTTGTTCCTTGTAGTTTAGTATGTCTTTCTCTTTATTCCCTTTGCTTCTTTTGTTTTGTTTCTTTAATTCCACATATGAGTAAGATGATATGGTATGTAGTCTTTGACTTACTTCACTTAGCGTAATACTCTCTTCCTCTACCCATGTCGTTGCAAATAGCAAGTTTTCATTCTTTTTTATGGCTGAGTAACATGCACGTGTGTGTGTCTGTCTGTCTGTCTGTGTGTGTGTATCCTGTACATACCACATCTTCTTTATCCACTCAGCGATTGATGGACACTTGGACTGTTTCCATGATTTGGCTATTGTGGATAAACATAAGAGTTCATGTATCCCTTCGAATTAGTATTTTTGTATTCTTCGAGTAAATACCTAGTAGTGTGATTGCTGGATTATAGGGTAGTTCTTTTTTTTTTTTTAAGATTTTTTAAAATAATTTTTTAAATTTTTTAATAAACATATCATGTGTTATTAGCCCCAGGGGTACAGGTCTGTGAATCACCAGGTTTACACACTTCACAGCACTCACCATAGCACATACCCTCCCCAATGTCCATAACCCCACCACCCTCTCCCTAGCCCCCTGCCCCTGGCAACCCTCAGTTTGTTTTGTGAGATTAACAAGTCTCTTTTGGTTTGTCTCCCTCCCAATCCCATCTTGTTTCATTTATTCTTTTCCTACTCCCCAAGCCCCCCACGTTGCATCTCCACTTCCTCATATCAGGAAGATAATATGATAGTTGCCTTTCTCTGATTGACTTATTTCGCTAAGCATAATACCCTCTAGTTCTATCCACGTTGTTGCAAATGGCAAGGTTTCATTTCTTTTGATGGCTGCATAGTATTCCATTGTGTATATATGTACCACATCTTCTTTATCCATTCATCTGTTGATGGACATCTAGGTTCTTTCCATACTTTGGCTATTGTGGACATTGCTGCTATAAACATTCAGGTGCACGTGGCCCTTCAGACCACTATGTTTGTATCTTTAGGGTAAATACTCAGTAGTGCAATTGCTGGGTCGTAGGGTATCTCTATTTTCAACTTTTTGAGGAACCTCCATGCTGTTTTCCAGAGTGGTTGCACCAGTTTGCATTCCCACCAACAGTGTAGGAGGGCTCCCCTTTCCCCGAATCCTCACCAGCACCTGTCATTTCCTGACTTGTTAATTTTAGCCATTCTGACTGGTGTGAGGTGGTATCTCAGTGTGGTTTTGATTTGTATTTCCCTGATGCCGAGTAATGTTGAGCACTTTTTCATGTGTCTGTTGGCCATCTGGATGTCTTCTTTGCAGAAATGTCTGTTCATGTCCTCTGCCTATTTCTTGATTGGATCATTTGTTCTTTGGGTGTTGAGTTTGATAAACTCTTTATAGATTTTGGATACTAGCCATTTATCTGATATGTCGTTTGCAAATATCTTCTCCCATTCTGTCAGTTGTCTTTTGGTTTTGTTAACTGTTTCCTTTGCTGTGCAAAAGCTTTTGATCTTGATGAAATCCCAATGGTTCATTTTTGCCTTTGCTTCCCTTGCCTTTGGCGATGTTCCTAGGAAGAAGTTGCTGTGGCTGAGGTCAAAGAGGTTGCTGCCTATGTTCTCCTCAAGGATTTTGATGGATTCCTTTCTCACATTGAGGTCCTTCATCCATTTTGAGTCTATTTTCGTGTGTGGTGTAAGGAAATGGTCCAATTTCATTTTTCTGCATGTGGCTGTCCAATTTTCCCAACACCATTTCTTGAAGAGGCTGTCTTTTCTCCATTGGACATTCTTTCCTGCTTTGTTGAAGATTAGTTGACCATAGAGTTGAGGCTCTATTTCTGGGTTCTCTATTCTGTTCCATTGATCTATGTGTCTGTTTTTGTGCCAGTACCATACTGTCTTGATGATGACAGCTTTGTAATAGAGCTTGAAGCCTGGAATTGTGATGCCACCAACTTTGGCTTTCTTTTTCAATATTCCTCTGGCTATTCGAGGTCTTTTCTGGTTCCATATAAATTTTAGGATTATTTGTTCCATTTCTTTGAAAAAAAATGCATGGTATTTTGTAAGATTTTATTTTTAAGTAATCTCTCTGCCCAGCAACGTGAAGCTTGAGCTCACAACCCTGAGATCAGGAATCACATGCTGTGTATAGACTGAACCAGCCAGGTACCCTGGTAGTTCTATTTTTTTTTTTTTTTTTTTGAGACCCTCCATACTGTTTTCCAGAGTAGCTGCACCAGTTTGCATTCCCCCCAACAGTATAAGAGGTTTTCCCTTTTCCACATCCTTACCAACACCTCTTGTTTTTTATGTTGTTGATTTTAGTCATTCTGACAGGTGTGGGTGATATTTCATTGTTGTTTTGATTTGCATTTTCCTAATAAGTGATGTTGCACATCGTTTCATGTGTCTGTTGGCCATCTGTATGTCATCAAGGCAAAAATGTCTATTCATGTCTTCTGCCCATTTTTTAATTGGATTATTCATTTTTTGGGGTGTGATTGTCAAAACCCATCTAATAGCACATTAGAAATTTGTGTATTTCATTAAATGTGATGTTTCTCCAATTTTAGTTAATATGCATGATGACGTATTTGGGGCTGAAGTATACCTACTGACATCTGGAATTTGAAATGCATTTAAAAAATAAATGGTGGGGTGCCTGAGTGGTTTAGTGGGTTAAGACTCTGCCTTCAGCTCAGGTCACGATCTCAGGGTCCTGGGATGGAGCCCTGCATCGGGCTCTCTGCTCATCAGGGAGCATGCTCCCCCCTTTCCCTCTGCCTACCTCTCTGCCTACTTGTGATCTTTCTGTCAAATAAATAAAATATTTAAAAAAAAAGTAAATGGTGAATAAATAGGAGATACAGTAGAATGTTAACTGTAGAATCTAGGTGTGTTTGTGGATGTTCATTGACATTCGATCTTTCTGTGTGTATATAAACATTGCCAATTGAATATTAGAGGAAAAGAATACATTTTTTTTAAAGATCTTATTTATTTGAGAGAGAGTGCGTTAGTTGGGGAGGAGCAGAGGAATGGGGTCAAGCAGACTCCACGCTGGGCACAGAGCTGGTCTCTGAGGCTCAATCATGACCTGAGCAAAAATCAAGAGTCAGATGCTCAGGGCGCCTAGGTGGCTCAGTGGTATAAGCCTCTGCCTTCGGCACAGGTCATGGTCTCAGGGTCTTGGGATCGAGCCCCGCATTGGGCTCTCTGCTCAGCAGGAAGCATACTTCCCCCTCTCCCTCTTCCTGCCTCTCTGCCTACTTGTGATCTCTCTCTCTCTCTCTCTCTCTGTGTCAAAAAAATAAAATCTTTTAAAAATAAAGAGTCAGATGTTCAACCAACTGAGCCACCCAAGTACCCTGAGAGTATGCGGATACATTCATGTTTCTCTCAATTGCCTTCCACCAGTTGTGGAGTCTTTCCTATAAAAATAATTGTTTATCAGTTTTCTTTCAGTCCTATTTCAGTGCATCTATATGTATGTATATACTTACACATGAGTATATATAAGTTTGGGGGTATATATGGAATATGTAGGAATAAGTAATTTTCTACTTTTACATGAGTAATAGGAAAAATGTATGTTCTAAGTGTGTCCTATGTTTCCATGTCAGTGTGTATTTATCTTGTTCCTTTGAATCATTACATAATCACAGTGTAGAGCTATATATCCAAGAGATACATATATATTTTTCGTGAATACTTAGATTATTTCTAATTTTTTCTCTTAAAGATTGCTGCTTGTGTATGTGCCGCTATTTATCTAGGGTAGCTACTGAGAAATGGAATTACCACTTTGTATGTTTATTTTTATATTAATAGACTGTCCTCCTTTATATAATAGACTGTGCCAATTTATACTTCCACCAGCAGTGGCTAAAAGTACCATTTTCCCTTTGACTTTCTGAGCATTGGATATTACCACCCTTTAAAATTTTTTGCCAGGGGTGCCTGGGTGGCTCAGTGGGTTAAGCCTCTGCCTTTGGCTCAGGTCATGTTCTCAGGGTTCTGGATCGAGCCCCGCATTGGGCTCTCTGCTCAGCAGGGAGCCTGCCCCCCCCCACTCTCTCTCTCTGTCAAATAAATAAATAAAATTTTTTGCCGATTTGATGGGATGTTGATACTTGGTTGGTTTCATTTGCATTATCTCTGGTAATTGCAACTGAGCATATTTTTGTTTGCTCGGTTTGTTTTTTTTTTTTTTTTTCATAGTCACTTAGTCCCTTTGCTCTCCTTTGTTTCTTTTATTTAAAAATATTTGTTGGGACGCCTGGGTGGCTCAGTGGGTTAAGCCGCTGCCTTCGGCTCAGGTCATGATCTCAGGGTCCTGGGATTGAGCCCCGCATTGGGCTCTCTGCTCAGCAGGGAGCCTGCTTCCTCCTCTCTCTCTGCCTGCCTCTCTGCCTGCTTGTGATCTCTGTCTGTCAAATAAATAAATAAAATCTTTAAAAAAATAAAAATAAAAAAATAAAAATATTTGTTTTAAATTAACATTATCACAAATCCAACAATCTTTTAATAGGCTGTTCCTAACCAACCCAAAATATATTGAATAATCCAGTAATTCCTCACTGATTTGAATTGCCAACTTTCTTACATGTAAAACTTCATCTTGGATCTTTTCTTGGATTTTGTCGATCTGTATCTCTGTTCCTGTGTCAATCTTACAAATTTCACACATGGAAGCTCTGTGAGCATTTGTAAAATAAAATACATGTGTGAAATTGGGTGGATACTGTCTGTCCAGTTTTGGTATTATATGTGCTGGCCTTATAAAAACCATTTAGGTAACTTACAGAGCATCCTAAAAGGATAGTTAATAGAAAAATTCTATTCCTTGAAAATTGGGAGAACCAGCTAAAGCCATTTGGACATGGTGTATGTTTTAGGGGTAGAGCTCTGTTTACTTTTTTAATAAAAACTTCTGATTTGGAAATGTATTATTTTCCTTAAAATATCATATATTTCATCTGTTCTCCAGTTTGCTAATTGAAACTGGTTTTATTGATCAAATTAAATATTTTTGCATTTGTTTCTATTACTTTCATCTTAAATCTCTCCCGTTTTCCTTGAATTTATTTTAGTCTCTAATTAAAAACCTGGCTCCTTTTCGTTAATCTTACTTTTTAGTGAATGAATCTAAGGATTTTCCTTTGCTTCTGCCCTGACTACATTATTGTTTTGAATTTTGAGTATTTCAGGTTTCATCATCTTTTTAATCCAAGAATTATTTAGAAATCTACTTTCTAAATTTTTGTTTTAATTTTTTTTTTTAAGATTTTTATTTATTTATTTATTTGACAGAGAGAGATCACAAGTAGACAGAGAGGCAGGCAGAGAGAGAGAGAGAGAGAGAGGGAAGCAGGCTCTCCCCGCTGAGCAGAGAGCCTGATGCTGAGCTCGATCCCAGGACCCTGAGATCATGACCTGAGCCGAAGGCAGCAGCTTAACCCACTGAGCCACCCAGGTGCCCCTGTTTTAATTTCTAATATATTTACTTTGGTTTTAGAGAATGTAGCCTTGATTTTTTTTTTTTTAAGTTTTTAACTTTAGTTTTTGTGTTATTGTATCTTAAGTCATGGTATCTTTAGGGACAGTGTTCCAAGTTTGTAAAGAAGATATTTCCTGGTGACTACGGAAGTTCTACATATACTAGGTAACTATTAGTTGTTTTAAAAATACTTACTCTTCGGGGTGCCTGGGTAGCTCAGTCAGTTAAGCGTTCGCTCAGGTCATGATCTCAAGGTCCTAGGATTCAGGCTTCCCCCCACCATGTGCAAGTGCTCTCTCTCCCTCAAATAAATAAGTCTTTAAAAAAATATTCTTCTTCCTGTTATTTACTTCATCTCTGGATTTCTGGGAGAGGTATGTTAAAATCTCTATGTGATTGTGGTAATTTTGTAATTTTGCTTTTGCTTTATGTATGTTAAGCCATTTAGCATCACAAGGTTCATGGCTATTAGTATCTTGATGTATTTTTATTAATAGGAAACGTATTCTTTTTTTTTCAACGTGTTCTCTTAATGCTTTTTGACTTTGATTTCTAGTTTGCTTAGAGTAATAACATCACATCTAGCTTTCTTTTTGTTAGCCAAGACCCACTTTGTTTTCCACCATTAATGTTATAATTTTAGGTTTTTTTCTGTGAATAGCATTTAGTGGATTTCTTTTTTACCCACTTTGAGAATGTCTTCTGACTACTGTGAAATTATTCTTGCCATATTATTTTTGGGGTTTTGTTATTAAATTTAAGCAAATTAAAATTTTTAACTTTATATAAAGTATAAACTAATATAGCAACAAAAGGAATCATTGGCTGCCTGATGAATGATGTGTGGATTGCAGAGGGGCACAAGGACTTTGGGAAGTGATAGAAATGTTCTGTATCTGTAGTGTAGTGGTGGTTTCACAGATTATGCAACTGTCAAAGACTCCCTGGGATTGTGCAGTTGAAATTAATAAAAGTTATTATGTGTAAATTATTCCTCAGACTGATAAGGAAAAGAAATTAAAATCAACACCTGCCTGTTGCCAGTAAGTCTTACTGGTTTCTTTGCTTACCATTGCTTTATATATTTTTCCTCTCTTTTTAAAGAAAACTTTAAAAATTGGAAATATATAATTATATTAACTTGTTTTGGTCTATGATTGTACTTTTTTTAAAAAATCAGGTATTATATAAGTTCTTTAAAAAACAAAAGAATTAAGACAGTGTAGCTAAAACTCAAATCCTCCTTGACCACATCCTCAGTCCCAGTCCAGATCCCTTCTGTCGTCTTCAGAGGTGACCACCATTTGTGAATTTGGTTTCTAAGTTTCTGCCCCATTAACACTCTGTTTTATATATATTTATAGAAATGTAATTATTTTGGGGTGTTTTAAATTTAAGCTTGTGGTATTTATCATTCTGGGGTAACTTTTTTCTACTTGGGGTTTTTGAAATCTCTTTCATTCCTTTTTTAACTACTGTTTATAGTTTTCCATTATATATTATGTTTTACTTCTTTGCTTTGTTTGAGGACACTTACATTGTTAGCAGTTTTTTTGCTATTGCTCTTCAGTTTTTTTTTATAATTGCATAACCAATTCTTTCAGTTAGGATTTCAGGTTAGTAAATTTTCTGAGTCCTGTATGTCTGGAGATGTCCTTTTGTTTATTTAATTGGTTGATCTTTTTGTTTACAATAATTTTTCCTCAATTTGAAATAGATTTCATTTTTCACCAGTGAGATATCTGTCAGTTACAGTTGTCTGCCGTAGGTAGAACCTGTTTTATCTCTTTAGGAGCATTAAGAAATTTTCTCTTTATGTTTGGTGTTCTGAAACTTTACTTATGTCCAGGTCTTGGATGTTTTCCAGTATTTTTCAGTCTTTTCCAATCTAGAATGAAAATTTGTTACTGCTTTGAACATTCTTTCCCTTCTTCCCTTTTCTGATGGAATTTCTTTTAGATTTGTTGATGATACTCTGGTTCTCTCCCCCATGTCTCAATAATTTCCATATATTCCCTCCGTCTTTTTGCCCACTGTTTTAAAAAATCTTGGTTTGAGATTTTAGCTCACTGAATTTTTCTTTAGCTGGCCAATTCATTAGGTTAGCCTTTCTCCTAAGTTTTTTTTTAAACAGCTTTACTGAAGTATAATCGACAAACAGTAAGCTGCACATATTTGAAGTGCACAGCTTGAGTTTTGACATACTCACATATATGCATATACATATATAATACTGTGAAACTCTCACTAATCAAAATAATGAACATAACCATTACTCCCCAAATTTCCTCTTGCCCCTTTGTAATCCATCCTCTCTCCCTACCTCCCCAGTCTGCAGGCAAAAATAGATCTGCTTTTCGACACTTTGCTTTGTATTTTCTGAAATTTTAAATACATGGAGTATAGTGTGTACTTTTTTGGGGTGGGTGAGGAGGGGCTGACTCCTTTCATTTAGTGTAATTATTTTTGAGAAATAGCCTGAATATTATTCCATTGTATAGATATACCAGCATTTACTTATTAATTCATCTTTTAATGTGCATATTGATTGTACTTTTTAGTAATTACAAATAAAGCACCTATGAATATTCATATACATTACTCTCTGGGAATATGTGCTTTTATTTTTCTTGGTTAAATATCTAGGAATGGATTAGCTGGACCCTGTCGTAGGTGTACGTTGTAAACTTTCCAAAAAATTTTCAAATTGGTTTCTAAAATAGGGCTTTTCTCTTTTTTGTTGTTGTTTATTCCCACCAGGAGTGTTTGAAAGTACAGTTGCTCCACTCCTGGGCCGTCACTTGGTATTGTCAGTCCCTAGGTTTTCCAGCATTTTAGTGAGCCTGTAGTGGCAGCTAATGGTGGTTTTGATTTGCCCTTCCCTGATAACTAGCGATGTTGAGCATCTTTTCATGAGCTTATTTTTTTGCAGTCCTTATATCTTTGATGAAGTTCTCTTTCAAAACTTTTGTGCATTTTTTAAAAATTTGTTGTAAGAGCTCTTTACATATTCTAGAGGCAAGCAGGTCCTTTGTTGGTTACGTGTTCTGTAAAAATTTTCTCCCGGTCTTTGCTTTGGTTTATTTCCTTAGGAGTGTGGATTTTTTAGAATTTAATTCTTCCCCAGTTCATTTTGTCTAATGAGTTTTTTATTTTTTAATAATTAGAATATGAAATCTGATTTTTAGAAATTG
Source organism: Lontra canadensis (assembly GCF_010015895.1). NCBI lineage: Eukaryota > Metazoa > Chordata > Mammalia > Carnivora > Mustelidae > Lontra > Lontra canadensis. The sequence goes on from NW_022631000.1 coordinate 21,727,049, forward strand.
TCCTTCCACCTTCTACTCTGTATTTTAAATATATTTATGCATTTTTCCTTTCTTGCTCAATTTGTACCCACTTCTTCCAGGTATTAATACTGTCTTTGTTGAGCTTGATGCTTTATCAGATTAGTTTTTTTCTCAAATATTTGGTGATTATGGGTATCTGTGCTCCTCCGCTTTGTATTTAGACTTTCTGGTTACAGGAATCTGGGATGTAGGTAAGCATATGCCAGCCAAGAGGTGGTCTAGGTATGGGGACTCTGTACTCCTTTAGGTTTTCACCAGCCTACCCAGGGCATTGCCAAGTTTTTCAGCTCAAGCATCCACTCCCTGCTCCCACTTCAAAGTAGATGTTGTTGCTACTGTTAGTAGTTGCTTCACACCAGGCACAAGTGTATGTTGGGGTTGGGGGTTGGGTAGGAGCAAAGTACACTCCGTGTGGCTGATCCTGCTATGTAGTCCTCTAGTCATCTGGGCTTTGACTCAGAGCGCCCTCCTCCTCTCCGTCCTTGGTGGGCCAACTCACTTATTTCTGGGAAGACTTCTCTGATGAAATCCCTTTGCTTCCTCTCCCTGCTAGAGACAGTTCATTCTTCTTTGTCACTTTTTTTTTTTTTAACCCTAGCACTTGATGTCTGTAATTCTTTGTTTATGCATCTGTCACTTGAGATAACTGAACTCTTAGAGAGAAGGAACAGATCTTACCCTTTGTAAATTTCTATCACCTAGATGCCTGGATGATATTTTTCAGACAGTGGGGGTTTAGATTATAAAAGGTAACAACTTGGGGCACCTGGCTGGCTCAGGCAGAGCATTCAGCTCTTGATCTCAGGGCTGAAAGTTCGAGCCCCACATTGAATGTAGCAATTATTTAAAATTAAAGTCTTTAAAAAATAGAAAGTAACAATTTGAGGCTCCCAGGGAGAGCAGGCCAGGTAAAGGTGCCATATGGAGAGGTACTGGTCTGAATGTCACTCTTACTAGTAGGCTAATCTTGGGCACATTATTTAGTCTTGTTTAATTATTTTAATAAATGTATAAAATATGAATGCATGTGTATCTGAACATATTTTTATTATGAAAAGTGCTCATTAGTTTAAGCAAACTGCTTTTTATTAAAGATTTTATTTATTTATTTGAGAGAGAGAGAGCACAAGCAGGGAGGAGAGGGAAAAGGAGCAGACACACTGCTGAACAGGGAGCCCAATGTGGGGCTCGATCCCAGGACCCTGGGATCACGACCTGAGCCGAAGCCAGATGCTTAACTAACTGAGCCACTTAGGTGTCCCAAAAACTCACCCTTTCAATGAGGAACAATTTTTTTTTTTTTTTTTTTTTTTAATTTTTTTTTAAGCCAGGCCATGGGTGCTGGAACAAATGATTTTGTAAACTGGTGGTATTGGAACAACTGATACCTACCTACAAAACAATGAAGTTGGACCCCTTCCTCATACCATTGTATAAAAATGAACTCGAAGTGCGTGGGTGGCTCAGTCCATTAAGTCTCTGACTCTTGAGATTTCATCTCAGGTCATGATCTCATGGTAGTGGGATCAAGCCCCAGGGCAGTCTCCATGCTCACAATAGAGTTGGCTTGAGAGTCTCTCTCTCCTGCCCCTCCCCCCACTCACGCGTGCTTCTTTCAAAATAAGTAAAATCTTTTTAAAAAAATGAACTTGGGGGACGCCTGGGTGGCTCAGTTGGTTGAGCAGCTGCCTTCGGCTCACGTCGTGATCCCAGCGTCGTGGGATCGAGTCCCGAATCGGGCTCCTTGCTTGGCAGGGAGCCTGCTTCTCCCTCTGCATCTGCCTGCCATTCTGTCTGCCTGTGCTTGCTCTCTCTCCCTCTCTCTCTCTGACAAATAAATAAAATCTTAAAAAATAAATAAATAAATAAAAAATGAACTTGGGGCAATTAAGCGTCTGATTGGGCTCAGGTCGTGATCTCAGTGTTGTAAGTTCAAACACTGTGTAATTAATTAATACTTTAAAAATAAATTTAAAGATTTTTTTTTACGAAATGAACTCAAAATAGATCAAAGACCAAACATTAGAGCTAAAACTATAAACTTCTTAGAAGAAAACAGATGCATGTCTTCATGACTTTGGATTAGGCCTTGGTGTCTTACATAAGACACCAACAATAATACAACCAAGGGAAAAAATAGACTAGTCAAGGTTAAGAACTTTTCTGCCTTAAAAGACCCTATCATGAAAGCAAAAAGATCCCACAGAATTGGAATAAACAATTATATATCTGAATAGAAGCTTTTATCTGTAATATGTTTTAAAAAGCCTCTTAGAACTTAAATAAAAAGACAACCCAGTTTAAAAAATGGATCCAGGATCTTAATGGACAGTTCTCCAGAGAAGATACAGATGGCGGATAAGCTTATGAAAAGATGATCAACATCATTAGCCATCAGGGAAATGCAAATTAAAGCCACATTGAGATACCACTTCACACTGACAAGGATGGCTGTATAAAAAGACAAAAAGTGTCGATGAGAATGTGGAGAAATTGGAATCTTCAATAAAAAGTTAATTTTAAAAATACATATATATTAAAAAATAAAATAAAAAATACAAATATATAAAGGATTTTAAATTTGTCCATAGGATTGCTGTTTTTGTTTTTTCTTAACTAGAGCTGTCTCTAAAATTTTTTAAACTGTGAACAGAATGCTAATTTATTTACCAATGGAATGCAGTTTCTGATCTTCAGAATTCTGAGGAGAGGCACAGTCTTTTAGTATCTAGGTACCATTAAGTAACTGGGAAGTTCACAGAAGTCTGGGAATAAGATCACAGGGTGTTAAGGTGTGTTGAGTGGGAATGTATGTTCAGGCCTTGATGAAGCCTAGTAACTCCCCATGTGTCCAGATTATGTTTCTGGTATTATATAATAAAGAATCTGTATGGTCTTTGTCCTGGGTGCCTGGCACAGAGTTTCTAAATACCATTGGAAATTTCCTGATGGAGTATCTATATTATGCTAATGGAGTGACCTATGTATGGTGGGCCCTTCAGTAGCTTCCCTGGGGGCTGGTCCTTAGACCAGTCATATGATTAGAGGACTGGGACTTTGAGCTAACCTGACCTTTAGGGAGGGAAGAGGAGGGCGCTGGAGACAGGGTTTAATCACACAGCCAATGATTTTAATCATACCCATGTAATGAAACTCCAGTAAAAACTTTAGACACTGGAACTTAACGGAGGTTTTAGGTTGGGAAACACGCCCATATGCTGAGAAGGTGATGTTCCCTCATTGCATGAGGATAGGGCTTAAAAAACTGCATTCCCTCCCAGACTCCACGCTGTGTCTCGTTTATAACAAAACTGTAATCTTAAGTATAGCCCTTTCTGAGTTAAGTTATTCTATCAGATTCTCAAACCTAAAGGAGCAATGGGTGGTCCCAGATTGGTAGCCAGTTGGTTTAGAAGTTCAGGCAGTGTCTGGAGTGCGGGCCATGCCCTGAGCTAGTGGACCCTGCGCTGCACTGGGCGGTTGGTGCCAGGACTGGATTGTTGGACACTCAGTTGGGGTTAAAACAAAGTGGGTGCTTAGGACCCTTTTCTCCTTCCCTGAATGACAGAGAATAAACCTTGGCCAGATTTTTTGCTGCTTAGTTCTTTTATAGACTCCACATTAACAAACCTCATTTGTGAAAACATTTTTTGAGAGCAAAGTGCAACTGATTAGGTTAAGATTTAAAGCTTAAATTTAGTGTTAAAACCTAGTTGCAGTATCATTACAAAAATGTTCCTACTTTTGTTGTTGGTCTTTTTTACACCCTGAAGCTTGTTTTTATGTTGTCAAATTTCTTGACTTTTAGTTGCCTTTCTATAATGTGAATAAGTAGATATTACTCTTATCCCCCCCCTTTTTTTTTTTCAGATGGGCTTGGATACTTTCCCAAGGTCACAGTGGGAAAGTGGTCAGGCCAGGATTTGAGTCTAAGTCTGACTCCAGCAAAGCCCATGCATATACCCACCCTGCTCCATGGCCTCCTGCTGGATCTGTCCTACTATCCCTTCCCTCAGCCAAAATACAGTGAGAGAGAAGAAAGGAATTTAAAGTTGGGGCTTCTCAAGGAACAGAAGTGAAGAGAGAGTAGCAGTAACATAGAGAGTCAGTAACAGAGTCCGTTCATGTGCCTGTGTTAGAGAAAGCTAGAAGTTTTTAGTTATACGATAGTTCTATAATGTGTCCTTAGATCTCAGAATGTAAGTATAGAAGTAGCATTGTGCTTCTGTATATACTATTAGAACAATGATAATACAAAAACACCAGGAGTGTCTGGGTGGCTCAGTTGGTTAAGCATCTGCCTTCGGCTCAGGTCATGATCCCCAGGTCCTAGGATTGAGCCCCACATCAGGCTCCTTGCTCAGCAGAGAGCATGCTTCTCCCTCTCCCTGCCACTCCCCCTGCTTGTGCTCGCTCGCTCGCTCTCTCTCTCTGTGTCAAATAAATAAAATCTTTAAAAAAAAAAAAAAAGACACCAATTACAACATTAAGCTTTTTGATACTTATTTTGAATAAATATCTTTAGTTATAATTCTTCTGACCTCATACTATTTAAAATGCTCATGTTTCTTCAGAGTTTAGTGCATGTTAGTTTCTTTAGTTGGTTAATGACTTAAGGGAAAAAAAAATTTATTTTATTTATTTATTTATTTTTAAGATTTTGTTAGCAAGAGAGAGCACAAGCAGGAGGAGCTGCTGGCAGAGGGAGAAGTAGTCTCTCTGCTGAACAAGGAGCCTGATGCAGGACTCAATCCCAAGATCCTGGGATCATGACCTGAGCTGAAGGCAGACACTTAACAACTGAGCCTCCCAGGTGTCCCTGACTTAAGGAAATTCTTGAAGGATTTTAACCTGGGGAACATCAGTAATATAAAAAGCACTATTTTGGCTTCATTTGATGTTTCCTGCTTGCATTAACTAGAACTGATTCAGACATGACACACCGAACAGCTTCCATCTGCACCATCCACTACTAACCTGGGGTGTGCCCCCAATTTGATCTGCATCAGTGTGTTAGGCCTGTCTGTAAACTGAATCTGAGGAACTGTATATAAGAGCAGTAATTTACAACTGCTGTTTTTCTAGTATTTTTTTTCTTAGTAGGAGAAAGGAGGTAAAAGTTGATAAATTGTTGCTACCCTTATGAGTGATCCTTCATATAAGATATTAATAAGTAAGATTAATTTTAAATATTAGGTTTGGGTCTTAGCAAAAGGAACATTTTCAAGTAGAGAAAACTCAGTGCTAAAATCACTTCTGTTCTTATTTTTACACGCCTTACATTCAAAATTGACTTGATGGCCACTAGTATATGGCATCAGATTTGGGGCACAGTTATAATTTGTGTATCTTTTTTTTTTAAAGATTTTATTTATTTATTTTAGTAGGGGCAGAGGGTGAGGAAGAGACAGAGAATTCCAAACGGACTCCACACTGGGTTCAGAGCCTGTCATGGGGCTCAATCTCCTGACCCTGAGTTCATGACCTGAGCTGAAACCAAGAGTCAGATGCTCAGTTGGTAGGCATCCCAATTTGTGTATCTCTTTTGGGAACATACTTCATAGGAAGTTTTAACAGTTTTTTGTTGTGTAATGGTTCTTTAGAAAGCATATTTAGATATAGCTTGTTCATGTCTGTTTTATGTTTATTCATTTTGTAACTTTTTGTAAATTTCATTTATGTTCTTTTTCCCGGAAACTGAAAACCAGATTTTGAAAATAGTATATTACTATTTTGGGATGACTTAAAAACACAACTAAATTAAACTGTCAGCACTTTTGTTTTGAACTTACCTACTGCATCAGTCAACAAACTGCTGTGGCCTCAATCTGCCTATTTCTCTAGAGTTTTTATAGAGTGTGGAACACAGCCGACACTTGTTACATTTATGTATTTGTCGACCCTAGCCTGTTGAATGGAGGATTTTATCTATTAGGTCCTATAAACATCTAGATCTGTAAGAATCATTTCTCCTGTGTGTCATTAAAATAGCCTTTGGGCTTTGCTTGTGTTTCATTTCCCTCTATAGTAAATTGAGCACTTCTTTGAGATTGGTCTTCCTTTTCTTTTTCTGCAACAGGATCGCTGTATGTGGTAGGGAAGTGATGCTATCTGAAGGTGACATGCTGTCCTTTCTTCCTTCTGTCCTCTCGTTCCCTATTTTGGCTTCCTGGTAACTGGGGGAAGGGAGGATGGGTGGATGCTAGTCTAAATTAAAATGAAATTGCTTTAATTATTTCCCCTTTATTTGGGAGGAGGGGTGGGCAGTTTCCTACCCAAATTGAAGAAATAAAAGTTACCCAGCTTTTGGCACAATCTGTTTGGGGGTCATGGGGTCTTTTGAAAATCAGAAAAACATTGTAGAGTGATTCTCCAGGGGGTAGAAAATGGATATACTTAGAAACAAATTATACTAGAAATCTCAAAAACTTTGAAGTTAATCCTTGCCTGGGGGTGGTGAGAGTCCACAGATTATAGATAGGAACCTATGCACCAGGCCCCTCTGCTGGTACTAGGGTCAGGCAAACAAGTATGTTACTAAGACTGGGAGATAAAGCTGATGTTAATTCAACCCCAGGGAATTAAATGTTTTCACTATTGCTGTATCTGGGGATTTGTTATCTTTTGATCAATTTTTGAAACATTTAAATATAAATGTGTGACTTTAACAATATATTCTGATAAATAATCTTGATGGTGACTACTTCTGTTACAACTTTGAATGTAGATTTTTGAGAAAAATGATTTTAGATATTCCCCAAATAAGTCACTGGCTTAGGATAGATTTGTTTTAGTGTTTCCAGTTTGGGAATAAAAAAGACTAAGCCCTTGATGTTGAAACTTGGGTCTGCCAACTCTTGCTTTATGCTTAGCTGTAGAGTCAGTAGTCCCATTGGTCAGGGCACTTGTTTCTGGTCCTTGTCCTTCCTTTGCTTTTGCATGAGCCTTCTACTTGACTAGTGTTTCCTAAACATTATTCATTGAATACCATCTTCCTGTTTTGCCTTCTGTGCACATTTCCTGGCTGTTCTTTAAGTCCAGTCACTGTATAAAACTTAAATTTATGTAAATATTGTGAAATACGGGCTTGAGGTACTAATTCCTTTCTGTTTGCCGCTTAAAGGAACATGTGCATATGAGGGTTTTACTCCACCTGAAATCATCTTTTGTCTCACTGGAGGACATCAAGTTCATTTTGGGAAACATTCCCTTATGTGCTGAAGTTTTAAAGCTCTGACCTTGAACCAGAGTATGACCATGGAAGCTATCCGTAGTTGGAAGTGTTGGTGGAGATAATGGGTTCTAGGAAGGGTGGGTGCTGCCTGCTGAAATACCCTTTGCTTGGGCAACTTTGTAGTGTTCTGTATATGGAGATTTTTGGCTGTGTGCATGGCAAAGCTTGGAATCCTAGCCTTGTAAACAGTTGGTTTGTTTCTTTAATCTGCCCCACACACTTCCCATAACATATGTGTGTATCTCCAGTTAGTCCTAAATTTTATTTTCTTTTCCAGGTTTGATCTTGCTCTTCTACCTAGTCTTTTATGGATTTCTGGCTGCCCTCTTCTCATTCACAATGTGGGCTATGCTTCAGACTCTGAACGATGAAGTTCCAAAATATCGTGACCAGATTCCTAGTCCAGGTAATTATATCGCAGTTACTGTGGCTTTTAAATAAATTTCATCATACTTTGGGGTGCGCAGATGGCTCAGTTGGTTAAGGGTCTTCCTCTTGGTTTTGGCTCAGTTCAGGTCATGATCCCGAGGTCTTGAGATCAAGCCCTGTGATGGGCTCCCCATTGAGTGGGGAGTCTGCTTCTCTCCTTCCTTTGTTCCTCCCCCTGCTCATAGCCTCAAGCATTGCATACATGCTGTCTCTCAAATTAATCTTTTAAAAAAACAAATCTGGTTATACTTTATCTTCACTGTAAATTTTTTACATAGGTAAAAGTTAAACTTTGGAGCTAAGTAATATGAAAATTTTGATTTTTGTTTAATATTTACATACTGATATAAAGACCTTTAATATTTACATACTGATATGAAGACCTTTAATATTTACATAATGACATAAAGGCTGGAGCTGATAAATCTTGAGTCCTTTGCCAGGAGTAAGGAGGAATGAATATGGAGAATTATAGTGAAGGCATTTTTGACTATGTTTTGAATATGGTTATGAATGGCTTTTGTGAATATTGTGTAGCATTTTCACTTTGCCTTGAGTAATTTACTTACAAAGTATATAGTTTAACTCTAGCTTGGGCTAGAGTGTTGGTCTTGTAAAATACAAGCTTCCTATTGTATCTTTAATTGCTCAATATGGAAATTGTAAGAAAAATGAGATATCAATAGGGAATAAAATGAATATACCCTTACTGTGTTTAATTCTTGTCCATTGATTGTTGGAAGGAAAAAAATTCTCCAGGATACTCCACCACAGAGAAAAAATAACTGAAGCACTTGTTTTTTTGGTTTTGATTTTTTTTTGAAACACTTGTTTTAAATCGTATTTTCTTCCTCCTGATTTCATTCAACAGTCTTTGAATGCCAGCTTTGCTCTTGTTGAACATGGCCCTTGTCCTCAAGGTGCTGGCAGTTTTTATAGAAGAAACTAACAATGTGCAGAACTCCAGTATATCTAATTTCCCAAAATGTGAACAACTTCTCCAGATAATAAGAAGGGCAGGCTCCTCATGGAAGAGGGGGGATTTGGATAGCAAGCAGGCCAGGGAAGGTAGGAGTGATGTGGGAGGTTTCTTCCTGGAGCACTGGTTCTCATCCAACAATGATTGGCTCCCCTGGGGTCTTGTGGAGACAGTTTTGGTTGGTACAACTGGAGAGGTGCTACTGGTGAGCAGAGGTGAGGGACGTTGTTAAACATCCTACAATGCAGGACAGTCCCCCTACCCTCGCAACAAAGACTTAACGCAGCTCAAAATGTCAGTAGGGCCGGTGCTGAGGAACCCTGAATTTAGATCCTTACTCATGGCATAGATTCATGAACCTTATCAACAACCAAAGTGCACCAGCTTCCCAACCATCTTTTCTTGGAACATTTTGTTCTAAGGACTTTTCCTTATTTTGCTCCTAATATTTGTGCAAATATCAGGAATCACTCTTCTCTTTTTTAGTTTATTTGACCAAGTATCAGAGACTAGCTCCATGCTCGTTTTCCCCTCATCTCTCATTGTCGCTCAGTTTCCTTTCTACCTAAGCTAATTTTTTTTTTTTTTTAAAGATTGATTTATTGAGAAAGGGAGTGTGGGCACATGCGTGAGTGGGGAGAGGGGCACAGAGAGAGGGAGAGAAATCTCAAGCAGACTAGACTCCCTGTTGAGTCAGGAGCCCAACACAGAGCTTGATCTCATGGCCCTAAACTCATGACCTGAGCTGAAATCAAGTCAGAGGCTTAACTAACTAAGCCACCCAAACACCTCTAAATTATTCTATTAGAATTTTAATATTTATTAGAATAAGTAATTCTAAAATAATTTTTTTTCTTGCTACTAAGTAATGTGACTTTATTACCATTGAACATGATCCAATCTATTTCAGAAATATTAATGTTTATAATTACATGAATAATAAAAGCATGTTACATATTCAGTTTCTCTTTATTTATTTGAGAGAGAGAGAATGAGAGAGTGAGCATGAGAAGGGAGAGGTCAGAGGGAAAAGCAGACTCCCCGCCGAGCAGGGAGCCCGGCACGGGACTCGATCCCAGGACTCTAGGATCATGACCTGAGCCGAAGGCAGTTGCTGAACCAACTGAGCCACCCAGGCGCCCCCATATTCCGTTTCAAACTGAGTTTCTTAAAATTATTTACAACTGTATTGTAGTACTTCAAAGTCTTATAAGTAATTTAATAAACATAGATATACACACATACATATGTATATATAACATTGGATGAATATATATTAGCTTGTTAAACAAAATTTGCTCTTTACAAAGTGATTATGGTTAATATTTTTTTCTTTCTACTTGTATTTTCTACAGTTCATACAGTATTTAATATACTGGTTTTTTTTGCATTGACCATATTGGTTTTAATTTTAAATGACATCACTTCAATAATATTGTTTGTACCTAGTAAAACAAATGCTGGTTTGAAATTGGTACATATATGTAACCCATACATACATATAGCATAAACACATATGGCTCCTCACACCCTGACAGACATGCACATTGTGTGCCCATACTCTGATGCTCCAGTGGTTTAAATTGGAAGGATATAGAGGAGTTGTTATAGTCTTTACATTCTGTTGATGTTCTTCATTTTGGATAAGGGAAGACTCTTTGGAGGAATTAAGCATACCGTGTCAAAAATACACCTGTACTATATACACCTGCCATGGTTTTTACTGAAGAATTTCAAATAGGCTGTTAAATAGCAAAAGTTACTAGGGGTCCAAGAGCATTGTTAGGCAAGGTCTGAGAAGTAACTGGTATCAGGAATTCAGTTTCAGTGGCACCTGGCTGACTTAGTCGATAGTGCTTGCAACTTTTGATCTCAGAGTTGTGAGTTCAAGCCCCATGTTAGGTGTAGTGATTACGTTAAAAACAAAAAAAATCTTTAAAAAAAATTCAGTTTTATATTTCCACATCTTAATAAGGAGTTTTTGCAAATTGAATCATTAAAACATTCCCTTAGAAATTAGTCATATAAAGGAATGTAGTCTTTTGTATAAAGCATAGCTATCTTCATGTTTTTCTTTTAAAATTTCTTTAGTTAGAAATCTGGATATTTTATGTTGGGTTTTTCTTAAAGTTAGGTGTTTTCAATATAGTTAATGTGCAAGCTGCCTTCATTCTGTTACTTTTTTACTTGCAGGATATTGTATCTTGTTTCTGCTGTAAAACCTTAAAAAATAAAAACAATTTCATACATACACAGATGGTCATTTAATATACTGGACAGTAAGACATTTTAGTCCTTCATTAAATACTTTTTTTTTTTTAAGATTTTTTTTTTTTTAATTTATTTATTTGACAGAGATCACAAGTGAGCAGAGAGGCAGGCAGAGAGAGAGGAAGGAAAGGAGGCTCCCTGCTGAACAGAGAGCCCCATGTGGGGCTCGATCCCAGGACCCTGGGATCATGACCTGAGCTGAAGGCAGAGGCTTTAACCCACTGAGCCACCCAGGTGCCCTAAATACTTTTACAAAAAGTCTCAGTTATTATAGATTTTGTAGAGATTTTGCAGTGGATGGAAAATCAGGCATAGGAGATTATCCAAATCTAAGTGATCTCTCGTGTGTTGCTGTAGGTAAATGGGAAGCTTAATTAGGAGGTCTTTTATGGTGAATGTAGACTGAGATTTGTTCTCCCATGTAGGTACCTTGTTTCATCATATTGGGTAGCATTGCATCTAGTTTAACTCGAGATTCGTGCAAACCAACACAGGCAAGTTTAGAGCTTAAAGTAAACTGGATCTGGGCGCCTGGTGGCTCAGTGGGTTAAAAGCCTCTGCCTTCGGCTCGGGTCATGATCCCAGGGTCCTGGGATCGAGCCCCGCGTCGTGGTATTAACAGGCTTGGCAGGGAGCCTGCTTCCTCCTCTCTCTCTGCCTACTTGTGATCTCTGTCTGTCAAATAAATAAATAAAATCTTTAAAAAAAATAAAATAAATAAATAAAGTAAACTGGATCTGATCTAAAATGTAACACTGTATATTAACCATACTGGAATTAAAATGAAAAAAGAAAGAATTAGATGTCTGTGAGCAGCAGTTGTAATGGAAACTAAAACAGCCCTTGTTATTTGTATATTTTCAGATTCAGTGCAAGGCATAGCATCTCTAATAACTGATATGGGAAATGTTTAGAGACTAGTGAAAATTTTAGGACTGTTTTTAAGCCTGGGTGCAAGGCTGAATTAATAATCTAGATCTAATGCTTTGCTTTTTTTGTTTGTTTGTTTAAGATTTATTTATATTGGGGCGCCTGGGTGGCTCAGAGGGTTAAAGCCTCTGCCTTCGGCTCAGGTCATGATCCCAGGGTCCTGGGATCGAGCCCCACATCGGGCTCTTTCCTTGGTGGGGAGCCTGCTTCCTCCTCTCTCTCTCTGCCTGCCTCTCTGCCTACTTGTGATCTCTCTCCGTCCAATAAATAAATAAAATCTTTAAAAAAAAAAGATTTATTTATATTTTATTTATTTATTTGAGAGAGAGAGAGAGTGTGTGTGTGTGTGCACAGGCGGGAAAAGGGGCAGAGGGGAAGCAGACTCCCTGCTGAGGCGGAGAGCGTGACATGGGGCTCTGTATCCCAGCTAGGCAGATCATGACGTGAGCCAAGAGTCGGATGCTTAACCAGCTGAGCCTCTAGATCTAATGCTTTTTAAACAAAGAAAGCTTATATTAAAGTTGGAAGCCTAATTATCTTTCTTATAGATAAATATGCTTACATTTTCTTTCCATAAATTCATTCAGCATGTTCTGTATACATGGGTTTTGACTCCTGATAGGAAACTGGTGGTGGTTATATTCCAGACGCATCATGTGAAAATATTTTAATTATAGAGCAGTGTTTATTACTGAAGGAAGAATATTTAACTGTAGAGTTAAAATTGTATAGGCCTCTTTCATTGAGTAAGTTTTATGTCTCTTTCCATACAGTTGTTAATTTGAATGACAGAAGCTGGGAGACTTTGATTTGCTAAAATTTTTCTTCTATTAATAGCAAATTGGCACAACCTAAAAATATTTGATAGGAAAATAAATATGGGGAGTACAAACTAAAATCTGCACATTTTAAAGTGAGGAACAGAGCAATTATAATTAACTGTGGGTAATCAGATTTAGGGAGGTTTTTAATTGATAATGTTAAATGATTTTGAAGACTTGCCATTCTCTTTCATCTAAATGTCTGTGCCTTCATAATCAGAAGTGAGAAGTTCTTGATAATTTCAGTATGTCTGTGAAAACAGTTTTCCATATAATTTAATGAGATCTGGCCTTTTAAGTATAAGAGCAAGGAGAAAAAAGGAAATTTCCTGCAGTTAATATCCCCCTTTTTCTTTTATCTCTTTATAGGACTTATGGTTTTTCCAAAACCACTAACTGCATTGGAATATTCATTCACTGTGTCTGATCCAGAATCCTATCAAGGGTACATTGAAGACCTTAGGAAGTTTCTAAAACGTAAGTATGTTTTCTTAGAGTAAGGTAAAAGATTTTAGTTATTAGAGAAACTATATGATAGTGATTACTTTTAGAAACATCTTTCTTAGAGTCTGTTTTACCTTTTTTTCCCCCGCTCTTGTTAAACAGTCCACTGAGAGGACTTACAAGTAGATTTTAAATGAGTTGTGAGAATATTCTAACTTATGGAAAGACATAGGGGTCTAAGCCTAATGGGGGTTGATTTGACTTTTCTATCCTATAATATGTGCATGAATAAGTCTGTTGAGACAAAAACATACTTATATCTGCATTAAAAAGTACTTAAAGGAAAACTATACAAAATAGTACTCTTAAGTGTTTGGATCTTTTGGATTCAATGTACTTGTGGAGGGGAAAAGGAATGGTATTTTTCATTTAAGAAAACAACCAAAATACCTATCCACTGTGGGTTTTGGAGTTAACAGTCTGTAATGCTTTCTAGTAGACATCCCAGCCCAGTTTTTCCTTGTTTAACTTAACTCCGTGGTATTAACAGGCACATGAATAATTATCCCACGTGCTGGCCTGTTGGTTCCTGATCACCTCACCTCTTCCTCAGGGCACAGGGATCTGCATTCATTCCTTAGAACACATAGGACCCCACTGCCAAAATGACTGATTGTGGCTTTCCTGACACAGCCTTCGAGTTCGCCTGTTTAACTTTCCCTCACTATTCTTCTACCTCATTGGGACTTCCACCTCACTGACTATTTTATTTTATCCCAGCCCCTTCTCCCTAACTTCCCTTTATACCAAGCTTATTAATTCCATGGTTTTTCATTTCATTTTTAGTTTTGCCAGTACTCTAAAATCCCTTACCTGTCAGTCTGTCATAAAATGCACATGGATGAACCCGTGTAATTCTAGATGAAACTGTATAATTCCTGGGTAAAGCCTGTTCTTTGAGCCTGCCTCCAAGCAGGCTGATGAAGACTTTTTTCAGGACTAAGCAGCACTATGCATACTTTACCACCTCGCTCAAGTGGACCAACTCTACTACCTGGCAGTCCCACTGAATTTCTCTGGATAATTCTCTGAAGGGATTATTTCCAACTTCTACTTAACCTCTAACCCATTACCTTTTCCCCTATAACTCACTTCATATAACCTGCCTCCGCCTTAAAGAAATAATGGAAGTACTCAGATGGGAATTCCACCAGTTTTCCCATTACCAGTAAAACAGACCTACGGTTACAGCCATTTTGTCTGTGATATTTCTCCTGCTTTGATGCCCTTCCTCACATTTAAGGCCACCTGCCCGGTCCTGGTTTTTGGATCTTCCTCTTTCCGTGCCTTGGACGCATTTTTTACTATTCCTTCTCCTATATATTTAGCCTCACTTTATTGGATCCTTCCCATCAGCACACAGAAGTCCTCAACTTCCTCTTATCTGAAGTCAAAAACCTCTTGATCCTACACCATCCACTTGGCTGTCTTTCTAAATCTCTTTCCCTTGATAGTTTGTTAAGGATATCTTTATCTAAATATAATCCGTGGTTTAAAAATCAAACAGTAAAGAAAGGTCTATAATGAAAACCGTTTCCCGTCCTACTTCTTTTTAGCTGCAGTTGTATTAATTTACTCAACACATATTTTTTGGCAGGGCTTGTTTGTGTCAAGCACTTTTCTAAGTTCTTTCAGTGAACACAAGAAAAATGTGTTCATGAAGTTTGTAGTTGAGTGGCATGGGAACGTGATGAGTGCCGTGGAAGAACGTGAGGCAGAGATGGGAAGGGTTACAGTTTCAAACAGGGTGGTCTAGGAAGGCCGCATGGAAAAGAACCTTTGAGGGGAAGGATCTGAAGGTGAGGAAAATAGCCTGAGGCCTACAATGTCAGGGTTTATCAAGGAAGCTAGAGGGGCCTGGATAGAGTAAGCCAGGATAATAGCTGAAGGAGCTCAAGGTCAGGGAAGTAAAGGAGGACTAGGTTGTATAGGTCTTCAGAGGCCGTTTTTAAAAGTTCTTTGGTTTTTACACTGACCTAGTTGGAGGCTTTTAGGCAGGAAATATAATCTGACTCGAATTTTTAAAGGATCACTCAGGCTGCTTTTTTGAGACTATGGGGGGAAACCAGGAAGCTAGCTAGGAGGCCATTACACTATTGTAGGGGAGTAGAATGGTGGCATGGCAAGAGAGGAAGCAGTGGAGGTTGTGAGTTCTGGAGGTTGTGGATTCTGGATACATGTTCAGTGGGAAAGAACTTCATGGTTTTGAACTTTCTTAACAATTTTTTTTTTCTATGTCTCTGAATATTATACTTTCATTCTGGTTCTTGATTTATCACTTTTATACATCGTCTTTACTTCCTGCCACGGCAGATGAGGATTTACCTCACGTGCCTCAGACCTTCCCGCCCACCCACCCGTTTCAATAATTTAATTACTATTTTTAGTTTTGTTATTGGTCACCTTTTTATACTTAGATTTTACGTCTTATTCTATCATCTGTAGACACTCTTCTGACTTCCCTTATTTGTACACTGTCATTTCAGGTATCCTTTAGAGTCCCCCCTTTTTTGGGAAAACTCCTTAGAGCCTTTCCTCTCCTGCTATAGTCTGTACTGGTAATTGTTTAGGCCTTTATCCAGCTGTCATTTTGGGACTCCTTTTTATCACTTTAGTTGGATCCACTGTTTCTTGGCTCCTGCCTTCTTTTTCCATAATTCACTGCCTAGTTTAACGGAATATATTTATTTCAAGTAACTTCACAAGAAAAGAGCCATGAAATGTAAATTTTGAGTCCTTTCATTTCTGAAAATGACCTAATTCTGCATTTATAGGTGATAGTTTAGTTGTATATAGAATTAGTTCCTTTGTGTTTGCCTTTTTCTCCTCTGCAGGGCTGGTTTTTTATTGTTTCTAAATGTATTCCTTTGGGTTCTAAAATTTGGTTTGGTTTCAGTCTCTAAAATACCACTTTAGGGGTGCCTGCGTAGCTCAGTTATTAAGTGTGTACCTTCAGCTCAGGTCATGATCCCAGGGTCCTGGGATAGAGCCCCACGTTGGGCTTCCCTGCCCAGCGGGAAGCATGATTCTTCCTCTCCCAATCCCCCTGCTTGTGTTCTTAAGAAACACTGCTGAGCCTTCTCTCTGTCAAATAAATAAAATCTTTAAAAAAATAAAATATCACTTTACTGAGAACTTGATGGGGATTTTTCAGGATGAAGGCTTAGTAGGTTCTCTAGTTCAAGGAAATTATTTTCTGTTAGTACTTTGATAATTTCCTCAGCTCAATTTTCTGGTTCTTTCTAGAATTATTCTGTCAGTTGGGTCTTGGATCTCTTGTTTTTCTCTCATTTTCTGTTTTACTATATTATATTTTCTGGGGGATTTACTTTTAACTCTTTAACCTCAACACCTCCCTCCCCCCTTTTAACTTTCAGTTGTCATTGCTGAATTCTAGGAAAGCCTTTCTCATGTTAAAAAGATTAAAAGATACATGGCCTTTTTCCCCCAGTGTGGATACTGTTTAAAATTTAAAGTTTTATTTTGTTCAAATGAACTTTTTTCCTTTCAGGTCTTCCCTTTCCCTTTCCTTTTCTCAGGTGTGTAGGGCTCTTTGGTTACGCTGTCTGGTATCAGTGATCTTTGTCCCATCATGTCTTGGTCTTGCAGGGAGGGGGTTCTTCATAATCAGACCATCCATCATTACGACTCCTTGCATTAGAGGGATTTTGTATTGAAGTGGAACGTGGCAGAATACAAAAATGGTCACGATAAACTGACCTATACCAAAAGGTGTATATAATCAAAGCCATTGGGGGAAATTGGTGAAAGCCTCAGAAAATTTCTTGCAAAATGATCTTTATGATTGTGCCACCAAAGTCAAAAAGGAAGTGATGAATGTTGTGTGGTACCTATTGTATTGTAGAAGTTTAGCCCTGTCTTCCAAATTTTGAATCCTTCTTTTGAGTGAGTACATAATTATAATTATATCCTAATTTTTGATAAAACATGAAACCAAGTATTTTTTTGAATTTTTTTTTTCCAAAGTAAAAGAGCTACATTTTCTTGTAAACACATTTACTTTGAAATTTTTGTTCCTGTTTTTGTTGAATTCACTTTAGGTGGCCTTTTTCTGGTACCAGCTGTACCCACACAGCAGTAGTTCTCATAGAGGTACTGCTGCAGCATATCCTAACTATGCGTTTCTTTCAGTAAACACATTCGTTGAGGTTAGGGACCACACCAGGCTTGCTCACTGTTGTGCCACTCTTGCCTAACACTGTGCCATTGTGGAGCAAACAGCCAAAATCCCACTGTGTATCTCTCCCTCTCCTCTCTTTCCATCTCCTGGTTGGGACCATTTAACTCTAGCACTTGAGTTTATCTAAGATGTTACCTGTTTCTGCTAAAGACACCCTAAGTTAACGTTAACTCACAGGCACCTCTTGACGCCCAGCTTTGTTGCAGTCCCTGCAGAATAGACTGCCTCTGCACTGTGCACCCTTGAGCAATGATTGTTAGACTGAATGCCTGTTTTCCCCATTATACTGTAGAATCCATCAGGGCAGCCTCAGTGCCTTTTCATGTTCTCACCACTGTGTCTTTTTTTTTTTTTTTTTTTTTTTTTTTAATGGGAGTATAGTTGACGTACAATGTTACATTAGTTTCAGGTATATTTCGGGCCAGGAGCGTAGGAGGCATTCAGGTAAAGCTTTAGCCGTGTCTGGCGCCACCTAGTGGTGACAAAAGAGTTTGCGTCCTTGTTGAATGCAGTAAACATGAGAACTATTAAGTTAAAGGAACAAACTTAACATTCTTTCCCCAGAATGATGTGGTAATCAGCATTGCTGTTTTTGTCATTGAAGAGTGTAGTCCAAAGGATGATGTGTTTCTGGCTGTGCTGAAGATCTGTTTCTGGCTGATCTGTGTGTACATATATGTTTCCTTTTCAGCATACAATTTAGAAGAACAGAAGAACCTCACAGCCTGTCCCGATGGAGCACTTAATGAACAGAAGGGTCCAGTTTATGGTGCATGTCAGTTTCCTCTTGCCTTACTTCAGGAGTGCAGTGGTGTGGATGATCCAGAGTTTGGCTACTCCAAAGGAAATCCTTGTGTTCTTGTGAAAATGAACAGAGTACGTACGTATTTCGCAGCTGTTGCTTTTTTCTAGCACCCTCGGTACAGAAGCTCATGAGCTGTGCTGGTGAGTGTGGCGGGGGACTGCATCCCAGTGTAGTTCGTTCCCAAGTCATCACATGGGTAAGGATCCTTACTGCTGTTCATATTACTTAGGTTGCCATAAAACTTCTCTTTTGGGAGGAATGTTTACTTTACAGGCATTTGCATGTAAAATGCATATAAATTCAAAACATAAAAAGTTCCTCCCACAAAACAGATGGATGTGTGTTGCCATGCAGAGTTAGTTATATCTGTTGCATACATGAAAGTAGCCTTGTTATATAGAACTGAATAGTGCTGGGTCTTAAAATGTGATTAAACAGACAGATGTGAGATAGTAAGGTTCCATGGAAGCCTTATGGAAACATATGTTGAGGGTTTTAACTAATACAGTTTCATGAAAACCACTTTTATGCTTCTGCAGTTCTTAACTGTTAGTATTAAAGCTTTCTGTTTGGTTCTTGTTTTAAGGGTAGCGAAGTGCAATGCTATGTTTTACTCAATTTTTTGGTAACGGATTTATTTTTCTAAATTGCCCCAGTACAGTAATAAGACACCTGATGGTAAGATTATATTGGAAAGTCCGTTCCAATCCTCTAAAATAAAATTAAAAGGCAGATGTAACAGTTTTAATACACAGAGTTGGTATTCCTCTCAACCCTTCCACCCGTGGGTCCCCAGCAACAAAACAGGAGGTTCTTTCATATATGTTTGTGATGTTTCAATTAATTTTTCTTTACCATAGATAATTGGATTAAAGCCTCAAGGAGAACCAAGGATAGAATGTACTTCAAAGGTTAGTATTCAAAAAATAACCCAACTTCTGTTAAAGCTTTAGTATATCTTAATATTTTAAAAGTCAGTGGTTTTTAGTCATTTTATCCTGTCCCATTTTCAAAGTCCTCTTTAGTGCCAGTCTTAGAAGAATAAAATCCCACCAAACTTTGGGTGTCTAGCCCTTCTTAATTTGCAAATGATAATTCAAAAAGAAGTGTTTTCCATGTGCATTGATTTCATTGTGTTTACATTTATATCATATTTCATTGATTGTAAGATTCACTTTTTTCTAGCTTAACAAAACTGAAGTGAGTTGGCCTTATAATGGATGGTGTCTTAATAGTGTATCTATAGATTTTTTTCTTTATTAATAGTACATAAATTGGTGTACATCAGTGGCATCTGGGAGTTCATGAAACATGGTACATTTTCCTTAAGGCAGAGGCAGTATTTTTGCTCCTGTCCCTACTTTATTTTTTTCCAGAGTGCTATGCAGTTTTCATCTCATAACTTCTTCTGTTTTCTCTCCATGCTGCAAGTGCAACTAAGACAAATATGTAAATGATGGGTAAGAGTTCTGAGGAGAAAATATTAAGTTCTAAATTTAATTTATTGTTGTGCAAAATTTTGCATTCCAACCCTAAATCTGTGTCAAAAGTATACCTTACTTGAAATGTTACATTGAAATCACTTCTAAAGTTGTTGGTGGAGGGGTGCCTGGGTGGCTCAGCGGGTTAAGCCGCTGCCTTCAGCTCAGGTCATGATCCCATCGGGCTCCTTGCTCAGCGGGGAGCCTGCTTCTCTCTCTCTTTCTCTCTCTGCCTCTCCCTGCCACTCTGCCTGCTTGTGCTCTCTCTCTCTGTCTCTCTGACAAATAAATAAAATCTTTAAAGTTGTTGGTGGAGAAAACTGTACTTCTTTTAGCCTTGAAAGGACTTCTTATTTAGGCAGAAACTTTTTTTTCAGTTACTCTCAAATTAGTTCATGCATCAGAATGACTTGGAGGGCTTGTTGGGTACCATTCCTGAAGTCTCTGACTCAGTAGTTCTGAGGGAGGCCCAAATTTTGCATTATTTTTAACTAAAGTTTCCAGGTGTTGATGATGCTGATGGTCTTTTACTCACACTTTGAGAGCTCCTACTTTAGAGTATCTTTAATAATTTCTTTTGAATATTTAGAGTAGAATAAAAGGCCAGGAAATCTCTGGTTTCTTAGCTGCGTTAAAGTATACATGTGTGAACCAAAGGCAGTTCACTTTACCTTATACCAATCAGCTCAGCCAATATGTTACTTAAAACCAGATGCTGCATCTAAGCTGAGCTTTTCTTGATAAACAGATCCTTCTGAAAATCTAAGCACATACTCTCTTAAGACAAGAAAACATTATGGCTACAAGATACATTCAGAAAAAGTAACTCTTTATTAACCTCCTCCCTCCTTGCTTGCTAGTATTGCCAATAGAAAGTTCTGGAGACTTAGGTACTAGTAGACTTCAGCCAGGTAGAGGTGGTAATTTCATGACAGTGTACCTGCGTGCAGGAGCTTTTGCCTTTGCATGTGAGCAGACTGTATGGATGACTAGTGGCTCTGTGGAGCCAACACTACTGAGAGAGGAAAACGTATTTTGGCCAGAAGGACAAAAGCTGTAAACTCCTAAGATTTCAATTTTGTAAACGTTTGGCCAGTATAAATAACTCCATATAACTGTTCCCTTAGGGGTTTAAATGGATCTTTATCTCTTCTGTATCTTTTGCTTCTAGAATAGTTGGCAGAAATGGTAATGCAAAATCCTGGTTAATGACTCAAATTTCACTTTGTTGTCCCATTTTGCTTTGAAGATGTGTGTGAAGTATATAAAATAACCAAAGTAGATGGGGATTTTTAGTTGTGGAATAGGTTTGTTTTTAGAAAGTTTGTTAAAGGGCGCCTGGGTGGCTCAGTGGTTTAAGCCACTGCCTTCAGCTCAGGTCATGATCTCAGGGTCCTGGGATCGAGCCCCGCATCGGGCTCTCTGCTCAGCAGGGAGCCTGCTTCCTCCTCTTTCTGCCTGCTTCTCTGCCTACTTGTGATCTCTGTCAAATAAATAAATAAAATCTTAAAAAAAAAAAATCTTAAAAAAAAAAGAAAACTGTTTTTAAAGATGGTTCCTGCCAAAGATGGAATAGTCAATTTATGTCTTTTTCAATATTTTATTTTTCTATAAAAGGCAATCCTGTTCATTTAGGAATATATAGAAAAATACAGAAGGAAAAAAAAATTAGTAAATGCTACCCAGAGGTCAAATACTGCTTAGAAAACATTTGGTTTGTGTTCAGGTCTTTTAAGGGTGGTGTGTAGAAGAAAATACACTCATTTCAAAACTTTATTTTGTTCTCAGTGGAACTTAGTAACTGTTAATATTAGTAGACTCTTAGACTTAGTTGCTCCTAGTTTCCAAGATGATGTCATTCATATACTTAGAAACTATGATACCTATGCTTCACCCCGAAGTATCGTTTTTCAGATATACAGCTCAGTATTTCGTAAAGTATAAGTAAAAGCTTGCCAACATGCTTTTGGTACAAACCAAGAGAACAGTTAAGAGTTGGTCACACCTGGGTGATCTTAACTGAGCCTCAGTTCCTCTCTTGGTAATTGATCCTGCCCACAGAAGGGTATTGAGCTTAAAAAAGTTAAGTGGGGTGTCTGGCTGGAAATACCAGCTCAGTAAAATGTAATCCACCAGAAAACCTCCTTTACATGTTGGGGACCATCTCTGTTTCTGTGAATTAAGCTCATGTATTAAAAGAAAATTGCTTAAACAAAAGCAATACAGAAAGGCACACATCACAGTGATTGTAAAAGAGTACAAACGTAGGGTGGTGTTTGAAAATGTTTCTGCAATTTCCCTTAGCTTTGTTAGCTCTTATTCTTTCCACCTACCTTCGACCTGGATCATGAGAGTTTTCCTGTTTTGTGGGGATATCGTCACTCTGTGCATTGTGCTTGCGTCCTGCTGTGTCACTTGTCTGTCACACGTGCAGAGTAGGACTTCTCCTTAGAGGAGATTCTTAGTTTTGCAGTGTGCTTTAAAAAATAAAGATTAGGGGCGCCTGGGTGGCTCAGTAGGTTAAGCCGCTGCCTTCAGCTCGGGTCATGATCCCAGGGTCCTGGGATCGAGCCCCGCATCTGGCTCTCTGCACGGCGGGGAGCCTGCTTCCCTTCCTCTCTCTGCCTGCCTCTCTGCCTACTTGTGATCTCTGCCTGTCAAATAAATAAATAAAATCTTTAAAAAAAAATAAAATAAAAAAAAATAAAGATTAGTGCATTTAAGTCTAGAATTCAAGCATTTACTAATGTTTTAATTCATGCTTAGTAAACATCCACTGATCTTAGTCATTGATTGTCATCTCCTCAGTGTGTGTTAGTTATTAAAAGTAGTCCTATTCAGAATGCATTACCTGAGAATTCTCACAGTTTATCAAGAACAAGTTGGATTATGGACGATTAATTTGTATATTTGTCACATTTATCAGGTTTTTTAAATACATGGAATATAATTCCAGTAAATTTGATTACTTTGATTTGCATGTGCTCATAAATTTAAGGGTATTTAAATTGGTTAAGAAGAGTTTTGCTTAGAGTAACTTAAATTTTTCCTAATAGTTTTTGGCAGTTGCATCATAATTTCCCCTTCTGGTTACCGTTACGGTTACTAATCACAGGAAACTTTTGCTGCCTCCCAGGCCTGAATCCTACATTCTACAGTGTGGCAGCCATCGTTTATAGTCTGGAAGCACAGTATTTTAAATCATTTCAGGAATACATTGGTCCCGTACAGACTGCTGCCTTTCTGCTGTCAGTGGCTGGAGAACTGTCATTTGGTAGTTGGAAGGCAGATAAGATTTTTAGATGGTGCATGAACAGATCTGGCTGTAAGTTAGAAGGGACTCCCCTGGAAAAGCTTGTAGGCTATATCAGGAATTTTAAGAAGAGTCAGGATAGTTTGTGTCAAAGGATTTAAACCAAGATTAACACATCTGTTCTCAAAAATATAATTAATGAAGTTGGAACATCATTGTAGAATACCATACTGTTCATAATTGATATTGCCTTAATATATATTTTTAAGTTGTTTTTATGACCTAAAAAGAGGTTTCTCTTGTTTTCTACTTTAGAGTGAAAACACAGCAGCTCTATCAACTTATCCACCCAAAGGAACTATAGATTTAAAATATTTTCCATATTATGGGAAAAAACTTCATGTAAGTACTTCAAGGTTTGTAAGGTCATGACTTATGGTTGGGGAATTGGCATATCTGTATTAAAATGTCACTTATCTAGGGTAGGCAGACACATGCCCTGTGTAACTCATGCATCCTCTAGTCTGGTCTTTTAAATATAAATGGTAATGCCAAGTAGAGATCCCACATCTATAGTTCAAAACTTAAAGGATGATTATTTTCAAAATAGCATTTTCTCTTTCTTTAGAATGTGCATAGAGTGTGCACAGAAGTGAAAAAATAAAGTGGCTAGCACAGTACAAAGGATTTCTGTAGACCTTTTCCCTAGATTTCCCAAATGTTAGTATTTTACCTCCTTTGTCTTATCAGTCTCCATTTGTGTATAATTTCTTTTCCTGAACCATTTGGGATTAAGTTATAAACATGGTGACTCTTCACACTAAATGCTTATTTTCCTAAAATAAGGACATTCTTTATAACCATAATAGTTATCAAAGGAAATTAACATTGATACAATACCATCGTCCAGTCTACAGACCTTGTTGAAATTTTACCAGTTGTTCCAGTAACATTCTTTCTTGTAAAAGAAAAGGTGGTTTTCCTGGTTCAGGCTATCACATTGTTACATCTTTAGTCACTTATAACCTGGAACAGTTCCTCAGTCTGTTTTGTGCCCTTGTACTCTTCAAAAATGAGTTTTGGACTTTTCTTAGCCTATTTCGTGTCTGTTCCTCAATTTGAATTTGAGGTTTTTCATGATTAAATGTAGATTGTACTTTTTTAGCAAGAAGGCCTCAGAAAAAATACTGTGTTTTCAGAACATCCTATTAGGAGAGACATAGCATGACTGGGTCGCATTATTAGTGGTGATGGCAACCTTGAACACTTACTGGGTTCAGATGGTATCAGCCAGGTTTCTCTGCTGTCAAGTTACTTTTTTTCTTTTGTAATCAGCAAGTATCATGTGGAGAGAATAATTGGAGAGTCTGCATAATTCTGTTTCTCCCCTAGCTTTAAGCCTTTGTTAATTCTTGCCTGAATCAGCTAATAGGATTGTTTCCAGATGTTTTTCTAATGCCATCTTTCCTCCATTTACTAGTTGGCATTCAGCTCTGAGAAAGAGCTTTGCCTTTTCCACCATTTATTTATTTACATCCATATATTCTCATGGACTCTTATTATCTGTTCTGTTTATTTTGAAGCTAAAGTTGTACCAGATTTGGCCAATGAGAGACCTTCAGGCTAGCTCCCATGTCCTTTGGACATAGGACCAGGATTCTTTGAGCACCCTCTTACTTGCTGGCACTACAGGATATTCCATATTCATCTTGTACATTCTCTGCCCCAGTCCTGGAATTAGCCCCCTAGTTACTTTTAGTGAAGAAATGTGTCTAGAAACCACAGCCATAATAATACATTTAGTAATCTGTTTGCATCAAATTACACAGCAACCATAAGTAAGGATCTAGGAGAGCTAAGTAATCAGTAAGGTAGTCCTTGGGTGCAAGGGGAAACTCGAACCAAGATTACAGAGTATTTAAAAAATGATAATGAGACCCAATCTAGATTATGCAGTGCTCACAGGAACATTCATAACCATCTAGTCACTTCTGTCCATAAAAATTTAAGTGAAAAATGAGTGTCCAGTTCAAAAGAAAAAAAAATGTAATAGATTAAAACTTGTTTTTAAAATTTTACAGAATAAACCAACTCCTGATAAAGTGTAAGTGAAGTTACTATAGAATTGGAATTCACGTATTTTCTTTTATTTGCCAGGTGAGTTATCTGCAGCCATTAGTTGCTGTCCAGGTCTCCTTTAATGCTACCAGCAGTACCGTAAATGAAGTAACAGTCGAGTGCAAGATTGATGGATCACCCAACCTAAAAAACCAGGATGATCGTGACAAGTTTTTAGGACGAGTTGTGTTCAAAGTCACAGCACGTGCATAGTAGGAGTTAGGCTGTCTCCACAGAGTAAATGTTTTGTTGTCTGTCTTCATTTTGTATCAGCTGGACCTGCCATTCTAGAATTACGAGACCACCTTGGAGAAAGATGGGGTGGTACATGACACTGGGGTAACATCATAATGTGCTTCCAGATCATAGTGTTCAGTGTCCTCACGTAACTGCCTGTTGCCTCTGCTGCCTTTTGAACCAGTGTACAGTCACCAGAAAGGGACCGTGAACACCAATTCCGAACATGTAGTATGGGGGTCTTACCGTATTTTTATGTGGTTTAATTGCCAAGTGTCTAAAGCTTAATGTGCTGTGCTATGTAAATATTTTATAGATTTAACACTGGTTAACTGTCATATTTTGATGCCAGCAAAGTTTTAGGGATAAAATGGTACCTGAACATCAAGTGACACTATAGCTGCAAGAAATGTGTGGGGAGAAGGTCTGTATGTGAGGAGGAAAAAAGAAAATAAAAGTGGATTTGAAAGGTTGACTTGATGTTTTGTAAAATTATTTTTTACATGCTGAATTAGTCTGTGGATCTTTTTGATTAAGAGCACAAACTTTATGTTGTAAAACATGTAAAAAATATATATACCAATGGATTATTTTTAGTGCTGGAACTAAATCTCTTATAAAGTATTTTAGACCATAGATGAAACAGCTTTTTAAGTTAGCCACTATGAATATGCACCTAATTTTTTATGAAATTCTTATGATTTAAATTGTACAATAGTTTGTGAAATATCTCGTTACTGCTTTTATTTAGCAGACTGTGGACTCTAATAAAATATAAATTGTGAAATATAAAAACTTGGAACTTATTTAAAGCTTCAAACCAGATTTATGTCAGCATTCTTTGACTAGTGTGAAATATTTTCTCCTATCATTGTGTTGGTATGATTGTCATAATGTGAGCTACTTTTTCCTCTGTTGATAAAGGTATGCTTCCTATATGATCTGTGGTTTAAGCCAGTTTTTTACTTTTATCCGTAGAAAGGCCAAAGCAGACATTCTTGGTTTTCCTAGTGTTGGTGGAAGCCAGGATGAGTGAGATGCAGCCCAGCGGGCCCAGACCAGCTGTCTGGAGAGAGCATGAATGCTCCAAGTGGCCTTGACTGGCCAGATGGGCCTCGCTGACCCATTGGCAGCCTCTACACCCCACTGGGGTCTCTGCCACTAAGATCTTAGTGATGAAAGATCTTTGTTTTAGAAATCTTTGCAACTAAAGAAAATGTTTCTTGAAGCTGTTAATTAAAACAAACATTCTGGGGCTTTGATTTTCCTTTCTGCTCTGTCTTAAGAGTGGGACACTTGCACAAATGCTGTGATACTAGAGCAATGTCATGGGCTGCGGCTAGAGCGTCACTTCAGCTGGCCCCATGTGAGCAGGTTTTCTATTGTCAGTTTTGGTACTTATGGAATTGTTATTTGTATTTTTTGTGTCTTTGAACTGTAACACAGATGAAAGTTCTGCTCTAAAGAGCTTCGATAAAAACAAACTACTCAGAACATGAAACATGAATGGAGATATCCCAAATGGGGCAGTGGGTTTTGAGAAGAATAAAAATGATACATACACATGGGTATGGCTCAGCCCACTAACGGCTGTGTGACCTTAGCTGACCTACCCAATTCCTGGCTCTTTTCTACTCAAATGGCTGGGGGCGGGGGGGGGCATTAAGTTGCAGGCCTATTGCATGCCAGGTAATGATGTGCCAGACTGAGGATACAGAGACAAAGACATGGTCTCTTGAAGACGAGAGGGGAAAGGAACAGGCCCTGGGGCAAACAGTGGTGTGGTAATCACGGTGATGGCAGTGACATGCAAGAATCCAAGGAGGGTGGAGTACGACTGCCCTAGGAAGGTCTCTCTCGAGAGACAAGTGTTACATGGAGGGGAGGATTGGAAGGAGCTGGGCCAGCGTGATGCAAATGAAGAGTCTGGGACCAAAAGGGACTCTGGACACAATCTCTGAGTCTGCATTTCTGCTTCATTTCACATATTCCTCAGAACTTCACCACGCATCCTAACATGCAGATTCTGATTCTAGAGGAATCTGTTGGATATAGTCTCTTAAGTCATGGCTATGCTGCTTATTCACAGGCCACAGTTTGAATAACAAGGGACCCAAGGACAAAAATCTGCATCCTCGGTGACTGGGTCTAGCACTAGTTTGACTAGTAGATGAAGAAGATTGAACTGTCAGTTGACTTTAGCTGATACTTAAATATTCAGCAGGTTAGGGAGAGAGGGTCCAAGATGGCAAGATAGACCCTTAACTCCCTTCCACGGACATAACCAAATCTACATACTACAGAGCAGTTTCTCCTGAACACGGCTAACTGGACAGCTGTACAACCAGATAGACCACATGAAGAATGGTAAGAGGGACAAGACCATACCAAAGGGAAACTCCAATCCTGACACTGTTGGGCTGGGTGGAATACTACTGAAAGACTGAACAGATCTGGCTGCCTGAGAGCACAGAAAACTGCCATTTAAAAGGGCAACAAGGGGGTGCCTGGTGGCTCAGTGGGTTAAAGCTTCTGCCTTCGGCTCAGGTCATGATCCCAGGCTCCTGGGATCATGCCCCACATCGGGCTCTCTGTTCAGCAGGGGGGCCTGCTTCCTCCTCTTCTCTCTGCCTGCCTCTCTGCCTCCTTGTGATCTCTGTCTGACTTGTGATCTCTGTGAAATAAATAAAATCTTTAAAAAAAAAAAGGGGGCAACAAGAATGTAAAAATTACAGCACTGTAACTCTACCAAATGGAAGGGAGCTGTTGGAACCCTGGGTTGGAGGGACTGGTGATCACTACCATTCATATTCACACTCTGCCTTGATATCACAGATGGGAGGTGGTCCAGGCACTGTAACCAGTCTACTGTCAGTGAGCCCCTGAACTCTTAAACCCACCAGCACAAGGCAGTCAGTGTGGTGCACAGGACACCCCGGTGTGTACTCACTGTCTGGCCAGCGTGCTCCTCTGGAGAGGCCCAGGACTGCAGTGGCCTGTGCCAACATCAGCTTTAGCTATACTGCCAGGGTATTGTCTGGAGACTCACAGGACCAACCACCCCAATCCCAGTTAGCTTCAGCATCCCACCACGGGCAAGCCCCTCATGGAGTGCCCCAGGAACCAGCCCATGCCACTCTTAAGTCTAGGCAGATAAATTGCCAGGCACACACAGTCTATATAAGGGGACAACCACATGCAAGGCCATTTCTTCAAATTTAGGAGAAGTAGCTACTCTAACTAATTCAGAGAAATGCAAAGTCAAGGAAAATGAGAGGAATATGCTTCACTCGAAAGAGGAAGATGAAATCACAGGGGAAGAAAATTAAAGAGAACCGATCTACCGGATTGAAGTTCAAAGTAATTTTCATAAAGATGCTCACTGGACTGGAGAGAAGAGTGGATGTATTCACAACTTCAACAAAAAGAATATTTAAAAGAACCAATCACAGTTGAATAAAATAAAATGAAAAATACACTAAAAGGAACCAACAGATGAGAGGATGCAGAAGAGTGGATCAGTGAGGGAGGGGCAAGATGGCAGAAGAGGAGGAGACCTAAATTTCATCTGGTACCAGGAATTCAGCTAGATAGTTATCAAACCACTCAACAGGAGATCAAAGAGAATAACAGCAGCAATTCTATGAACAGAAAAGTGACCACTTTCTGGAAGGCAGGACGTGCAGAGAAGTGAATCCGAGGTGATATATGGGAAAATACACCATGGGGGGAGGGGGCGGCCCCAGGCAAGTAAGAGAGCAGAGGAGCATAAAATCAGAACTTTTAGAAGTCTGCTTCACTGAGGGATGTTGCTCTGGCAGCTAAGCGAGGGGTGGAACCCTCACAAGGACCGCGTGGTCTCGGGACCCTTGGGGTCACAGACTGGTGGTGTATGACTGTGGCAGAGTTCCCAGGTATTGGAGCAGGGAACCTGGCTGCAGAGAAGGAGCCGAGAAGGGGGCTCTCAGCTTGGGCTTACCTTAAACTGTGATCCAAAGCATATCAGGCCACTGCTATTCAAGCAGGGACCCCACAAGTGGCAGATCTGGGAAGACCCCCTCTTTCCTCCTCCAGAAGTGGCACAGGAGCACACAGCAGAAATCTGCTGGGTTTGGAGACTCCAAATGAGGCCATGTGCCACACAGAGAAACTCTCGGTCACAGGCCAGGTGAGAGCGAAGCATGGCCAGAGACCAGAAGGGAGGGATTGACTGCTTTTCTCTGAGGGCGCACTGAGGAGTGGGGCCCTGAGCTCTTGGCTCCCCGGGCTGGAGATTGGGAGGCCGCCATCTTCATTCCCGTCCTCCAAAGCTATGCAGAAAGTGTTTAGGGAACAAACGTTCTCGAGAGTGAACCCAAGCAGATTACTTGGCCTGGCCCCTGGCAAGGGCGGTGCAATTCCACCTTGAGCAAAGACATTTGAGAATCATGGCAACAGGCCCCTCCCACAGAAGATCAGCAAGAACATCCAGCCAAGACCAAGTTCATCGATCAATGAGAACCTCAGAACTCCAGAGCTAGGGGAATACAGCACATACTATTCATGGCTTGTTTCCCCCATGATTCTTTAATCTTTCAAAGTTAAATTTTTTTAATTTTCATTATTTTTTTCTATTTTTTAATTTTTCCTCTCTCCTGTTTTAACCATCTTACCAATACCTTTTTTTTTTTTTTAAGATTTTATTTATTTATTTGACAGAGATTACAAGTAGGCAAGAGAGGCAGGCAGGGAGAGAGAGAAGGAAGCAGAGAGCCTGATATGGGGCTCAATCCCAGGACCCTGGGATCATGACCTGAGCCGAAAGCAGAGGCTTTAACCCACTGAGCCACCCAGGCACCCCAATACCTTTTATAAATCTTTTTTAATTTTCATTTTTATAGTCATATTCTATGCATTCATTGTATTTAAACTTATTTTTTTGCATATATATGTTTTTCTTTCTTTAAAATTTTGGGATACAGTATCTTCTAACAGACCAAAATATACCCTAAATCTAGTGTATGGCTTTGTTCTAGTCTCCAGCCTGATCATATTCTTGTTTTTAAATTATTGTCTTTTTTCAACCAATTTCTTAACAATTCCTTGTTTAAAATCTTTTTAAATTTTCATCTTTACATTCATATTCCATCCTTTCACATTTACCCATATATATATATATTTTTTTTTTCTTTAAGATATTGGGAGGCCGTTTTTTCTAAGAGACCAAAATACACCCAAAATCTAGTGTGTGGCTCTTTTCTGTTCACCAACCTCATCATATAATTTTTCCCCCTTTTTTCTCACCTGGTTTCAGGTCTCTTCTGATTTGTTTAGTGTATATTTTTCTGGGGTCCTTCTTACCCTTTTA